>NC_143400.1:46933426-47246420 GCF_052110815.1 Crocodylus siamensis
GCAGAGTAGATGTTAATGAATATGAACCAAGCTGTATAATATGTGAAGAAACTAATGTTCAGGGCAGGTCCCCTGATTTACAGGCTGTGCATCTGTGAGGGACCTTTGCCCAAAGCAGTTTCCATTCTGAATAAAGCTGTGGTGAACAATGTGTGCTGGTGTTTGTTCCCTACCTGCTCTGGCTAATGAGTAACAGGATCTATGAGCAATTGTATCATCATCTGCCTAGGTGTTGGGCACCATATGAAGTCAGGGTCTAAGAATTCTGATGTCATATAACTGTTTGGCACAAGCATTAAGTCTATAAACAGTTAAGTTATCCCTTAACTATTAGCCTGTTTGCACTGTGAAGGCTAGCTCAATTCAACTTTTTAGTGGCACTGCTTGGACAGAAATGCATGAAAGGTATAAATTCTGCTGAATTCATCTGTAGCCAAGAGTGTATGAATTAGTTCACCTTTCCTTTTGCAGTTTTTATTCTACAGCATAGGAATAAGTCTTGTGGTTAGAGCTTTGATTCGAGAAAGCCTAACTCCAATGAATCTGTTACTATCCTGATCAAGTGTATTGAACCAGAGACAGAAAAAGCTTCACACTGAAGTACTCCATTGTCTAGAACCTAGGTCTTTCAACAATGTGGTGGGAATTGTTAGTTTGGGCTAACACTTCAGATTGGACATAGAAGATAGAGTTCTTGCTGAGGATCGCCCTTTTCTCAAGTGAGTTCTCCACACTCTATATGATTGGTATGGAAGGGGCATCACCATCACTTCCTCTTAGATTTTCATTAAAATGATTTATCTAGCTCCACGAGGGGTTGACAGCTATGAAGTACATATTATGGAACACAACCCTTAGTGCTATTATTTTTAAATGAGGGCATTTTAAACATCAACTAGAATATAAAATTGTGGGACAGGTAACCTTCCAAAGACTGGATTGTGTTAACATCTTTGATTCAGTCTATAAGGTCTACCTCTACTCTGATTTCATGTGAAATGCTCACATACTAGGAGAAGCAAGACATTAAATGGGGCTGTTAAAGAAATTTGCATCAGCAGAACCCATCGAGAGATATACTTCTGCATTATATTTTGTCTGTCAGCTGGGAATTTCTCCAATCCTCAGATGAATTTTCCCCTTTTGAACGGCTGTATTGGAAAGAGCTTCAAAGTATATTAAACCTCCTTCAGGATGCCTGGCAGACAGGGCCAGAGACCCCAAAATGTAGTACAGAATGTTTTCCAAATTCAGGAATGGCTTAATCTTGTAGGAATATTCACCCAGGATACGTCCCACACTATACAACTGACTCAGAAACAATGTTATACTAAGAATGTCAACTTTGGGAATATTAAGCAGGGGGCTGACTCCTGTTCTTACTGTCCTCAGTGGAATGTATGTTTTTAGCCAAATAATAGGAGTCCTATGAGGTTATGAGATGAATTGGAAAGGTGGATTATGAAGCTTGGCTAATGTGGAGCTGTCATGGGCCCAGAGAGGTTATATAAACCTCCTGACACCATGAAGGGCTTGAGAAACCATCAATGCCTCAGGCTGTTTTACAATTGAAAAGGTTCTCCAGCTTAATTACAAGGTATGTGGACTCCATGACAGTAACCACTACTTTGTTTTAAAATCTAGTAAGATCAACTTTTATGAACTTTTATAATATACATTCATCTTATTTTTAAGATTAAATTACTTAAAGCTGCAGAGAGAAGGACCACTCACCTGTCTTTTATATTACCCAACACTTCACATCAATATTTCTTGGCAGACACAACCAGACTAGAAATTATGAATTTTTATGCCCTAATGCACAGCCTAGGTGCTTCAGAGCCAAGATGAAGTTTGGTCCTAAAGAGTTTTTTTGTTCTATTATTATTGTAAAATTATATTTTTTCCCCACTTCCCATGAGGAAAGGACTTTCCATGAAAAATCTAGGTGCCCAGATTTGGGAAGATGGAAAGAGACAGCAGGTAGAACAGCTCAATTGTGTGCTATAATGTCATCCATTCTGACAACACAAAGTCCCCTCACAGGTGGCTTTGCTCAAACTTTGTAACATGTCTTCGTTCTCATGTACTGCATTTGTAGGGAAGAAGATCTTAGGTGAGGTGAGCAGACTGGAGCATGGAAGTGATAGAATGAGGGGAGAACATTAGAAGGGAATGAGGGACCTAAACATATAGAGATGGTTTGAGATATATGACTGAAGTTTGTGAATGCATTAGGGGTGGGGGAAATTTGGGAGGGAGGCAGTAATGAGGTTATGGGTAAAGTATGGGGGTTTGTCAAGATTGACCCAGCCATGGGCAATCAGTGAGCTACCTTGGGCAGGGAGGGTCATGACATGTATCCACTGCAGTCCAAAGCTGACAGTTAAGCAGTAGCATGGTCAGGGACATTGTTAGAAGAGAACTGGGAAGTCCAAACAAGGCTAGGGCAGTGACTGGTAAGACTGGGATCAGGCAAGAGAAAGAAGGGGCATAAGAATCAAACAGGAAGTAGGAAGTCCCTGTAACAGGTCGCCCCTCCCAGCGCCATCTTCCTAGTACTCTGTGGCTTGTATGGGCACCCTTGGATCCTTCTTTGGGATTCTTATGTCCCACCCTATACTCTTCTGCCATGTCTTGATGGAACTTAGGATGATGTTCTTGTGTGCAGGAGGTTGCCTATTGTATTGGATATGTTGGTCCATTTCCCTATGTGGGACTGACCCCTGATTTTTCTCTAGCTAGGCCTCCCCGTCTAAACCCACTAAACAGGGTTTGACTTCAAGGCTCTAGCATTTTCCACCATTTTGGGTCCCTGGCCCCTTTTCCTGCTCCAATCTGGAGACTGGTCCAGAGAGCCCGGGCACCAACACCACTGCTGGAGGGCCACAAGCCCCAAACCAGGGGCTGACCCCGAGTCTGAGAATAATGCTGTACCATGGGTACAACAGCACTGCCCGGCTTTTAAGATCGCACCTTGCTGGCACCAGAGGCTTGCACACCCTCTCTGGGGCTTCTTGCTGCTTCCCTCTGCTCTGGGGCTTCTCGCTGCCCGCCTCTGCTCTGGGGCCTCTTGCTTTCCATGGCCTTGGGGCTCAGGTGGCTGCAGCCATGCCTGGCCCCAACTCTCCTCCTTGGGGGGGTCTCGAACCCTCGCCGGGCTCAGGCAGCCTTGTCCTTATCTGGCCTCTAACTCTTCATGACCCTTCTCTGGGGCTGGGGTCAGTGCACCACAAATACTGCATCCTCTCTGGCACCAGGCTCCCCACGCTACTGTGGGTCCCCTATGAGGCCTCCTCCAACCCCTAATAGCCTCACCCAAACCACCGGTCACAAAACGGAAACAGAAAACTCAAGCCCCTAGGCTATAACATAAATCTCTGCCAATTGGCTACAACATCATTCTTCCTACCACACCAGGGCTGCTCTATCTTTCCCCAATCTTGGGCTGTACCTGCAGTCCAGCCTCTCTTCCTAGCTCAGTCTGGCAGAGCTCTTTCCTCTCTGGCTGCCAGCAGAGAACTGCCTGCCTGGACTCAATCCTGGGGTTTAAATGGGAGCCAGGCCCTGCCCCTTCCAGTCAGCTGACCACTCACAGGTGTGGGTCACTGGCTTCCTCTGGTTGCCCTAGCAACTGGCACCTGAGTGCTTATTCTGACTCTACAAGTAGCAGGCACCTAAGTGCCCTCCTACAGTCCCCCAGTCAGTGCCTCACCTTTCTCATAGGTTCCTTCTGGTCACCTGACTATTCATCAATGTCTCAATGAGAGGGACCAAATTGGGCAGGGGCTGATATCTGACATTCTGCATGATGATACTGTAAACTTTGCCTCTGGCTGTTGGCTTGACAGCTTTGGGTTTGAATCCTAGTGGACCTGACATGACTCTAGCTGGAGGCAAATAGAGCATTAGAAGTATGGAGATGATTATGCTGTGGAGCTTTGTGAAGATTGGAATGAGACCTGAGAGAAGGACTGGGGAGACTCTCACTTGACAAGAAAATGAGGGGATCAACATGATGTATGGAGCTGTTGAGATGAATGGATAAGGCCAGGACTCAAAAAAGAGTTAAGGAGAGGGGAAAAAAAGAAATATTGTAAATGAAACGGACTGTAAGGCAGGAACAGACATTGCCTTTGCCTGTTAAACATTTTTATGGTGTCCAATATTCACTTGAGCAGGTATCCACACTCATTGCCATGCCACAAATGGACAAAATCTATGGCCATGAACAAAGATAGAAATAAATTGTGCCACTTTTTGGCCAACATCTCTTTGCCCTGTGGACTGAGAGCATGGGAAGCTTGGAGTTGGCCACAGTCATCATCTGATCAAAAATGTTCTCTAGCTGCTTGAGGGCCCAATCCTGCATACCCCAAACATTTCTGTGCAGGTTCAGACCCCTCTAGTCCTGGGAATGACTTGCCAAACTGACAGACATGTGTTGAAGGGAATTTTAGGACACAGATCTGTAAAAATGGTAAGGTGGGAGTTTTCAACTCATGGAGACACACCATGACATTAGAGGGGTCTATTTCTAGAGGTTGGGAACCCCAAGGTTTCCCAGCTTATGTAAACAGTCCAAGGAAGTCTCAGGGGTAAAAGCAGGAAAAACCCCGTTTTCTCTGCATACAAACACACCCTGAGATTTCCTGGGGCACATCTTTTTAAGACGGGAAAGTTGGGCAGACACTCCACAGGCTTGATGGGCCTGATCAACTCAAGTGCCAGGAGAACATGGTGACCTTTGCTCCACTGAATGAATAAGCAGGATAATAGGTAACCTGTAGGGCTGTGCAAGGCTTCAGACCATGCTGGCTTCTCTAGGTTTTCCAAAGTGGTTCAGAGCTTCCAAAGTGCTTAGGAAAAACTTCGGAGCCACTTCAGAGATCTAGCCATAGGGTATAATGAGGAATTAATGAAATATCTATATCTCTCTTGGTTTTTGTCTTATCTGGATAAAATTTTCAGGGATGGTAGCTTCCTTTGAGAGCATGAAGCTTGCCAAGGTTCAAGAACATCGGTGCATGTATTTGGGAGAAACTGCATCACAAATTCTTGAAAGCAAAATTCATGTCACGTACATGTGTTAAGCCACAATGGGGTCAAAACTGCGGAGATGGTAGTTCCTGCTGAGTCCACAAAGCCTGCCAAGTTTCAAGGTGATAGGTGCAGGGTTTGGGGGAAACAGCACCTCAGGCTGCTAACAGGCAAAACTCATGACATAGATGACCCTGTGTGTGTTAAGGCACAGCAGGATGAAAACTGCAGGGGTAGTGGCCCCTGCTGAGGCCACAAAATCTTCCAAGTTTCAAGGAGATAAGTGCAGGGGTTTGGGGGAAACTGCATCTCAAGCTGCAGGCAAGCAAAACTCGTGACATGGGTGACACTATATGTGTTAAGGCGCAGCAGGGTGAAAGCTGCAGGGATGGTAGCAGAGCTGCAGTTCTTTCTTTCCCAGCCAAAGTAATTATCTCTATCCTGTCATTCCACTCAGAAAATTGGAAGGTATCAGCAATTACATCAACTTGTGTTCCTACAGGGGTTTTCTTAAAGTAGCTTCAACTCACAGCAAAAGGATCAGTGCTGTAACACATCTGTAGTGTCAGATACTACTTTTTGGGTTTTTTTTTTTCCTTAACATCCTTTATCCAGCCCCCACCCCCTTAAAATAAATAAATAACAACAAATCAAAATTGACATCCCAGGACTTTTAGACTTTCTACCATGTGGGACGACCTTCACACCAGAAATGCCACAAATGAGCACTTCACTCTTCCCTGAGTGTCAATCTCATCCCTTTCATCTGCCAAATCTGCAGTTCTTCTTTCTCCTTCCTTTTCTATGGTTCCTGACCAATCTGCTGCCCTATTCCTGGCTCCCTACACAATCTGTTGTTGTGATCTCTGCTTTCTGACTTATTTGCCACTACACTGCCTGTTTCCAATTCAGGATGCCATGTGGTACACACAGAGGCTGCTTGTGCCAGAGTTTGGCCAACCCTGGTCTTACTTGAGCAGACTAGACTAGATAATTTTCTTAGAAATGTGAAGCATGAATTTTATTTTTTGCCTTTTTTGCTAGAGAAGACAGTTCCTCACAAGAATGTCTTCATCATCAGATTATAGGCTGCTCAAGGGTAGGAACCCTGTCATTCCTCTCAACTTTCTTGATTTAAAATATTAATTTTTCAAGATTCAAGAGAGTGTCTCTCTAGCCTAGCAGTCATATAATAGTTATTAAATAATATCTATAACGAGACTTTGGACCAGGAGACCTTGATATCCCACTGTTTCAGGTAATAGATAGGAACTGTCCTTGGTATGGTTTAACAGGTTCTAGTGTAGGGCAGTGAAGTCTCCCCACAAGCAATCATCGGACCTCATCTTGTTCCCCTTTTCTGGCTTCTCAGGCTTCCATCCTGTTGTCTTTCCTGCCATGCCTTGGTGTTATAGTCTGATAGAGAGGCTGCCCCTAGAGGGCACAGAGGTTTTGTGTCAGGTCTTAGGTACTTGCCTGGGCTGAGGCCCACTGACCTTGAGCCATTATACTCTGACTGGTCCCCTCCACACAAGGTCCCCTCTCCAAGGTCCCTAGAGTCTCAGGCCCCACCCTCACCCCTCCCAGGATCTGGGACCGTCAGCTCCAATCTCACCTCTCATGCGCTCTGGGCCCTTCAGCCCCAGTCTTGAACTCATGGGTTCTATCCCCCCACCCGGGAGGGGACTAGAGGCTACTGCATAGGGTCTAGTCCCCTCTGCCCCGGTCTTATCACTCATGGACTTTTTGTCCCTTGGATTTAATCTCACCCCTCATGGGCTGTAGACTCGCGGCCCCAATCTTTCTGGTCTCACACTACAGTCACTCTGCTGATAGTAATGCTTTCCTGCTTTGAAAGATGTAGTACTTGTGGTGCCCCTGGATCCCTTCCCATAGTATGTATACCCCTTCTCATGGTATTTTTGCAGTACAAGTTAACAAAGACACCCATGTAGCCTCTTGCCATGCACTATAGGCTATGCTCAGGAAGGGTAGGTAAAAAAAGAGTGGAGGCATGCTCCCTGGGAGTGTAAATGTCATCAAACTGTACCTAGTAAGAAATTTTGTCTAGCAAATGTTCAATTGCAGGTGGCAAGGAATGTTGTCCCATGTTTTAGCTCAAGAACCTAGTGGTTAAGGCACTTGCCCAGAAAGTAATAGACTAAAGGTCTATGTCCCCTACCACTCAGGGAAGGCTTCATCTCTCTGACTTTGGCTCAGAGTGCCCTAATTTCCAGGACACAAGTTAGACAGTATCAAGAAAGGGCACTCCTCCTACTCCCACCTTTTCCAGGGCTACAGTTTGAAGACTTTTGTTCAGTTATGTGTGTGCACAGCCACAGATCTGCCCAGCCAAACATCAGCCTACTTTATATGCCCAGTACAATGTACATGGAGTAGGAGTGCATGAGTTGTGCATAGATGGAAGTTATGCATCTGGGTGCCACTTGAGTAGGTAGAGTGAAAAAGGATTTTCCCTTAAGCTCCAAAAAAACAGGGTTTGCAAGACCCAAATACTGGCTTGGACACCTAAAACAACTAATAGGAAATCTTGAAGAGAAGACCTACTTGAAATGACTTTTAGGCTTGCGTCCAGGTTATTCAAGTGCCTGAACTAACACTAAGGAAGAAAGGGGGAGAGACATATCCTGTCATCCAGGAAGTGGAATCTCTGATTTCTAGGCTCTTTCCAACCTGAAGGGAATTAAACCCCTTCTCTGACCAGAGCAGTATTACCACCAGACTATTGGCTAAGGGAGTGGAGCACTTTTCTACTCCTCTCACTGAGCCTGAGGCATTTACTGCAAAGAATATAAATCAAGGGCTGGAAAAAGCACGTGGCATGGATGAAGTCTGTGTAGCCTAGTGCTTATGCCACTCAGCTTGGAGGAATTAGTCATTGGGTCAGTCGCGCTCACAAGGATATATCATGTTGTTATCTAGGGCCTATTTAATTACAATATATAAATGAGCCTGGAAACATTGATAAAATATCCAGGCTTATCCTTTCTCTGTTGTTGCTCTAAGGAGCACTTCCAGCTGTGGTTTAAAGGCAAGTGGTCAGAGACTCAGGCTTCTTTTTTCCTTGCTGCTGTTCTGACTCTGACCCTAACTCTTGCATCTTTCCCTACAAGGTAGCTAAGCTGCTTTTAGAGAAACGGTGAAGAGGGCCACCTTCCTAGTTTATTACAAAGCAAAATGGAAAGGTCAGTCTCCAATGACTGGGAGCTAAGGATTCGGCCTCACTAAGAAAAATGAGAAAACAGAACTCAGGTTTCCTGTTCCCTGAATGAATGTTTGAGTCTTTTGCCTGTTCTACAGAAGGTGCATTAGAATATTACCCATAAGAAGCAGTTTTAATTACTCTGGATATCAAGGGAATGGAGATGCTGGATGCATAGATTGAGTCAGGAGATGAAGCTTTGGAATGGGCCAGGAGTTTAGAAGCACTTCCCTCTTTGCTACTAGTTCACATGAGGCACATCCTGACTCTCTGAATAACTCTTCACAGGTCTTGTTTGTATAAGCATCATAAGTGCCTAATATCCCAGAACTAAACTAGATGCCTAAACCCTGAGAGGTAAAAATACCTCAGTGAAGATGCCAACGTGACCAATCTGGACTGGAAAGGCAAAAGCGCCCAAGTACTATGATACATGCTAGCTAATATCTACACAGTTTTTACATGAGGTAACATGAAGAGTTATATTCATGATGCTAAACTCTAAGATTATTAATCAGGTGTAGTCCACAAAAATTCCTTCTGAAATAATTGATACTGATTACTGGCAATGGGGGTCTGACAAAAATGGGTAGTGGTCTTGTCAGGCAGAAATCAGTCCATCAAAGTAAATAATTCATGGTACACTAATGCAATCACACTAAAGATACTGAAATCTCAAATCAAACATTTTAGGTCCAGTGCTGGGGTGTGTAGCACAGCCCAAAGGTGATTATACAGCATCGTGTCTAAGAGACAGTGTGCAGGGTGCAGACACAGAACGATTCGCCACAGTTCTTTGTGGTGCCATACCACATGCATGCATACCACAGGCCAAACATGTTAAGAGAAGAGAAAACCCCAAGTCTGAAAACTCCCTGGAGATACTGGGACAGTTCTTTACTTTCCTGCCATGCTGGGCTGTGGGGTAGCTTTACAATCACACCTCCTTGGAACACTTCCCTTGATTTGAATGTGACACATAGACAGGGAAGATCACCCCAAGACCAGGTCCCAAAAGGAACAAATGTTATTTCTTAACAACTAATTGGCCATTTGGGCATCAGATAAAAAAAATCCAGCAGATGATATAGAACTGATGCAAGTACATCAGATTCATTTCTGCCCTGGATGTCTCTCACCCCTAAGGTACAAGATGCTCTTATTCAGGAAAGCAAGTCAGCTACCCTATTTTAAATAATTCAGATGGGAAGTGGATGCACTCACTCTCATTCTTATAGAAGGGAAGAATGAAGCAGAAAACATTAACATCTCATATTTCCTGAATCTTGTTTCCACTGCTGGTGAGTTTCTTCTTTTGTATTTCTATGTAATATATTATATTCATTTTCAAATCACACTGTAAATGCAGTCATGGGGAATTCACTGTTTCCAGCTTCTTCCATACAGTTAGACAGCGGAGGGCACAAGACTCTTTGAAAAGAAACATCAAACTTGGTTTAATAATTCCCCATATTCTTACACTTGAAAAGGAAATGGATGTGCCCTGCCTGGACTTCCTCTCAAATATGGTTTTTATTTATTTATTTATTTGTGGCTGAAAACTTGCTGTCAAAACCAGCAGAAAAAAGCCTTTCAGACTTAAATGTCTGTCCCTAAAAATGTGCCGCCCATGACTTTCAGGTTTTGACTCACTGGATGAGAGTAATAGAAGTGGAAACATAGGATTCGCTCTCTTTTTGAGCTGTGTCATTCTCAGTGATCCATTCTCCTTCATGCTCCCTCTCATCCTGGCACCACACATTTTTCCTTGTTGGCTGCCACATAGACCAGCTTCAAGAGAAGGGTGTTTGGTTAAAATCCTTCCTACATGACAAAGACAAGAAATTTATCCCTCTCTCCCCTCTACCAGAGGTCTAATGGTTTGGATATCGGGCTGCTGGGTGTCAAAACCTTCCTCCTCAGATACCAGAAAGTTTCCTTGATGTGTTCTCTGAATGTGCTGTCAGCAAAAGCTATTTAGGATAGCCTGGGTAGAAATATCACTGTCTAGCCCCCAAGGAGAAATGGAATCTCAAATCTGCATGTATAGCAAAAGTCCGCTTATATGGCTACATTTGGGGATATAAGCAATTCTTATATAATTTGCAGGTTTTAATACAACTCCTTCAGGTATTCCAATGCGAAAACAAGTCTTTCAAGAGACAGTTGTGTCAGGAAATGTGCTAGAGGGAAAGTGCAAATCATTACAAGTTGTTTCAATACAAGAAGTGTTTGTGAAAACCTGAATTGAGGTTTTTTGTATGCCATATAACTATGGTGAATAAAAATATTTCATTTGTTTGCAGTGCCAATATTAATGAACAACTACCAACTTAAAGGTCTAGGCTGCTATGTAATTTATAGATTGAAATAGTTAATGTTTAGATACTATGAAGCTGTTTATTGTGAAATACTAAAAGTATTTTAGTTTAGGATATTGTTGCCATAATCAACTTCATTATTATCAACACTTAGTGACATGTTGTTTCTAGCCCCAGGAATCAAAGAGGAAACTAAATCATCTTTCCTCTTCTCCAACCCTCACTCTATCTCCTTTTCTCCCTTTCCAGTTACATAGTTATCTCATTGAGAAGGTACAAGCTTTCTTTACACTCATTCTCCTGCCGTCATGAGGAAGGAAGTAGGGGATGGATTTTATATAATACAAAGAAGCTTAGAAAATAAACCAAACACATGAATAAATTCAGAGACTTAAGAAAGCTATTCTCTTTTCAATAGGGATAGTTTCTTCATCCAAAAAAAACCCAATTTTTTTTTCATTGAAAAATATATGGAAACATAGAAGTTTAGACAGAATGAAAAAGTTTTTTATATAGAAGGTTCCTGACCCATAAGTGGAGAAGTACACTTTCTTCATGGTAATGGCTTTATTTTATTTATTCATATCTGCTTCTAGGTCCAAGGTTTGGTGAACAAATGGCCATGGGGAACCAAACGGCTGTCAGCTACTTTGTTCTGTCAGGTGTTTCCAGTGACCCACAGCTCCAGCCTTTCCTTTTTGTGGTGTTTCTACTGATATACCTACTAACTGTGGTGGGGAATGGCATGATCATGGTGGTGATAAGAGCTGATCCTCACCTTCACACACCCATGTATTTTCTCTTATTCCATTTATCCTTTCTTGACATCTTCTACTCTTCAGTCACTGTCCCAAAGATGCTGCAGAATTTCTTGACAGATAAGAAAACCATTTCTTTTAATGGCTGCCTTGCCCAGATGAGCTTAATTCTTTTGGTTTCCTGTACAGAAATTTTCATGCTATCAGCAATGGCCTATGATCGGTATGCTGCCATCTGTGACCCACTGCATTACTTTTGTACCATGAATAAGCAAGTCCGCATCAGACTAGTGGGTGGTACATGGCTGATCAGTGTCTTTCATGCATTGACAAATACTGCTCCTGTGTTACATTTACATTTCTGTGGGCCTAATGAACTGAACAATTTCAGTTGTGAGCTCCCATCTCTACTAGAAGTGTCCTGCACAGAGACCTTCATCAATAACATGACATTTCTCATTTCAGCTGTGAATTTAGGTTTGATATCCTTCTCCATCACCCTGGTCTCTTACATCTGTATCATTTCCACAGTCCTTAGGATACACTCTGTGGAGGGTAGGGGTAAAGCCTTCTCTACCTGCAGCTCCCACCTCACTGTGGTTGTTCTATATTACGGGGCTGGCATGTTTCGATATCTGAGACCCAGTCCAGCCTCTTCAGTCATTCTTGACAGACTGCTCTCTGTCCAGTACAGTATCTTAACCCCCATGCTAAATCCTATCATCTACAGCCTGAGAAACAAGGAGGTAAAAGAAGCTTTATGGAATATACTGCAGAAAATGAAAGACATGTGAAAGTATGTCAGCATTTGAAAACAATGTCATATGCTACTGTCACAGATAATTAACATATTCAGATGTCACATAAAAGGGTGCAATAGCCTTTTAATCTATACACGGGTAAGTTCTCCCTTAAGGACAGGAATGTTTGTACTGTCATAGGCATCTGCAATGTAATCGTTTTTTTGAAGGTGCTATCAGAGTAGAGATGCATGAAAAAAACATAAATGCTGCTGAAGTAATCTATAGCTGAGCGTGTATAAAATTGTTCATGTTTTCTATTCCAGCTTTTATGTTTTGGAGTGAGAATGGGTCTTCAGTCTTGTGGTGAGAGCAGTGAGTTGGGAAAAACATATCCCCAATGTTTCTGAACCATCATATTCAACAAGATAGATAGAAAAAGCTACTCTCTGAAACACTCCATAATGT
The DNA here is from genome assembly GCF_052110815.1 of Crocodylus siamensis. Taxonomy (NCBI): domain Eukaryota; kingdom Metazoa; phylum Chordata; order Crocodylia; family Crocodylidae; genus Crocodylus; species Crocodylus siamensis. Next base: position 46,945,977 of record NC_143400.1, read on the forward strand.
AGACTCTAGAGGCAAGGTCCCTCAAGAATGAAATGGGAAATGTGGATTCCTTTCCCTCCCCCACCTCCAATATTGGTTGAAAGCTGTGAAACACATCTGACGGACATTACCAATTAGTGTTGCTCTTAACCAACAAAATGTATGTTGATGAAGATATTTATACACTGCTATCAGATCACCATCCATCAGAAATAAAGACAGCTGCACTTTGTCTGACACATCCATGAAAGGCCTGGAGATAAATTGCTTTCCTCTTACTTTTCAGAAGAGCCTTGTGCATACATTCAAACATTGACCAAGGCCCGCATGCTGCAGAATAAAACAAGGAGCTGAGGTCAAGTTGTATGTGCACTAGGTGACCTTCTATTAGCTGATGTAGTCATGCAAGTCATGGATAATTTAAGTTGCTAAATTTCTGTTTTGTGTTCTAGTCCTACTCATCACTCCTGTGGCCAGCCTCACTGCTAGAGGACAATCCCCTAGAGGACTTATATGTGCAAAATCCTGTACACTGTAGAAACTGTTATCATGTGTGGGTCTCACATAACAAATTCTCCTGGACCAGGTGAAATCAGACTTTAAAGTAACTAAGAAAGAAGTCTGTGGCAGCATAAGCCTGCAAATGGAATACTTTTTACCTATTTGTTGTGAGGAGTTTCTAAGCCATCTTTTCTCACTTAGCATCAAATTCTATTTTACCTCCAAGTTACCTGCGTGCACTCCTGTTCCACCTTCCTTCAATCCCTGACAAATTGATTTAGTCAGATTTTATACCACACTTTCAGGCTAGTTTTAAGATTAAGTTACATAAAGTTGCAGGGAGGAGGACTACCTACCTATATTTAGTATTACCCTAATTTTCCACTGTTTTTTTCCTTTGATGTGCAACCTGGCTAGAATGCTGGAACTTAGGTGCCTCAGCTACAGCCAGGTGCTTCAGAGGTTAAATTGAATTTGGGGGTAAAGGGTTCTTTTCTCTTATTATTGAAGAAAGAAGTCATTGTGAAAATGTTTTTTCCCTGCTGCTCATGAGGAAAGAAGGTTTCATGAAAAAGTTAGATGCCTAGGTTTGGGAAGAAGAAAAGACAGAGCAGGGAGAACAGCTCAGTTGTGTGCTATGATGTTGGGATGAGAACATAAAGTCCCCTGAAGGTGGATTTGCTCAAATATTGTATTAAGTTCTGGTTCTTAGGTGCTCCCTACTGTATTGGTAAGTGGGAGGTGGGGCCCATGAAGTGAGAAGAGTGAAGCATGTAATGAATAGAAGAATGAGGGGAGAAAACAAAAATGGAATGTAGCATCTAAGGATACAGAGAGGGACTGAGCATGGCCAAGGCAGGGCATTTGGGGAAGACTGGAATGATATTATTGGATTGACTTAGCAAGTTACCTTAGGCAGGCTGGAGTCACTCTAGCTATCCATTGCAGTCTGAGTCTTCAGGTTGAGGGTTGAGACAGCAGCATGGTAAGGGAAGATGGTATATCAGAACTGGGAGGCCCAAACAAGGCAGGGACAAGGACTGGGGCAATGCAAGGAAGGGGTCCAAGAAGCACACACTATAGTTTTATAATGGAGACAAGTCCTACAGGAATTAGGAGTGGTTTTATAGTCTCCCTGTCAGGGGATCACTATTCCCATTTGTTCCTCTGGGTCACCTGGACCCTCAATAATGTCCTTATGGGAGGGATCAGGCTGGACAGGGGCTTGTATCTGACCAAGTGCCTGGTGGTGTTGCAGACTCTGCCTCACCTGCTGGTTGGGCTTCTTTGGGTTTGAACCCCAATGGTTCTAACATGACTGGAGATGGATCCAAGTTGAGGGATTAGAAGCATAGAGAGGACTATGCTGTGGAGCCCTAGGAAGATTGGGATGAGACTTAAGAAAAGGGGATGGGGTAATTATGACTTTGCAAGGTGATGAGGGGATTGACATGGTATTGGAAGCTTAAGAGGTGAATAGATAAGGCCATGACTAAGAAAAGAGCTAAGGGGAAGAAAAAGGAAAAAAAATGAAACACAGCCCCTAAGGACAGGAATGGACAATGCCTTTTCTCCCTTAAAAAATTATGACAGTAGAAAGGCCAAGCAAGCAGAAATACACACGCATTTCCATGCCACAAATAGGCCAAAATTTGTGGCCATAACAAAAAAGTAACAAATAGTTCTGCTTTTCAGTGGCCAACATATGTATGCTGTTGAGGAAAAAAATGGGAAGTGCACAGCTGTGTGCATTCTCCATCAGCCTTAGGTGTAGGTACCCTTGAGGCTCGAGGGCATCCAATCCTGTTCACCCCAGGCATTTTTGCACAAGATTGAATGCCTTAAGTGCCCAAGTGCCTTCCTGGCTATCCCCAGTTAGAGAAATGTGTCCCAGGGAATTTTAGGCACATCTCCATAAAGAAGGACATCTGGATTTTGCCTACTTATGATGACATACTCCAAGGCCTCTGAGGGTTCTGGACCTGTAAGCCAGTATCCAGGCACTCATTTAAAGGTGCCAGCAGACGGAGGTCCAGGTAGAGGCAATTGAGTTACTAAATGGGAGGTGGTCCCAGAGAGAAGAAGGGAGGAAATCCCCAGGTGGGGGAAACAATGCCTGTTTTGGAAAGGCTTCACTGAGTGGGCTTTCTGAGATTTGTATTAGAGAGGAAGGTCCTACCAAGGGCACCAGGGCAGTAATTGAGCTCTACTGTGGAGTGAGCCAAAGACCCTGATAGGAACCCCTATGGATGGGCAAGGAGTGTAACCCCAGGTGGAGCATTTGAGTTTGTTGAAATTAACCAATTGCCTTATTTGGTTTGTGACAGTTGGTAGGCTTATATTTTGTATAGGTGAATGTTGTGTTTGTATGGGGATTCAGTGGTTTATATTATAATGTAAATTGTACAAGTGATGAGTAGGGTGCAGCTATCGGGGTTTAGAAGGTCCCATAATACCTGAAAGATACATGAAGGTTAAGCCTGAAAGGGACAAAATTAGTTGCTGAGGTCCAAAGATTAGAGGAACTGAGCAGCTAGAACTAAGAAGGCAAGAGCTGCAGCCTGAAGATGCTAACACTAGGACAAAGCCTACAAGGGGCAAAACCCAGGCCAAGAGTATGAGAAAATAAGATGGTAAAACCAGGTGATAGCTGCAGCCTGGAAGTGCTAACCCTGAGCCAAAACCCAGGGCTGGAGGGCCCAGAAGCAAAGTTGCAGTTAGGTTTCCTCTCCTGAGGGGAGGGGGCAATAAAGATATGAAAGAGGGCTCTTTTCTTGAGGAGGAGTATGTGGCATAGGGTGGTAGGCAAAATCTTGCAGCAGACTGTAAACTGCAGGCTGGAGGGATCAGCAGTCTTGCAGGTAGTACAGCCAACTGTAGACAACCAAGTCTTATCACAGGTTTTCCCAGAGGACTGGACCAGTTGAATCAGATAATTGGCTGGTCAGAGGAAGTTAAAAGCTCTTAGTGAATGGAGCTAGATGAGACTAAGATGAAAGAGAGACAGGGAAGGGAGTTAGGAACTAAGTGGGAGAGTAAGGAACAGAGAGAGAGTGAGTCACTCTTGCCAAAGGGGAACACCCAAGGCTGCAACCTAGGAAACAGCAGCACCACATCAGGAAATCGAGGAAAAAAATGTTAGAAGTTCTGTGTAAGAGGGAATCAGTAAGCCATAGGCATCACCTCACCTGCTGGAGAAGATTCTGGAGTGTCAGTGAACCTTGTATGGACTATGTTAAATTTGTGTTATGGAGGTCTGATATATGTTTGTTGGGATCTCTGAGGATCCAGTAGACCTGGAAATAAAGGACTGATCTGTGTTTATAGACTGTGAGAGACTTCTTAAAATATGGTTTGAGATAAACAAGTCCCCAACATGCTACAGTGGGATGCATAGGTCACATGCTCCAAAAACTAATGATATATCATGTTTAATAACCATAGAATCATAGAATCATAGAAGTAGGGTCAGAAGGGACCTTGTAGATCTTCAAGTCCAACCCCCTGCCTGGGCAGGAGAAAAACTGGGCTCAAATGATCCCACCTAGGTAGGCATCAAGCCTCCTCTTAAAGACCACCAGGGTAGGAGCCAGCACCACTTCCCTTGGAAGTTGGTTCCAGATCCTTGCTGCCCTAACTGTGAAGTAGTTCTTATGCATGTCTAATCTAAACCTCCTCTCCAACAACTTGTGGCCGTTATTCCTTGTGGCCGTTATTCCAGCTTGTGGCCGTTATGCCAGGGTGTGCTAGGGGAAACAAGGTCTCTCTCAAACCCTTCTGGTCCCCCCTAGTGAGTTTATAGACTGTCACCAGGTCCCCCCTCAGCCTTCTCCTGTTAAGGCTGAACAGGTTCAGGTCCTGCAGTCTCTCATTGTAGGGTCTGCCCTGTTGTCCATGGATCATTCAGGTGGCCCTCCTCTGGACTATCTCAATGTTGTCCACATCCCTCCTGAAGTGGGGCGCACAGAACTGGGCACAGTACTCCAGCTGTGGCCTGACCAGTGTTGCATAGAGGGGGAGGATCACCTCCTTGTCCCTGATAAAGATGCACTTGTGGATGCACAACAAGGTCCAGTTAGCCCTTCCAACCGTGACCAATAACTGTTTTAGGGAATCTGAAGAAACACCTTGGCATGGTGTAACAGGGCTGATGCTTGGGTGACAAAGTCACCCCTTTGGGGCTACTGGATCCCTCTTTTCTCACTCACTTCTGACCTATCAGGATCCCACCCTGTCATCTTTCCTGCCACACCTTGGTTTCATAATCAGACAGGGAGGCTGGCAATAGGGGCAGGGGGAGATTGAATCAGGTCACAGGTCCTTTTCTCAGCTGATGCCCCCTGACCTTGGCTCTCTGTACTCTGGCTGGGTCCCTCCTCCCAAGTTCCATTGCCATTGGACACTAGGGTCCCAGGCCTTAGCTCCATTTTCATTCCTAATGGGCTCTAGAACCTGTGGCCCTGGTCTCACCCTTTGTGGGCTCTATCCTTGTGCCCTCAGTCCTTTCCATCTCATACTGAAATTCTTTCCCTGACAGCAGAGCTCACCCACACCCATTTGAAAGGGTTAGTACCTGGGATACCCCTTGCGCTCTTCTCATGGTACATATGCTATCCATGTTCATATGGACACCCACATACCTCCTGAGCATGCAAGGTAGGCTGTGCTCTGGAATGGTAAGTAAAGAAGATCATAGGAATGTTCCTGGGGACAACCCAAGTCTTCAAACTGTACCTAGCAAGAAACCTGGCCTAGGTGGTTTTGGATGGCGGGTGTGAAGGGTGGTCCTCTCATGTTTCAGCACAATAGGTTATTGGTAAAGGCTCTATTACCAGAAAGCAATACACTAAGGGTTTAGTTGACCTACCATGTATCCTCCCTGGGCTTCAAATTACATCTCTCTGACTTCCATTCACAGTGCTCTAAATACCAGACCACAGGTTAGACAACCTCCAGGAAGGTTGCCCCTCCTAAACACATCTCTGATAGGGCTATAGTTTGAAGAGTTATGTTCAGTTACTTTTGCACAGAGCAGTGCATATGCCCAGCCAGAAAGCAGCCCACCCCCTAGGCCCATTGTTTTTGCAGGGAATTACACATCCACACTGTACATGGAGTAGGAATGCATGAATTGTGCATAAATGTCAGTTATGCATCTGGGAGCCACTTGGGTGGATATAGCTAAAAAAAAGTTTTAGCCCTTAGGCTCTGAACACCAGGATTTACAAGAGACAAACACTGAATATGTAAACTAAGTCACTCAATAGGAAATGCAAAAGACCTTTAGGTGTGGAGCCAGAATCTTTAAGCACCTAATATTAAGGGATAAAGGGGGAGAGATATGGCCTGTCACCCAGGAAGTGTGATATGGAGTGCCATCTCCATATTTTATTACAGGGCAAAATGGAAAGGTGAGTCTCCAGGGAAGAAGAGCCGAGGAATTCACTTCGCTAAGAAGGAGAAACCAGTACCCTGGTTTCATGTTTCCTGAAGGACTATGCATGTCTTTTGCTTGCTGGTCAGAAGATGCATGGAAATGTCAACCAAGAGAAGCAGACTTAGGTGCTCTGGTTACGAAGGGAATGGATATGCTGGATACTTATTGTGAGTCAGGTAATGAAGCTTTGTAGTGGGCCTGGAGTTCAGGACCATTTTCCTGTTTGCTATTGGTTCACACAAGGCACATTCTGCCTCTTTGAATCACTCCTCACAGGCTCCTAAATGTCACCATTAGTTGTATAAGAATCATAGATACCTAACCACCCCCATCTTGTCTGGGTACCTAATCTTTGAGAGCTGTAATGCCTCAGTGGAGATGACCAATCTAGATTGTGGTCATCAACTGGAAGTGACCAATCTGGATTGCTCTCCAAATGGGTGCATGTCCATACCCCAAAGTAGCACTACATACCCTGTCATCGTCTACACAGTTTATACCTCAGGGGACATGCAGAGCTATAGCCATGACTGAAAGCCCTAAGATGTCCTGAAATACGAAAATCTAGAACTCTTGGTTCCAAAATGATACCTTTTATTACACCACCTGAGAAATCACAAAAAGTTATCCTTTTCTGCAAGCTTTCAGGATGAGAGGTCCTTCATCAGGCTCTGGGAAAAGCATAGATGGTAAAAAGTCCCCATAGGTAATAAATAAACTTAATTTTTTTAACAAGAGGAGCTGGAGATGGAAAGCTGCCCTTCTAGGTCCATGAGAGTGGCTTTGTGAGTTGCACTGAGTTGCTCTTTGATATGTAGATTAGGTAGAATTCTTTTCCTGGAGGTGTCAGATGGCAGGCAGGGAGGTGACTCCTCCAGGGAAGGAATTCTGCCTGATCTAGACATCAAAGAGCAACTCAGTGCAACTCACAAAGGCACTCTCATGGACCTAGAGGGACAGCTTTCCATCTCCAGCTCCTCTTGTTAAAAAAATGAAGTTTATTTATTACCTATGGGGACTTTATGCCATCGATATTTTTCCCAAAGCCTGATGAAGGGCCTCTGAGCCTGGAAGCTTCCTGGAATATTGTTTTCACTCTTAGGTGAGTTTTTCACATTGTATTTCTACATAATATGTGATATTCCTTTTAAAATAACACTATCAATGTAGTCATTCAGTGCTTCCAGCCTCTTCCATGAGGTCACACAGTGTAGAACATAAGATCTCTGAAAATAAAGGTCAAAATTGGTTCATTTAATAACTCCCCATAGTCTTCCAATCAGAAAGTAAATCACCATGACCTTGATTTCCTCTCAGGTATAATTTTTAAAATTTATTTTCAGATGAAAACTTGGCTTTTCAATAGAGTTCCTTTATGTACCCCAGGATTTTAATTTCTCTGCTGGCCACAGAGTGTACTTTACCTCCTGTAATGAGAACTTCTTGGAACGTTCATCCAATACCCTCTTTCTGCTCCAGACCATTATACTTTACTCTATCCCACATGTCACAAGCTATATCTCCTAAGTTCTATCTCCTGGAAGTTCCACTCTTTCATTTGCAAACAGGATCTGTTAGTTTTTAGGGTGCAACAGGATGCCATTCCTCTGCACAGAAAGGCGGGAAAATGGTCCAAGAAAACTTCATTGCTGAGCATGGATATCCAGGTTGGCCTGAGAGCAAAGAAAAAAGTGTACTGGTGGTGGAAGCGGGGGGAAGGGACAAAGGAGGAGTACACCTCCCTGACCTGAGCTTGTAGGGATTTGGTGAGGAAGGCTAAAGTGGCACTGGAGTTTAGATTAGCTTCTGGGATTAAGGATAAAAAAAAGTCCTTTTTCAAGTATGTAGGTAACAAGAAGAAGTCTTGGGGTAACATTGGACCCCTACAGGGCAGGGCAGGGCAGGGCAGGGCAGTTAGTGACAGATGTGCGAGAGAAGGCAGAACTCTTCAACAAGTTCTTTGCCTCCATGTTCCTATCTGCTGACAATGGGGTGCTCTCGGGTGACAGCGTAGAGAGGCCCAGGAAGGATACAAGTCCCCTGACTGTTGGTTCAGATCTAGTTAAGGATTACCTGGAGGGCTTAGATGTGTCCAAGTCAGCGGGCCCGGATGACCTTCATCTGCAGGTGCTGAGGGAATTGGCTGGTGTCATTGTGGAGCCTTTGGCATGGCTGTTCGAGGACTCTTGGTGCTCAGGCCAAGTCTCTGAGGACTGGAAAGGGGCCAATGTGGTCCCTATTTTCAAGAAGGGAGGAAGGAAGAGCCTGTAAACTATAAGCCAGTCAGCTTCACTTCTGTCCTGGAGAAGGTCTTTGAAAAAATTATCAAGGGCCACATTTGTGAGATCCCTGCAGGGGAAGTGATATTGAGGTGTAACCAGCATGGGTTCGTGCAAGGCAGACCCTGCCTGACTAACCTGGTCTCTTTCTATGACCAGGTAACAAAGAGCTTAGATGGGAAGCAGGAAGTTGATGTCATCTTCTTGGACTTCCAGAAGGCCTTCGACACAGTGTCCCACCCAATTTTGGTGGGCAAGCTGAGGGACTGCGGCATTGACGAATGCACAGTCACATAGGTGGCAAACCAGCTCCAGGGGTGCACCCAGAGGGTGGGTGGATGGGTCGATGTCGACCTGGGAGTGTATGAGCAGTGGAGTCCCCCAGGGCTTGGTCCTTGGGCCGGTGCTGTTCAACATCTTCATTGGCGACCTGGACAAGGGTGTGGAGAGCACCCTGTTCAAGTTCGCTGATGACACCAAGCTGTGGGGTAAAGTGAATACACCAGCAGGCAGGGACCACATCCAGGCAGACCTGGATAAGTTAGAGAAGTGGGCAGATCTGAACAGGATGCGGTTCAACAAGGATAAGCACAGGGTGCATCACTTGGGGAGAAGGAACCAGCATTATGGTTATAGGTTAGGGGCTGACCCTCTCAGCAGCACAGAGGCAGAGAAGGATCTTGGAGTCATGATTGACTCCAGGATGAATATGAGTTGCCAATGCAATTAAGCCAACCGCATTCTGTCATACATCAACAGGGACATCACTAACAGGTCCAGAGAGGTCTTGCTACCCCTCTATGTGGCACTGGTCAGGCCGCAGCTGGAGTACTATGTCCATTTCTGGGTGCTGCTCTTCAAGAAGGACATGAACAACCTGGAGAGGGTCCAGAGGAGGCCAGTCATATGGTTGAGGGCCTCTGTGGCCAGCCCTATGATGAGAGGCTGAGGGACCTGAATCTCTTCAGTCTCCACAAGAGGAGATTGAGGGGGGATCTTGTAGCTGGCTACAACTTTATCAGGGGCCAGCACCAGGGACTTGGAGAAAGTCTGTTCACCAGGGCCCCCCTTGGAGTCACCAGGGACAATGGTCACAAGCTGAGGAAGGATAAGTTTAGGTTAGATATTAGGAAGAACTACTTCATGGTAAGGGTGGTCAGAGCCTGGAATAGGCTTCGCAGAGAGGTGGTGCTCTCACTTTCCCTGGAGATCTTCAAGAGGAGACTGGATAGGCATCTGGCTGGGGTCTTATGACCCCTGCCACCCCCAGTGCTCCTTCCTGCCCATGGCAAGGGGTCGGACTAGATGATCTGTCTAGGTCTCTTCCGACTCATTGATTCTATGATTCTATGTTAAGATGCCCCTCTCTACTCTGATATGCAGTGAGTTTTAGGGGTGTATGAAGCAGGTTCTATTCAATTTGGATTCAGATTTGGCTTGGATCAGTGATTTGATTGGTTGATTCACATCACTTTCCCTGATTTGATTCAGCTGAATCGAAAGCTCAAGATTCAATGCTGATTCGGAGAATCAGCTATTTGGACATAAACACAGCTTAAAAGTTTTTTCTACATACCTTGAGGTAGCCGGCATGGCTCATGATCACTGCAATGCTGAGGCATGTGCACCCCCCCACCCTCCCCACCGTGATGAGTGACTTCCATCAATTACTACCCTTTGGGTCCAACCATGGAGCCAATTTCCCAGCCAGTGGATCATGGTTTACCCAAGGCCACAACGAGCCAGTTTCGCCAAGAGGTCATCATGGGATACCAGATCGAAGGCTTTTTTGAAGTCAAGATAAATAACTTCAATCTCTTTTCCCTTGTCCAGGTGATATGTCACCTGGTTGTAGAAGGAAATGATATTGCTCAAGCAAGACCAACCTGCAACAAACCCGTGCTGGCTATCCCTTAGGATGTTGGCGTTGGCCAGTCCATTAAGGATAGCCTCTTTAATAAACTTTTCTAAGATCTTCCCTGGGACAGAAGTCAGGCTGATGGACCTATAGTTAGCTGTATCCACTTCCTCCCTTTCTTGAAGATAGGCACCACATTGGCCTTCTTCCAGTCTTCGGGCACTACACCAGAGCACCAGGAGTTTTCAAAGAGCCATGCCAGAGGCTGGGCTATAATGCTTACCAGCTCCTTGAGTACCCTGGGGTGTAGATTGTCAGGACTGACTGACGTGAAGGTATCTAGCTTCTCAAGGTGTTCCTTCATGAGGAAAGCATTAATGGAGGGCAGGGGATCTCCCTCACCCGGACCTCCCTGTCCTGGGGAGGAGGGTCTCCTGGTCAAGAAGCACTTTACCTCTTGTTGGTCCTGTAATGGGCATGGGCTTCCCATGGGACTGATGAAAGACCAAACCAAAGTAACCATTTAATAGGTTGGCTTTTTCCTGGGCGTCAGTTGTCAGTTGCCCCATCTGGTTCAGTAGGGGTACAATGTTGCCCTTGCTTTTCCTCCGGCTCCCCACATATCTGAAAAAAAGGACTTTTTATTGTCCTTGATGCTCGAAGTTAGTTGGAGTTCAGTTGCAGCCTTGGCTTTCCCGGTTTGCTCCCTGCAGGACTGGACCAGTGCAGAATAATTCTCCTGGGAGGTGAATCCCATCCTCTGTCCTTTGTAGGCCTTTCTTTTTCACCTCAGGAGGTCTGCTAGGTCCCTGGAGAGCCAGGGGGGCTGCTGTGCCCTCTTGCTACCTTTTCTTTGAGATGGAATGGACTTAGCTTGGGCATTGAGGATCACTCCCTTGAGGAGCAACCACTCTTCTTGAATTCCCATCTCCCTGGGGTCATGGTCTCTTAGGGCCTCACTGACAAGCCTCCTGAGCTTTTCAAAGTTGGCTTTCCTGAAGTCAAGGACTTTCGTGTTGCTGACTGACTTGCCAGTTTTCCTGTGGATGGTGAAGGTGATCAGCTCGTGGTTGCTGTCACCCAGCTTCCCATCGATCCCTAGGTCACTGATTAGGTCATCCCCAGTAGCCAGTACCAGGTTGAACAGCGCTTTGCCTCTTGTTGGCCCATAGACTTATTGAGTCAGGTAGAGGTCATCCAAGCATGAGAAGCAGCTTTGCGACTGCTTGGATTTTGCTGAGTGAACCTCCCATGAGATGTCTGAGTAATTGAAGTCACCCATGACAACCATGGTCCTGGAGCATGCGGCCTCAGCCAGTTCCCGGGCAAACTCTTGGTCAAGCTCAGGACTTTGGGTGGGAGGTCTGTAGTAGACTCCAACTGTTGGGTCCCCTGTGCCATGTTCCCCACTGATTTTAACCCAGAGGGTCTCCAGTCATCCACCCTGGTCACCAGTATCAGCTTGCAGGGACATGTAGCTTTCCTTAACATAGAGAGCTACACCTCCACCCCTTTTATCTACATGATCCCTCCTGTACAGGGTATAGCCATCTATACCTGAGGTCCAGTCATGGGTGGAGTCCACCAGGTCTCTGTTATCCCTATGATGTCATAATTATTTGCATTGAGCAGGACGACAAGTTCTCCTGCTTATTCCCCAAGCTCCTGGCATTTGTGCACTGGCAGGCAAGTGTCCCCTCGGAGACTCTTGCCTTGCCCACAGATTGTACCTAGTTTCATAGTTTCATAGTAGCTAGAGTCGGAAGGGACCTAGGTAGATCATCTAGTCCGACCCCCTGCCTTAGCAGGAAAGAGCACCGGGGTCAGATGACCCCGGCAAGGTGCTCATCTAACTTCCTTTTAAAAATCCCCAGGCTAGGAGCCTGCACCACTTCCCCTGGAAGCTGGTTCCAGGCCCTAGCCACCCTGACTGTGAAGTAGCGCCTCCTAATATCTAATCTAAACTTACCCTCCGCCAGTTTGTGACCGTTATTCCTGGTCACTCCTGGCAGCGCACGGGGGAACAGGGACTCCCCCAATACCTGCTGATCCCCCCTGACCAGTTTGTAGCAGGCCACAAGGTCCCCCCTTAGCCTTCTCTTGTGGAGGCTAAACAGGTTCAGGTCCCGTAGCCTATCCTCATAAGGCCTGCCCTGCTGACCCCTGATCATATGAGTGGCCCTCCTCTGAACTCTTTCCATATTGTCCACGTCCCTCTTGAAGTGTGGCGCCCAGAACTGGACGCAGTACTCCAGCTGCGGCCTGACCAGTGCCGCATAAAGGGGGAGGATCACCTCCCTGGACCTGCTCGAGATGCATCTGTGGATGCATGATAGGGTACGATTGGCCTTCTTGACTGCCTCCCCACACTGCCGGCCCATGTTCATCGTGGAGTCAATGACGACTCCAAGATCCTTTTCCGTCTCCGTGCTGGCAAGAGGAGAGTTCCCCAACCTGTAAGTGTGGTGCCGGTTCTTCCTCCCCATGTGCAACACCTTGCACTTATCAGTGTTACCTGGGCTGGGGCGGGGTTGGGCTTCCTTAAATGCCTTGGTCTTCTGGCTTTGCAAGGGCTGTTCAGTGGGCCAGCAGTGGTGGTAATCCCTCTGTCCCCCAGTGGGCTTAGTTTAAAGCCTGGCAGAGCAGGTCAGCAAGTCAGGCTGAGAAGAGCCTCCTCCCAAGGAAAGAGAGGTGGAGGCCATCTCTTCCCAGTAGCTCCCTACCTCTCTCACCAAAGAGTGGCCTGTGGTCATGGAAGCCAAAGCCTTCCCGATGACACCAGCACCTCAGTCTTTGGTTGACTATGTGGATTCTCCTCTCCCTCCTCAGCCCATAGCCTGAGACTGGGAGGATTGATGAGAACACCACCTGTGCCTCCAGACCCTTTAACCCCACTCCCAAATCCCTGTAGTGCCTCATGACCCAGCTGGGAATGCTCTGAGCCATGTCATTGGTGCACACATGGATAAGGAGCATAGGATAGTGGTCTGTGGAAGAGCTTAGGGATCTTCTCCACAATGTCCTGTATGCGGGCCCCCAGGAATTAGCAGATTTCCTGGGCTAAGGGGTCAGGGTAGCAGATTGCCCCCTCAGTCCCCCTCAGGATGGAGTCTCCCACAACAAAACCTTACGTTTTGTCTTGGGGAGAGTGGGGGTGGTAGCTGCAGTTGAGCCTGTGTTGCCTGAGGGAGCTTGCAACTCATCAGGCTCCGCTGGAGCAGCAAGACATGCGTGCCTGTTGCTAAGCTCTGGCAAGGCAGGGCAGGGGCCTTGGTGCATGGGTCTTAAGGCCCTTGACCACCTTGGTCCATTCCCCCGACTGGACAGAGTGGGAGATCCCAGAGTCCTCTTTTGTCCTGGAGGGAGATGGTGGTCTACCCTCTGTCTCCCGGGGGAGAAGGGCCTGGCAATAGGAGTCAATCTCCTGCTCACAGTCCCTGATGGCACGTGGTCTCTGAACTGTGGCCTGGAGCTCCTCCAGCTGGTGCACCAGAGACCCCAAAAAAGAGCAGGCCCCACACAGAGAGTTGGCCATGCTCCCGGCTGTCAGAGCCTGAAAAAGGGACAGGTAGCCCCCGCAGCCAAGAGCCAGGGGCTCTGTCTGCATGGAGCTAGGAACCATGGGCTCCATGTGGGTGGCCATTTCTGAGGTGCCGGGGGGGGGTGCTCAGAGCCTGAGGGGACCCTCGGGGTGTGATGCGTGCCCATCCGTGTCATGCCTTTGGTAGGCTGGGTATGCCTTTGGTATGGCTGGGACTGTCTACTCTGGGGGGTTCGCAGGCAGGATGTCAGGCCCTCCCGCTCAAACTCTGCATTAACTCACATGCCGGCAGGAAAGCGTGCCTGTTTGTGCAGCTCCAGTCATGTGTCTCCCTGGGGGGCTGGGTGAAGTAGGGGCTTGGGCGGGGCTTGACCTGGACCGCCTCCACTCAGCTGCCTTCTCCCACTCAGTGAAGTGTTAACCCCCTCCCACCATGGGCCCCACTTGCCTCCAGCTGTGCTGGAGGTTGGCAGGGGGCTCCACGGCTGCTGGGGGTTCTCTGGGGGGCTTCAGAGGAGCGGGGGCGCGGCAGGCTTTCACCTGTGTATCTCTCCCTGCTCCAGAGCCTAACAGACAAGGGCATACATGCAGTTCCATTTTGGCACAGGGCCAGAACTACCAAGTTCCTAAATTACTACTAATATTATAGGAGAAAGGGGAAGAGACATGTCATATCACAAAGGAAGTGAGATCCCTGATTTCCAGACTCTGCAACCTGAAACAAATCAAAACCCTTGTGTCACCATAGCACTGTTATCACTGGGTTATTAGATCAGGTGGTGCAGGAGCTTGCTCCCATTCCTCTTATTGAACTTGAGCCATTTGTGCCAATAATATAACCCTTAGTCCGGAAAGAGAGAACGTAGGACAGGTGACAACTGTACTCTTGTTTTTACAACACTCAGTTGGGAGGAAGAAGTTGTTGGGTTCAGTCATGGCCACAAGTCTATTACCTGTTCTAATCCAGGAAATATTTAATTACAATAGATAAGGGGGCCTCAAAGCAGGGATCCAAACCCAGGCCTCCCTTTTTGGTGATGTGGCACTAAGCAGCACCTCCAGCTGTGACTTAAAGGAAAGTGGTCAGAGATTCACACTCCTTCTTCCTTGTTGCCCTGACTCTTACAACTTTAGCTGCTTGGTGACCAACTTCTTTTACGAAAAGGGAGAAGACTGCCACATATTCAGTCTACTACAGAGCATAATGGAAAGGTCACTCTCCAGGGAAAGGGTGTTACTGAGGATTCAACTTCACAAAGACAAAGGAGGACCAGAACCCAGGTCACACATTTACTGAAGAAAGACTCCAATCTCTAGCCTATTGTGCAGAAAGTGCATGGCAGTGTCACCCACGAGATGCAGAATTAGGGACTCTGGATATTAGGGCTGTACAAAGCTTTGGGTGCTGATTCAATCTGGAGAAGATTCGGCCCAATTTGGTGGCTGAATCTCTTAAACTGAATCGCATAAGGAGACCGATAAAAAGATCTGAATTGATTCAAAGCTCTCCAAATCAATTTGGAAAAGATTCAGGAGGCTTCAAAGATTCAGGCAGTTTCTGCTCATTGCCACAAGGAGCTGAACCCAGACTCCAGGCTGGTAAGTAGAGGGTGGAGGGAGGAGGGGCTGGAGGACAGGGGAAGAGACCATGGGGGGCATCCCTAACAGGTCCCATCCCCTGCCTACTCTCCCACCCTCCTGAGAACCCCACAATCCCTGCCATCTCTCTCAGCCCCCCACCCCCATGGCTGCCCCTCCTGGACCCAGCTCTCAGCTTGTAAAAATAAATAAATAAAAATCCCCCACTCAGACTCTTTCCAGGTGTGGGGCAACCCCACTGCACCCCACTGCCATGTGCTGTGTAAGGGTCTCTGCCATGAGCCCTCTTCTCCCGCCCACTCCCCCAGCCCCTGCCCATGGATGCCCTACCTGGCCCCAGCTCCTGGCTCTTTAAAAAAAGCACAGGGCGGTGGGGCAGTGGGGATGCCCTGCCCCCCCAGCAGGAGCTGGTGAGTGCAGGGCGGGGGGTTAAGTGCAAGGAGCTGGGCTGGAGGGCAGGGCTGGGGGAGTTGGCAAGGGTCAGGGGGCTCATGGCAGAGTCACCCACACAGTGGGGGGCAGCAGTGATGTCTCCCTCCCCCCCTCCCCCCCGGCCTGGCAGCAACCGGTGATCCCGGAGCTTTGTTTGTTTGTTTTTTTCTTGAAGATCCAGGATGCTGTAGCTGGGTGACGCAGCCATTGGCAGGACTGGGAGAGTGGGCAGGGGATGGGACCTGTTTGATTTGGCTTATTCAGTGGTGGCCAAATCTCTGAATCAGATTTGGTCAAATCTATTTGGGACAGTGATTCAAATCACCAAATCAAATCACTGTCCCTTGAATCTGCCAAATCTGAATCTGAAGTGAATACTAGCCACTTTGCACAGGCCTGCTGGATATCAAGGGAATGGAAATACTGGATGCACAATTTGAGTCAAGGGGTGAAGCTTTGGAGTGGGCCAGGAGTTCAAAAGCATTTCCCTCTTTGCCATCATTTAACAAGAGTTATGTTCATGATGAAAAGCCCTAATGTTATTTTGACTTAGGTGACCTGTAACAATACCTCCTCAGATTATTGATACCCATTATTGGCATTTGGATTTTGACAAAATGGACCATGGTCTTGCAAGGCAGAAATCAACCTGATCACATAAATGGCTCATGGAACACTAATAGACTCATTCTAAAGATTATGAAATTGCAGGTGTCTCACATCACACATTTTAGGGCCAGCATTGGGGTGTGTAGAACAACAATAACGTGGTTAGACAGCAACTGATGTAGGAGGTACTGTGCATGGAGCAGGCACAGAATGACTTACCACAGTACTGAGTGGTGCTATTTCACATGCATATTTCCAGGTCAAATGTTAACATGAGAGAAAATCCAAAATGTGCACGTTTCCTTCAGATGCTGAAACAGTTCTTTTTTCCCTGACCAACTTGAGATTTGTGGTAACTTTTCTATGACACCTATTTGGAACAGTTCCTTTTCTTTTCATTAAACCCACAGACAGGGAAGGAGATTTCATCAAGATCCTGTCTCAAAGGGATCAAACATTTTTTTCTTAACAATTAATTAGCCCTATTGGGATTAGAAAAAAAAAATCCAAAAGGTTATATAGAACATAGGCAAGTACATGAGATTAATTTCTGCTCTGGATGTTTCCCACCCATAAGATACAAGATGCCTTTCTTCAGGAGAGCAACACTTACACTATTTAAAATAATTTAGATGGGGCATGGATGTATACTCTCTCTCTCAAGAAGAAAATAAAGAAGTAGGAAGCATTAACACCTCTTTTTTCCTGGAATCTTGTTTCCACTGTTGGTGAGTTTCTACTTTTGTGTTTCTACATAATATGGGATACTCATTTTGAAATCACATTGTGAATGAACGCAGTCATGGAGTATTCAGTATTTGCAGTCTCCTCCCTAAGATGACATGGTGGAGGGCACAAGAACTCTGGAAAAGAAAAGTCAAACTTGGTTTGTTTAATAATTTCCCATATTTTCCCACTCAAAAAGGAAATGGACATGTCCTGGGCTTCCTTTCAGATATTATTTTTAATTCATTTATTTTTAGCTGAAAGATCTGCTCTTGAATTTTGTTCCCTATGATTTGAATTATCTGCAGGCCAGAGTGAACTTTAACTCCTCTAATGAGAACTTTTGCAAATGTCCGTCTGGTCCTTTCTTTATTGCACTAGACCATTATACCCCTCCCCCCTCAATGTTACACAATATTCCTCCCACGTTCTCTTTCTTGGGAATTCCACTCTTTCATCTATATCCAGGCTCTGTCAGGTCATAGGATATTGAAGTATCTCCCCTCTACTCTGATTTACAGTGTCACCACACTGTTTTAAACCAGCCCTATGTAAAAAGAAGCCCTTCCCTGTGGCTAACAGTAGAAGAAGCAGACCTGGTTTAGTCTAGAAAGCAGGATGGTCATCATCCAGGCAGATCATGGAGTAGGACTGGGTTCTCTTATTATCTGTGATGGTCAATGCCTGAAAGGCAAGCCTTTTTTGGGGAAATCTAGGATTGGGCCTAATGTATAGTTGGGAGAGGTGTTGGAATAGTTTTCAGGCATCGGATACCTTTCCTCATGCCACTTGTTGTGCCAAATGTTGCTCAAAACCTACCCTGCCCTACTCCCAATATTTTCAAAAATTCTTGTCTCTAGGAGATTCATACCAAATCCTGACAGCAGCAAAGACTGGTCAAGGAGTGATTCACATTGTGTTTGGTTCAATACTACTACTACTACTAATAATAATAATAAATCATTGAGATTCAGGAATACAATGGATATTGCTTCCACAGACTCCAGCCATTTATACTATTTCAAACTTGAAAATAAAGGAGACAAAAGGGTTAAATGAACCTAACATTCAAATTCCAAAATAATAAAGAGAGGGAATAAGTTCTTGTTCTGCCAAAACAGTCAGAGAAAAGTATTTAAGAGTCAAATGTCTGCCATTAAGTATGTCTGGCCAATGCCTCACAGCTCTTGCCTCACTGGCTGACAGGAATAGGAATGGGAACCCAGGGCCTCCTCAATTTTGGAGCTGAGTCTATCTCAGTAATCCAGTCTCTTTCTGGCTCCCTCACATTCTGACACTTCCTATTTTTCGTGCTGTCTGTCCAATGCACCCACTTCAAGAGAAGGGTGCTTGCTTAAAATCCCACTTACGTGACAAAAAAAGAGAAATGGATCATACATTCCCCCTACACCACTGTATAATGATTTTGCTATTGGGCAGCTTGGTGGAAAAATCTTCCTCTTCTAATATCAAAAAGTTTTCTTGATAACAGCTTGTCTTTGAGTACACTGTCAATAAATGCTATGTAGTGATGACTCTACCTGGCTGCTCCCATCTTCCTTGAAAGGGGAAATAGAATCTGAAATCTCCATGCATGCCAACAGACCACTTATGAAGCGACATTTGGACTTCTAAATAATTGTTAGATAAGTTAAATTTAATTGTAATTTGATTCTCCGACTTAGAATTTGGTAGTCATTTATTCTGCAGAGGTTGTGATACAATTCCTTCAGAAATTCCAATGGGAAAATAAGTCCTTTGAGTAGCAGCTGTGTCAGGAAACATGTTTAAGGGAACATATAATACATTGGAAGTTGTCTCAACATAAGAAAAGGCTTGCAAAGAACTTTTTTTCCAACTATTTAGTTTGTCTAATAAAAGCTATCACATCGAGCCAAAGAACCTTGCCTCTTAACGTAAGAAACATTTGTGAAAGCGTGGATTGAGAGTTTTTTTTAATGTCATGTAACTACGCTGAATACAAACACACCATTTATTTGCAATGTCCTTATTAATGAACTAGTCTCTGCTTAATCCCTAGGCTGTAACTTAAACTATGGATTGAAATAGTTTCATAGTTTCATAGTTAGTAGGGTGGGAAGGGACCTGAGCAGATCATCAAGTCCTATCCCCTGTCACAGGCAGGAAAGAATGCTGGGGTCAGATGACCCCAGCAAGGTGTCTATCTAGCTTCCTCTTAAAGACCCCCAAGGGTAGGAACGAGGACGACTTCCCTTGGAAGTTGGTTGCAGATCCTAGCAGCCCTGACAGTGAAGTAGTGCCTCCTGCTATCCAGCCTGAATCTGCTCTGTGTCAGCTTATGGCCATGGTTCTTTGTTACTCCTGGTAGTGCTTGTGGGAACAGGACCTCTCCCATTGTCTGCTGGTCCCCCTTGGCCAGTTTATAGATGGCCATCAGATCCCCTCTCAACCTTCCCTTGTGGAGGCTGAACAGGTTCAGATCCTGTAGCCTCTCCTCCTAGGGCCTGCCTTGCTGCCCCAATCATGTGAGTGGCCCTCCTCCGGACCCTCTCGATGTTGTTCACATCCCTCCTGAAGTGCAGCATCCAGAACTGGATGCAGTAGTACAACTGAGGCCTGACGAAGGTCATATAGAGGGGGAGGATTACCTCCTTGGACCTGCTTGTGATGCATCTGTGGATGCATGACAAGGTGTGGTTGGCCTTCCTGACTGCATTCCCACATCTTGGAGTCTATAATGACTGCAAAATCCTTTTCTGCCTCTGTGCTGATGGGAAAGTAGTTCCCCAGCTGCTGGTTCTTCCTCCCCAGGTGCAGTACCTTGCACTTGTGAGTGTTGAAACTCATCCTATTCTCATCCGCTCACCCCTGTAACCTATCCAGATCTGATTGCAGATTGTCCCTCCCCTCTAGCATGCCCACCTCCCCCCACATCTTAGTGTCATCTGCAAATTTGAACAAGGTGCTATTCACCCCCTTGTCCAAGTCACTGATGAAGATGTTGAACAGCACATGCCCGAGGATCGAACCCTGAGGAACCCCACTGCCCAAATCCTTCCAGGCTGAAAAAGACCCATCCACCACCACTCTGGGTACGGTCCTTCAGCCAACTGGTGACTCATCTGACCGTGTAGGGATCGACACCAAGGTCGCCTAATTTTTTAATGAGAATGGGGTGAGAGACAGTGTTGAAGGCTTTTCTAAAGTCCAGAAAGACTATGTCCACAGCAAAACCTGCATCTAAGGATTTGGTGACCTGATCATAGAAGGCTACCAGGTTGGTCTGACAAGACCTGCCTCTAATGAACCCATGTTGGTTGTCCCCAAGCATACACTCCCCTGCTGGTCCCTCACAGACGTGCTTCTGGATAATTTTCTCGAACAGCTTCCCCAGGACCGAGGTAAGACTAACAGGCCTATAGTTTCCTGGGTCTTCCCTCCTCCCTTTTTTGAAAATGGGGACCACATTGGCCCTCTTCCAGTCCTCTGGCACCTGGCCAGAGCACCAAGAGTGCTCATAAAGCTGTGCCAGGGGACCTGCAATGACCTCTGCTAATTCTATCAGCACTCTGGAGCGGAGATTATCAGGACCTGCTGATCTGGACCCATCCAGTCCCACCAGGACATCCCTGACTAGGTCCACTCCGACCCTGGGCCTGAAATAGTTACTTCCAAGATACTATGAAGATATCTTCTGTAAAACACTAAAACTATACCAGTTTAGGATATTGCCATCATAAACAACATCATTATTAACATCATAGGAGGTTTAGATGTAATGAAAAAAGTTCTCTATATGGCGTTGTCCTGATACATAAGTGGAGAAGTATACTTTATTCATGGTAATTGTTATATTTATTAATTCATTTCTATTTGTAGGTCCAAGGCTGGTCAACAAATAGCCATGAGGAACAAGACGGCTGTCAGCTATTTTGTTCTGTCAGGTGTTTCCAGTGACCCAAAGCTCCAGCCTTTCCTTTTTGTGGTGTTTCTACTTATATACATTTTAACTGTCATGGGGAATGGGGCAATCATGGTGGTGATAAGAGCTGTTCCTCACCTTCACACGCCTATGCATTTTCTCCTATCACACTTATCTTTCCTTGACATCTGCTACTCTTCAGTCACTGTCCCAAAGATGCTGCAGAATTTCTTGGCAGAGAAGAAAACCATTTCTTTTAATGGGTGCATTTCCCAAATGAGCTTAATTCTTTTGGTTTCCTGTACAGAAATTTTCATGCTATCAGCAATGGCCTATGATCGATATGCTGCCATCTGTGACCCACTGCATTATGTGGGGACCATGAATAAGCAAGTCCGCATAGGACTGGTGGGTGGTGCATGGCTGATCAGTATACTTTATGCACTGACAAACACTGTTCCTATATTATATTTACATTTCTGTGGGCCCAATGAACTGAACAATTTCAGCTGTGAGCTCCCATCTCTACTAGAAGTGTCCTGCACAGAGACCTTCATCAGTAAGATGACACTTCTCACTTCAGCTATGATTTTAGGTTTGATCTCATTCTCCATGATCCTTGTCTCTTATATCTGCATCATCTCCAGCATCTTAAGGATAAGTTCTGCTGAGGGTAGGCTTAAAGTCTTTTCCACCTGCAGCTCCCACCTCACTGTTTTTGTTCTGTATTATGGGGCTGGTTTGTTTCGATATCTGAGACCTGGTCCAGCCTCTTCAATGGTTCTTGACACACTCTTCTCCATTCAGTACAGTATCTTAACACCCATGTTAAATCCTATAATCTACAGCCTGAGAAACAAGGAGATAAAGGCAGCTCTGGGAAAATATATTGCAGGAAATGAAAGACATATGCATGTATTTCAGCAATTGGAAAAAAATATTATATGCTAAGAGGAATTGTTAGTTAAAATATTTTGATGTCATGTAGCAGGGTGGCATGGAGATTTAGTCTATAAATAAAATATTTTTCCCTTAGTGGTAGGAGTGTTTGCCCTATCATTGGTATCTTCAATACATCTTTTCTGAAGGCACCATAGGTATAGGTATTCATGAAATGCATTAGTGCTGCTGAAGTTATCTGTAGCTGAGAGCATATGAAACAGCCCACCTTTTGTTTTCCATGTTTTGTTTCTCAGAGTGAGAATCGGTCTTCAGTCTTGTGGTTATAGCACTGCCTTAGCGGTGAAAAATTTTTCCCACTGTTAGTATGCTGAACCAGCATATGCAATAAGATAGACAGACAGAGCTTCTCCCTGAAATAGTTCATAAACTAGATGATAGGTCCCTCAACAATGCAGTGGGAGACATGGGTTTGGGCCCCTGCTCCCAACTGGTGCATCACCATCATTTCCTCCTTAGATTTTCATAAAATATGATTGAGCTCCAATATTGGTTAACAGCAGTGAATCACATAGTATACAAGCCACCACTTGGTGTTGTTCTTAAACAATAACATTTTGAAAATAAATTTGAACACAATATTGTGGAGCAAGAAACCTTTGACAGAATGGATTGTTTTATGTGTAGTGTCATTGCTTGAATTAACAATTGTGATACAGTCTTTAAAGTATACCTTTAACCTGACTTCTCTCTGGCTTCAAACTAAATATTAATTCATTCTCTCTATCTCTCTGACAGTTATTAGGTTCAAGCTTTGATAATCTTTTCAGAATTTTCTATTGGATTGAAGTATCTGACTCTGGGCATGGAATCTTCTGGCCTGAAGGGTACTTTAAAGAGGAAAACTTTGATACTGAGTCATCTTCTGGATGGCTGAACCCTGTAATCTAGAGGGTTCAAGATGAGATCCTTTAGAAACCTAGTATAATATCTGTGGTCACAGGCAGTTAGGTATAAATTACATGAACCCTGTTTTAAGTCCAATTCACAGTATGACTAAAGCAGTTCTTTCAGAATGTTATCCCATCCTGTTTAGTGGGGGCCCAAAACTGGACACAGTACTCCAGATGTGGCCTCACCAGTGCTGAATAGAGGGGAATAATCACTTCCCTCAATCTGCTGGCAACACTCCTATGAATGTAGCCTAGTATGTTGTTAGCCTTCTTGGCAACAAGGGCAAACTATTGGCTCATATTCAGCTTCTTGTGACTGTTACCCCCAAGTCCTTTTCTACAGAGGTGCTGCCAAGCCTGGAGCAAAACCTCTAGTTTATCTTTTTTCTTTTTAATTTAGAAATGCATTCCCCTCCTCTTCCCCATCCATTTCTGACTTTTTCTCTCCCTCTCTATTCGCTATAGATAAGTATAAGTGGGCTAAGACATAGGATAAGCATCAGCATTTATTTTGGTAGCAAGTTGTATTTGTTTTGTTTTTTCTCCTTCTTTATATTGTATAATTATTATGTTTATATTGATTTTTACTGTTCTATGTTACTGTTTTACTGATACTATATGATTTAGGCCTACGTATGTAAGTTACCATAAGTCGTGTCAAGTTTCCATTTTGTTTGTCAAGTCTTCATCTTTTCCCCATGCCCTGTTGTGTAACCTATCATTCATACCTACCCCTCCAATGTAACTTGGTTCCTGAATGAATGGGGATGAATGAGAGTGCTTGAGAGAAAGTGGCATTAGGTCTAAAAATAGCTCCCTCTGAATAACTGAAACATGAAAACCAATACCTGGACCAATGACCCAGCCATTGGAACCACCCTCAGCATTCAAGAAACAAAAGACAAGACAACCCACCATTGTGCCAAAGCTGCACATGCTCAGAATGAACACCTGGAACCCTCTGGAACAGGACTAACCTTGCCTGGACAGGCCCTCCCCATAGCAGATCAGAGGTAGTGTGCCCCATAAAAAGGGGTAGTGAAGACTGACTCCTTGGCCCTCTCCATCTGGACCAGCACCATGCCACACCACCTATCCACCCAGAGTCCCTGCTGGTGACCCTCCTCTGGACAACACCTGTTGGACAAAGTGTGTGTGTGTGTGTGTGTGTGTGTGTGTGAACCAATAACTTCATGGGGCTGTGTAGTCTGTTTTCTGTTCAAAAAACCTTTTATTTTGAAACCCCCCATTGGGTTTTTGTATGTTTCCTGACTGATTCCTCCTTGCCACCACTTATCTGCCCCCCAAGTTCCCAGCTGCCTCAGTTTCCAGCCCCAAGCTCCCAGGTTTCTGCCTCTCTCTCTTTCCTGGCTGTCTCCTCATTGCCACCGGGCTTTTTCCCTTGCACCAGTGACTTCAAGTAACTCTTGGGCCAGTTGACCTTAAGTAACCCCAAGCCTCAGTTCCCCAGCCCAGCTTCTCTCTAGTCTACTGGTTCTAATCCTGGTGCCAGAAACTTTCACTTCTTACACTTTCTCTCTCACCTTAACCTTCCCCCAGGTATCCCAAGTACCCCAAACACACACAGACATACCATACCATCCACATTAGGAACTCACCTGCATGTATGTGTAGTTGGGTGGTATGTGTGTGAACTGGTGATACTCCAGGTATCCATTGCAGTCTGAATTATTTGGGTGAGGGTTGAGGCAGTACCGTGATCAGGACAGATGGTAGATAAGAACTGGGAGGTTGATGCAATTCAGGTTCAGTGAATTTGGCAAATCTGGGGTCAAGCAAGAGCATGGCAGGGCCCAAGAAACACACACAAGAATGTTATTCCTGGGACCAACCCCACAGATAGTAGGAGGGATAGTCCTAATAGTACTCCTGCCAAGGTCTTGCAGTTCCCATTGGCTCCTCCTGGTCACCTGACTCCTCAATGTCTTTACGGGGAGGTCTTTCTGAGTCTCTCCAAATCAGTTCAGAGGGTTCTAATTCAATTTGAAGAGATTAAAGGGTCCTCTGATTCAATTTGGATTCAGAGATTCAGCCACTGAATCAGGCCAAATCTCTGCTGAATCAAATCAGGAACTGAAGCTTCACACAGCCCTGCTGTGCTGCTGAGAATGTCCTCCCCCAGTCTGTAAGCATGCTGGTGATTCCTTCTCCTTAGGTGTAGCACCTTGCATTGGTCCTTATTGAACTGCATCTTATTCTGTTCTTTCCACTTTCCCAACCTGTCCAGATCCACCTCTATTAATTCCCTACCCTCTGGTGAGTTAAATTTGTCCCATAATTTGGTATCATCTGAAAATTTCAACAGAGTGCTTTCCACAATCTCTTCCAAGTCACTGAAGAAGATATTGAACAGCACTGATCCAAGGACAGAGCCTTGTGGGACGCCACTTCCCGTATCTTTCCAGGTTATACTGATCCATCCACCAACATTCTGTAGGTGCGACCCCTAAGCCAATTTGCCACTCAACTGACCAGGTAATCTAGAACACAGTCACTCAGTTTATCTATTATTTTTTATCTTTCAATACTGTCTGGTCTCAGGCCTCTACTCTCTCCCCTTGTCCAGAATTAAAAACATTTTTCTTTCCTCAACTCACTTTTTTACTCAGAGCTTGCAAAGTAATTAGAACTAGTACAGTTATAACAACAACAGAACTGAAATTCTTCCCTTCCCATTCAAACAAGCTAACATGTTAAATGATGTTATGTTAAATGTAAAAAGAGGAAGCTATGAAAAATTCCATCAAGTCATGATCCTAGAAGAATTTATTCAAAATACCTGAAATGCATAATAAGAAAAATCAGGGTTCTAACAAATTTATAGTGTCACAAAAGAAAACAACAACAAAAAACACAAACACAAACACCACTTCTCCAGACATGCCACAATTCAGCTGTTCACCCTCCCTGAATGCTACTGTCATCACTTTCCTGTACCCAAACTGCTGCTCTGCAGAAGCACCTTCTTTGGGCCTGGAGAGGACTCAGGACTGTGAGGGGACCCTTTATAGACTATGTTAAGTTTGTATTATGTGGTTATGACATACATTTGTTTCATTATCTGAGAGGCTAGTGGACCTAAACTATGTTGAGGGTTGAGAGAGACTTGGTAAGACTTGGCCAGTTCCCAACCAGATAGATTTGGTGGAGAATGTGGGCATTTGAAAGGGCCCTACAGGAGCCTAATGCTCCTTCAGCAGTTAAAGGTCATTGTAAAAGTGATTTGAGAGTAAGCTGCAGCAATTTAAAGGGATCTGAAGCAGTTGGAAGTGAACCACAGTAGTTTGAATGGGTGCTCAGTGTGGAGGCAGGAGCCCTGTTCATGGAGCAAAAACAGTTCTCCACCTTGTACTGGGAAGTGGAAGACATTATGTGGGGAGTGAAGAGTAGTACAAACCCTAACTGTCTACCTGAGCTACAAAGATAACCTGTTAACATTTGATTCTTTTGGCTTCTGATTGATTTGGCACCAGCTATGACTTCGACTTCAATCTTCTCGACCTGATCCATGAACTCTTGAACTTACCTCGTCTTCTCAGCATTCGACCTCGGCCTTCATCTTCGACCATCCGTTTGTCCAGTTGGACTGGCGTTACAGCACCTTATTCTTCGTTCATCGTGTTACAGTTGTATCTGTCATTCATATCCCACACATGAGCTGTTGACCAGCCCTGGGAATAGCAAGTGGGCAGCCACACCTAGCCCTCCAGGGTTAGAAAGCAAGGGCTCACTCGTGAACCCTGTGGGCCAACAGACACCCTCTGTTGTTTGTTTCCATTCTTGCTGGTTCGTAACTGTAACTGAAGAAAGAATTGTTCCTCCGCCTCAAAGTGTGAGTAAATAAAATCCATCTCGTCTTGAAACCACTACGAGTCCCATGCCGCTCAGAACTTCTCACCACTAATCCCACCTGTTGGTTTCTAATACCACCCTCAACACCACCATGACTTTTGGGGCTTTAGCACCCGACAGAGGTAACAGCTAATGGCATAAAGAGAATATAAGCAAGAAGCAAAGGCACATGTTGGCAGAAAAATAGGAGCCCAAAAGGCTTATCATGATGGAATCAGACATAAGCCAAGAGCAGAATGAGAGGCTGTGAGCACTCCAGGAGAAATTGATCATAGTTGAATGGGGTGGTGGGGAGGGGCTGAAGAGAAGACCAAAATAAAGGAGCTGGTGGGCTAGCTGGATGCCATGGAAGAAGATCACCAAAAGGCCCCACGGAAGAGTGATGTGGCTTCCCATTAGATGCAAAAATACCATCAGAGGAAAGAAGCAAAGCTGGTAGTCCAGACCTCTAAGCTACACCTTGTGGAGGAAGCTAGGGACACAAACCATGCCTCTGTGAAGGAGACACAGATAGAGAAAGCCACACTGAAGCAAAAGGTCCAGGACCTACAGACCAGACTCCAAACACTCACTGAGAGGTGCCAACAGAGAGAGGTTCAAGTAGGGGCAACCAAATTTCGTAAATTCATAGGTTCTAGGGTTGGAAGGGACCTGAACAGATCATCAAATCCGACCCCCTGCCCTGGGCAGGAATGAGTTCTGGGATCATAATACCCCAGCCAAATATCTATCTGACCTCCTCTTGAAGACCCTCAAGGTAGGGGAGAGCACCACCTCCCTTGGAGCCCATTCCAGAGCCTGGCAGCCCTAACCATAAAGTAATGCCTTCTGATATCAAGCCTGAACCTGCTCTCAATCAATTTGTGGCTGTTATTCCTTGATATAACAGGTGATTCCCAGGTGAACAGAGGGGGAACAGAGCCTCACTTATTTTCCACTGCCCCTCACTCCCCCCCCCCCATAATGTAAGTTGCTAAATGGTAGGTGGTTTTAGAGAGAGGGAAAAAAGGAGGAAAGCCCTAAGTGGGAGAAGCGATTCCGTTTTTGGACACACTGCAGGGAACTGGCCTTCTGAGATTTGTAGTACAGAGGAGGGTCCCACCAAGGTGCCAGGGCAATAGTTGAGCTCTACTTTGGAGTGAGCCACAGACCCTGATGAGAACTCATGTGGATGGGCAAAGCGGTGGAATCCTAGGTGGGATGTTTAAGTCTGTTGAAATTAGACAATTGGCTTATTTGGTTATGACAGTCAGTGGGCTTATATTTTGTATATTTGAATGTTGTGTTTGTATGGCTATTCAATGTTTATGTTAAATTATAATTCAAATTGTACAACTGATGGCTTGGGTGTGGCTATCAGGGTAAGAAGATCCCATAGCACCTGAGGGATTAATCAAAGCTAAGCCTGAGAGGTCCAGGGGGCCAAGGATTAGAGGAGCAGCTATAGCTAGGAAGGCCAGAGCTGCAGCTTTGAGTTGCTAACACTAGGACAAAGCCCTCAAGGGGAAAAATCCATGGCCACAGTGCCCAGAGCTAAGGGAAATGGACAGCTAGAGTCAGGTGGGTGATAGCTGCAGCCCAGAAGTGCTAACCCTGAGCCAAAACCCAGTTCTGGAGGAGATAGTTTCTCTGTCCTGAGGGAAGGAGGGTATCTATATTTAAGAGAGGGTCGACTCTTGGGAAGGAGGATGTGTAGTATGATGGCAGGCCAAAGCTTGCAGCAGACTAAACTCCAGGTCGGAGTGGTCAGCAATCTTGCAATGACTACAGCCAGCTGTAGGCAGTCAAACCTAATCACAGGCCTGCCTAGAGGACTGGAACAGTTGAGGTAGATAATTGGCTGGCCACAGGAAGTTTAAACCTCTTAGTGAAGAGAGTTATATGAGACTCAAATGAAAGAGGCAGGGAGGGCAGCTAAGCAGGACAGTGAGAAACTGAAACAGGGAGGGATTCAATCTTGGCATTGGGTCTAGGAGAAGACCAAGGGCTGTAACCCACAAAATAACAGCACCACATCAGAGAACCAAGTCAAACAAACAAACTGTGGAAGAAATCAAACTTCGCGTTGTGGTTGAATCAGAACTGACAGAGCCAGCTTTTCTTTATTTAAGGCTATACTGTGATCACAGGGAGAATTCCACACAGCAAGGGGACTCACCCACCTGTCTGTTTCAAAGGATTTCTCAGACTCTCTAAGGTTACAAGCGTATTTATACTAAAGACACAGAAAGAGATAAAACAATAGTAAATTACACAGAAACTTAGAAAGTTTACTTAAACAATTAGCTATGCATAGGGCTATCCCAAGGCATGCAGGAATGCCCAGAGCAAGATATCAAGATAGCCCAAGGAATGCAGGAATGCAGATTCCTTATCTCAGAACATTTGAATTAAGCAGTATCAGCACGTCTGGTCTTTGTCTGTTTTTTTTTCTAGTCAAGTAAGCCAATTACTTCTACATTCCCTAATTTTTTTTCTTTTTACAAGTTAGATATTTATAGCCATTAGCCTTTCAACTTCTAGTTTTTCTTTCTCTTTACTTTCTGCTATTTCAAGATACAAATTATATACCTCATTTCTGGTTGATGGTCTATTCTTCATTGGTTTAACAGCATGGCTTATGCAACATTGTATTATCATAAACACTAGGTATACGCCAATAAAAACAACAAACAATATCAACAAACTATGAATGACAGTAGAGCCTAAGGAACTAAAAATAGAACTAAACCAAGAATTCAAATTCCAGTTATCTGACTCATGCAATTTAGCTGCTTCTTTTTGAATATGTTTACTTAAATCCTGGATTTCTTTTGAATTATCGGGAATATAAGTACAGCATTCTTTACCTATTAATGCACAGACTCCTCCCTTGCTGGCTAGTATATAATCTAATGCAAGTCGGTTTTGCAATGTCATTTCCCTTATTTCCTTCATTTCTGTATTTATTTTATCAAAACTATCAGCAGTAGTATTAGCAATCTTTTCCAGAGATGCCGCAACTTTCTTTATCTTGGACATAGCTAAGCCTGCGCCATAGCTGGGGAACATTATACCCCAAAATCTTTGATTTTCTGTAATTTCATGAACATTATGAATTCTCCCTTTAGGTAAATGAGATCTCATAGCAAAAGTAGGATACACTGTGGAGACATAGCACGTTCCTCTCCAACCAGAGGGAAGATTTTTATAGGCCTTATCTCCACATACAAAATAGTGACCAGCTAATGCAGTATATCCACCTCTATTACAGCGTGGGGACATTATCCATTGCGAATAATAGCCCGAAAATTGACCTGCAGGGGAGTAGTTAGAGATCCAGGAATTATTAGAAAACCAAGCACCATTTATTTTAAATTCTACCTCACACTTACTGACTCCTACTGCAACACGAAATCCATTACAGGTCCAACAGAACTTTTCAAGGGTGGCATAAGCTAATCGTACATATTCAGACCAGTTGCAACTTACATTCTGCCAGGTTTCATTCCCATGAAAATGTGAATAGTAAGGGGCTAACATCTGAGTTGCATTCAAGGGTACCGGTATCATGGGTATTCCTCCAGTAGAATAGATAGGGACATGACTACATATCCAACAACGAGAGACATTTAAATCTCTTCCAATTTGATTAACTAAGGACAAGAACACATTTTCATGAAGGGATCTTCTTTGTCGGTGCAGAAGGGTAGTTTGGTTTATAGAGTTTCTTATAACTGATGAGTCAAGTTCATATCAGATAGCCCAAAAAGAAATACTGAGAACTATCCGAATCACGACTAACCAACTTCACCTCAGGAACCAGGAACTAGGTAGAGGCCTTTTTCCTGTCCCGAAGGGCATAGTCGTGTTGTTGGGGCACATCCTCTTCGCTTTCTGGTGGCAAATCCTCTTTGCCAGTAGGCGTTTGGCTCACTACTGGCCTTGAGCTCTCCTGCTGGCAGGCGCTAGGCTCACTACCAGTCTGTGGAGGTTGATTACAAGATTGATATGGAGGAGACTCTAGGTCTAATGGGGCTGAAGTTTTCTTACTGTGTGAAGCATGGATCCATGTCTGGAGGCCTTGACACTTTATTGCAGTGTTGGTGGTCAGGAGTACCTGGAATGGGCCTTTCCAGTGAGGTTCCAGCGATGACTTTTGTTGATGGACTTTTACATGGACACAATCTCCAGGCAGGATAGAATGGGACGGCTCACCTGGTTCTTTGGGGAGAGCTGCCTGTACCTGCAAATGAAAAACCTTAACACACTTCATTAGTGCTTTACAATAGTCTAGAATGGTATCATCAAGTGAATGTATATCGCAAAAGTGGGTGGCAACAGGTGGCGAGGCAGGGAGCCTCATGGGTCTTCCCATTAGAATTTCATGTGGGCTAAGCCCAGTCTTTCAGTTGGCAGTAGATCTCATACTCATAAGGGCTATGGGAAGTGCATCTGGGCATTTTAGGTGAGTCTCAGCACAAATTTTGGCCAGTTTATTTTTCAGAATGCCATTTTGGCGTTCTACTAGACCCAAGGCCTGCGGATGGTATGGGCAATGAAAGTTCTGTTGGATCTGCAGGACTTTGCAGACTTCTTTCATTATCTGTCCAGTAAAATGAGTTCCTCTATCAGAGTTTAGGGATAAAGGAATACCAAACCTTGGAATAAAGTCTCTGAGCAACTTTTTGCTTACAGTTACGGTGTCAGCTTTTGCACATGGGTAGGCTTCTACCCATCCAGAAAACATACATACAATAACAAGAACATATTCATAAGAACAACATTTCTTCATTTGAATAAAATCTAATTGTAAATTTACAAACAGTCCCCAAGGTGGGGGATGTGCTACCTTCTTTGTTTTCACAGTCTTTCCCACATTATGGGCTTGGCAAATAGGACAGGTGTGGCAGTACTGTTGAGCCACAGATGGAAAAGTTGGAGCAAACCAATCAAGCTTAACAGCTTCTATCATCCCCCCTTTGCTCACATGTGCCATGCCATGGTGTATGCGAGCAAGATGAGGAAGAAGGACCATTGGGGCAACCAGGCGGCCGTCCTGGGAGCGCCACAAATGGTCAGGGTGTAACAAACACCCAGCCAGTCTCCAAGTATGTTTCTCTGGTTCTGGAGCCTGATCTTGGAGGAGGGCAACATCGTGAAGACTTGCCAATGGAGACTGATCAGTTGGAATAGACAAAAACACAGGTGTAGCCTGAGGAGTGGAAATAGCTGCAGCTTTGGCAGTGGAATTTGCCAATATCATCATAAGGTTTCTGGTGAGCTTGGCATTTAATAATAGCAACAGCAGAAGGTAATTGTAAAGCATTCAGCAAGGCATTTATGTATGGACCATTACTAATCTTGGCACCTCCCGAAGTGAGGAAGCCCCTTTGTTTCCAAAGTTGACCATAATCGTGTACAATACCAAAAGCATAGTGAGAATCAGTATAAATATAAACAGAGGCACCAGAGGCTAGGGTGCAAGCCCTGGTGAGGGCTACAAGCTCGGCAACTTGAGCTGAATACACATTAGGTAAGTGATGGCTTTCTATAACATCATATTGGGAACATACTGCATATCCTGCAGCAAGGGAACCTTTTGAGTTTCTTTGACATGATCCATCAACATAGAATACTAGATCTGGGTTTTGCAAGGGGGTGTCCTTTAGATCAGTGCAGGGCATTGTTAGGTGCACAGTAACAAAAATGCAATCATGGGGTTCACCATCTGCAGGGGTAGGTAATAGAGAAGCAGGGTTTAAAACAGGGCACCTAGTTAGGGTGATATTTCCAGCAGAGAGAAGCAAGATTTCATACTTAGTTAATCTAGCATTTGAAAGGTGTTGGGTTTTTGCTTTTAGTAAAAGGGCTGCTACAGCATGTGGGACAGCAACAGTAAGGGGAGAACCTAATACAAGGGTGGAGGAAAGTTCAACAGTGACGGCAGCTGCAGCTACAGCACAGAAACATGGGGGAAATGCAGCTGCAACAGGGTCAAGAGCAGAGCTATAATAAGCAATGAGACGGTGCTTGTCTCCATATGTCTGAGTAAGTACTGCAAGTGCAAATCCATCCTTTTCATGACAAAAAAGAATAAAAGGTTTAGTATAATCGGGAAGACCTAAGGTAGGAGCTTGTGACAGAGCTTGTTTAATAGATGCAAAAGCGGCTTCGATTTCTGAAGTCCAGGGTAAAGGCTGAGGGGTATTAACAAGAGTCAGATTTTGCAACGGCTTGATTATAGAGGCATAGCCAAGTATCCACTGGCGGCAGTAGCCAGCCATGCCTAGGAAGGTACACGTTTTGGACACAGTAGTTGGTCTAGGGATTTTAAGAATAGCTTCTATTCTGGAAGAGGAAAGCAGAAATCATATGACCTAAATAGTGGACACGAGGAAGATACAATTGTAGCTTTTCTTTTGATGCCTTATGGCCTTTTAGGGCATGAGAGGTGAGGAGAGTTAAGGAATCAGTTTTACAGGCTTCAAGGGAGGTAGATGCCAAGAGCAAATCATCAACATATTGCACAAGCACAGAATTTTCTTTAAATATTATGTCATCTAGATCTTTTTTCAAAATTTGAGAAAAGAGAGAAGGGGATTCAGTATAACCCTGGGGCAATCGCATCCAGGTATACTGAAGTCCTTGATAGGTAAATGCAAAGAGAAACTGGCTCTCAGGGTGTATCAGAATAGAAAAAAATGCAGAACACAAGTCAACAACAGTAAAATAACAAGCTTTAGGGGGAATACAGGCCAAGATAGTAGCTGGATTTGGTACAACAGGAAAAGTAGGTAAAACTGCAGAATTTACCTCACGGAGGTCTTGTATAAAGCGATAGGTATTCTTTCCAGGTTTTTTTTACAGGAAGAATAGGTGTATTACAAGGGCTCTTAGTTGGGACAATGATACCTTGCTTTAAAAGGGCAGTTATAACAGGGTGAATCCCTTTTTCAGCTTCTGGACGTAAAGAGTATTGAGCAACTTTGGGTAAAGGTTTAGCTGGGTTTAATCTAATTTTTACAAGCTAGGCAGTATGGATTTGTCCTACTTTATTAGCATGCTGGGACCAGAGAAACGGAGGGACAGCTTTTATGGTTTCTTCTTGTAACACAGAAAGATCAGGGAACTCAGGTTCAGGAGGTGAGCTAGCTAAAGTGGCAAGTACTGCTATCTCATTATCACAAGGGACATCTAAATAAACACCATTAGGAGAACAATAGATAGTACAGCCGAGTTTACAAAGCAAATCTCTGCCTAACAAATTAACAGGAGAACAAGGACTAAGGAGAAAGGCATGTTGCTCAGAAACAGGACCAAGAGAAACATGTAATGGTTGGGAAACAGGATGAGGAACTATTTGATTTGAAATTCCCACAGTGTTTACAACAGCAGAGGAGAGGGGAGTTGTGGAAAACTCTTCAGCTCGAAGAGTAGAGCGGCTTGCACTCGTGTCTACTAAACATTTTGTAGAGATGCCATTTATCACGCAAGAAACAAAGGGATCATCTTGATTAAGTCGGAGAAGCGGGGCTGTGATGATGTTACTATTCCTCAGGCTGGCCTAACAGGAGGCTCCTTGATTCAAGACAGAGAATTGAGTGAGAGGAGGTGGTGGAGGTTTAAACATCATCCCTGGCTGGCCAGGCCGGTGAGGACATTGAGCCTTCCAGCGTCCTGGTTGGCCACAATAATGACAACTGCCATTATTTTGGGACTGAAATCCTCCCCGTCCCATCCCACGACCATGTCCCCTGCCTCTGAACTGTCCTTGATGGAAACCTCGGCTTCTGCCCCTGCCTAAAGTCTGTAATTGCAATGACATTAGCTTAGTTTCTGTGGATTCCTTTTTCTTTTCCTGGCAGGTTGTACAATGATTTGCAATGGTGAATGGTGAGTAGTTCTGCAAGTGGTTTAGTCTCCCAGACTACAGCAATTGTGCACAACTGTTCCTGGACTTTAGAAAGAAGTCGGTGGACAAAAGCAGAAGCAACTGCTTCTGGGGCAGTTTCAGCTGCATTTTCAATACCAGAATGTCTTTCAAATACTAGTTTCAAGTGGTCCATGTAGTCTGCTGGGGATTCTCCTTTATTTTGTTTACAGTTATGTATTTTGGCCCAGTCAGTTTTCCTAGGGCAAATTTTAAGCACAGCCTCAAGGAGGCATCTTTGGACATCTGCTAAGTGATCTCCAATTCCAGGGTCTTGAGTAGGCCAAGTAGCCTGTGCGATGAGGCAGTTGCGGACCTCAGAGGGCAGAACACTTCTCATTAATTGGTTCAAATCTGCCCATGTTGGATCATAACAATGGATTACAGTTTCCAATTCATCTTTAAATTTCTGGGGCTCCTCTCTGATGTTGGGAAATTGTTTAACAAGGTTTAGATCTCCTGGAGTCCAGGGGACAGGGACTGTGATTCTAGTTTCCCCATTTGGACCTTCCCCTGGAAGTTGGTGTAAAGGCATAAGCTGAGCCTGTTTAGATTTTAAAGAAGGGGCTGGACCATACTGGGTACCAGACCTTAAACAAAAGAAGGGAGTTGAGATTTCAGGAGAGAGATGCCATGTCTTTGGTGGACATGGGCATGCCCCGGGGGCAGGTGACGGTTGTTGAGTGATAGTTTCCTGGTGAGGTGGGCTAATATTGCCGGAAGAGTCTTTTTGGTTACTTTGGACTTCTTCAGGTTCAGATTTTGCCTGGAACTGATATGGGGGTGGCACATTAAGAAAATCAGTTATATCTTCTGCAGATTCATTCTCAGCTATTTGTGGATAAAGTTGTTTTGGTGCTGATGGTACTATTGATGGGGGGCACCCTTTTGGTGCACCTCTCTGCTTTAATTATTTTATCTGCAATTTAATTTCTCTTGGGAGTCCTTAAGACTCTGAACTTGAGATTCTTGATGTCTTTTGAAAGCTTCTTCATACCAATCAAAAAGTGTGTCCCACTGAGTCTGTGGTATATTTCTACCTCTTAACTCAAGGTCTCTGCAGAGATGAACAATTTTACTTAAATCAAATGTTCCCTCCAGGGGAAGCTGCTGGCTAAAATCATCTCTGGTATACCAGTTCCATTTGTCTAGAAACTTACAACTTTTATGGCCACAGTGTGTGTACATGTACAATGCTGGAGTCCCTTTTGGCGGAGCCGGTACGTCTTTTAGACTCTCCGCTCCCCATATCTTTAAACTCAATTCACACAGGTCTTTCATACAGGAATGGCTTATTCAGGGTGTCTGGTCAGGTTGTGAGATTTGCTAGTGGCACAGAGATGCTGTGGCTAATGTCCAAAGACAAGACTCCACTGCAATAACAGCACACAATGCAGTTACTCACGGTTAGACATGGCTCATTTATGAGGGTGGGGAAAGGGTAAACCTGTCCACTGGGTCACGAGGTTCCAGTTGGGCCCCCTTGCATTCAAAACTGCCCTTCTGGACAGCCTTGGGGCGGCTGAACCCAACCTCAGTCTCAGACCTGGTCAGTGGCTCATATTTCTCAATTCATAGTCTCAATTCACACAAGGGAATTTCTGCGTTGAGGCACGAGGTTCAAGAGCATTTCTTTAGTCTCAGCCTTGATCAATGCTTATCGTGGAAAAACATTCACACTCTAAGAGTTTCCACCTTGCACCCTTGCTTTCGAAGAACACACAAAACAAATCTGGTGTCTTCGGGGCGGCTGCACAAGGTTTCTACTTCTGGCCTCAGAAAGATTTCATAGATTTCATAGACATTAGGGCTGGAAGGGACCTCGGGAGATCATCGAGTCCAGCCCCCTGCCCAAAGGGCAGGAAGTCAGCTGGGGTCATAGGATCCCAGCAAGATAAGCATCCAATTTACTCTTGAAGGTGTTCAATGTAGGTGCTTGAACCACCTCCGCTGGCAGACTGTTCCAGACCTTGGGGGCTCGGACAGTAAAGAAATTCTTCCTTATGTCCAGCCTGAAACGGTCTTGCAGGAGTTTGTGACCATTCGACCTCGTCATCCCTTGGGGTGCTCTGGTGAACAGACGTTCCCCCAGATCCTGGTGGTCACCCCTGATAAACTTACAGGTGGCCATCAGATCACCCCTGAGCCTGCGCTTTTCCAGGCTAAAGAGTCCCATGGCTCTCAGCCTATCATCGTCAGATCTGTTTTCCTGACCTCTGATCATGAGCGTGGCTCTCCTCTGGACTCTCTCAAGCTTCTCCACATCCTTTTTGAATTGTGGAGCCCAAAACTGGACGCAGTACTCAAGCTGCGGCCTCACCAAGGCCGAGTACAAGGGGAGAATGACGTCCCGGGATTTGCTCGAGAAGCATCTATGGATGCACGCCAGCATTTTGGTCGCTTTACTAGCTGCAGCATCGGATTGGAGGCTCATGTTCATCTTGTGGTCAATGATGACCCCCAAGTCTCTTTCTTCTGTAGTGCTATCCAACGTAGGACTGTTGAGCCTATAAGGATGCTGCATGTTTTTCCTCCCAAGGTGGAGAACCTTGCATTTTTTGGTGTTAAACACCATGAGGTTCTCGTCTGCCCATTTGCTGAGCTTGTCCAGGTCAGCCTGGATCACCCACCTATCTTCTGGCGTGGATGCTTTGCCCCAAAGTTTGGTGTCATCGGTGAACTTGGCCAGTCCACTCCTAACTCCAATGTCCACATCGTTAATGAAGATGTTGAACAGTATGGGTCCCAGGACAGAGCCTTGAGGGACCACATTGGTTACAGGGCACCATGATGAGTGACTGCCATCAATCACAACCCTTTGGGTCTGACCACGAAGCCAATTTCCCAGCCAGCAGATCGTGGTGGAGCCAAGGCCACAACTGGGCAGTTTGGCCAAGAAGTGATCATGGGATACCAGATCAAAAGCTTTTTTGAAGTCAAGATATATGACATCAATCTCTTCTCCCTTGTCCAGGTGATAGGTCACCTGGTCATAGAAGGAAATGAGATTGGTCAAGCAAGACCTACCCACAAAAACCTGTGCTGGCTATCCCTTAGGATGTTAGCCTGGGCCAGTCCCTCAAGGATGGCGTCCTTAATAAACTTTTTAAGAACTTCCCCAGGATAGAAGTTAGGCTAATGGGCCTGTAGTTAGCCGGATCCACTCTCCTCCCTTTCTTGAAAATTGGCACCACATTGGCTTTCTTCCAGTCTTCGGGCACTACACCAGAGCGCCAGGAGTTTTCAAAGATCCGTGCCAGGGGCTGGGCTATGACGCTCGCCAGCTCCTTGAGTACCCTGGGGTGCAGGTTGTCAGGGCCAGCTGACTTGAAGGTATCCAGCTTCTCAAGATGTTCCTTCACGAGGTCAGCATTTATGGAGGGTAGGGGATCACCAACACCCGGATCTCCCTGTCCCATAGCAGGCATGGGCATCCCGTGGGACTGATGAAAGACTGACGCAAAGTACCTATTTAATAGGTTGGCTTTTTCCTGGGCGTCAGTTGTCAGTTGCCCCATCTGGTTTAGCAGGGGTCCAACATTGCCCTTGCTTTTCCTCCGGCTCCCCACATACCTGAAAAAGGACTTTTTGTTGTCCTTGATGCCTGAAGCTAGTTGGAGTTCAGTTGCAGCCTTGGCTTTCCTGGTTTGCTCCCTGCAGGACCGGACCAGCGCAGAATAATTCTCCTTGGAGGTGAATCCCGTCCTCCATCCTTTGTAGGCTTTCCTTTTTAGCCACAGGAGGTCCGCTAGGTTCCTGGAGAGCCAGGAGGGCTGCTGTGCCTTCTTGCTGCCTTTCCTCCGTGTTGGAATAGATTTGGTTTGTGCTTTGAGGATCACTTCCTTGAGAAGCAACCACTCTTCTTGAACTCCCATCTCCCTGGGGTCATGGTCCCTGAGGGCCTGACTGACAAGCCTCTTGAGCTTGTCAAAGTTGGCTTTTATGAAGTCAAGGACTTCTGTGTTGCTGACTGACTTGCCAGCTTTACGGTGGATGGTGAAGGTAATCAGCTCGTGGTCGCTGTCACCCAGCTTCCCATCGATCACTAGGTCGCCGAGTCATGCAATCACGGCCATGCAGCTGGGAACCATGAAATTCCACAGCTATGTGGCACCGGGCAGGAAAGTGGTGAAAGCAGCGTCATGTGGGGGGGGCAATTTGGAGCAAGCGAGAGTGTAGTGACAGTTGAGTGGGAGTGCAGGGCTGAGAGCAGATCAGCTAGAGTGTTGGGCCTGGGCTGGCAGTAGGTGTATGGATCCAGGCTGGGCTGTGCCAGCAGGGAGAGGGGGAAGGTGGCCCTGCCAGCCCAGATTCTGCACTCCTGCCAACCCACTCTTGGCCCCACTGGTGCAGGACCTGTGCTCCTGCCAAGCCACACTGGGTACCACCGAAGAGGGCCCCACGATCCTGCCCAGATGTCGCTTTGCTCCCATGCGCCTGCTCACTCCCACTCCCTGCCACCTGTAGCTGCCATTGCCCCACTTTTCTGCCCACTCACTGGTCATTCCAGCACCACCTGGATCCCATTTTCATTGCTGGAGCACAGGGCCCGTGCTGGTACCCAGGTACAGGAATGGAAGCAGGATGTGTGTGTGCATGCATGCATCTGTGCAATGAGGAACGGAGGAATGTGGAGAGAGACACAGAGCAATGAGGGAGTTACAATGTGTGTGTTCATAGGGCAGGACCCACACACACCCCACCATACATATGCAGCCCCTTACATGGCCATCCATGCAGGCCCCCACGCCTCATACCCACCCACACCCACATAATTCCTGAATCCTGCTCCTCCCCCGCCCTACAATATACAAAAATAAGACTCGATTTTAAGCTATTGTGTCATCACCTCTATGTACACCATTGTGTCCAGGAAATATCTGAGAGGCAAGGTTTTTTTGTGATATCTATTTTGGATCGAATTGGCAGAGTTGTTGCACTAGCTTTCAGGAGTGAAGTCCCCTTCTTCAGCTCATTTGATGCACAAAATGCTGTCCAACACCTCTCTGGGCTGTACAGTTCATCCAGTACAAGAGATCACAAAGAAAATGTGCCTTCTAGGACAGGGGTGGGCAATTATCTGGGTCAGAGGGCCACTTCCTTCCCCCATGAACTTACCTGTTTGGCTCATGCACATCTGTTCATGTACACAGGGACTTAGCCCCCCACCACAGCCTCAGATCAACTCCAAGAGGCTCCAAGATCTACTGCAAGCAGCTCTAAGATCTACCAGTGGATAGAGATCCACTGGTTAGTGACCACTGATCTCATCCTTTTTTCCTCCCAAAGAAAATCTCAGCTTTTAAGCTACTGGGGAGGAGACTGGACACACTGAAATCCTCATGACTCCATTTACAATGTGGTTTTAAAATGAGTATCACATATTTCATAGCAATATAATAGGAGAAATTCGCTTAAGACTGGAACCAGGTTTCCAGAAAATATATGAGCTGTTAACTCTTGCTGCTTCATTCTTCTCTCCTGTAAGAATGAGAGAGCGAGAGTGTGAACATCCATTTCATATTTGAATTATTTCAAATAGGGTAACTGACTGTTGCTTTCCTGAATGAGAGAATATGGTACCTTATGGGTGTGAGACATCCAGAACAGAAATGAACATTATGTATTATTTAAATGAGCTCTATATCAACAGCTAGATTATTATTTATTTTTTTTATGATGCCCAGGTGACCTATTTGTTTTTAGAGAGAATATTTTTCCCCTTTGGGGTGTCTATACATGTGCTGTGGGGTGGAGGGGGCGGGGCATGATTTAATTACAGCAGCCTTGAAAATCCCTCTAATTAAAGTACCCACAGTGTCACATATATTCAGCATCCCACACTACAAAATGGCTGTGTGGGCACTTTCACTAAAGCTCATTCGAGCTTTACTGAAAGTGTCCTTTTCACCCCTTTGAAATGTGGGGACACTGAATATATGTGATGTGGAGGCTGCAAGACCATGCAAATTAGCACGCTCCAGCAAAATTGCAGTAGCCTTGATTAACTGAGTCTGCTCCAGTTCATACTAATTAGCATGCCTCGGAGCAGAGGTCTGTCACATGTATAGGTGCTTTTTGTGACCTCATTTTGAAGTGATTCCTTCCCATTGTCAGTAATCAGTATGAAT
Source organism: Crocodylus siamensis (assembly GCF_052110815.1). Classification (NCBI taxonomy): domain Eukaryota; kingdom Metazoa; phylum Chordata; order Crocodylia; family Crocodylidae; genus Crocodylus; species Crocodylus siamensis. The sequence goes on from NC_143400.1 coordinate 46,986,611, forward strand.
AATCCCAGGAGATATTCTTACAGATCACCTTAAGTAAAAGAATAGGGCAGCTTGGTGCTTTCTGTCATGACTATACCACTGCATATCATTTCAGGTAAAAACTTAGTAGACATTTGGTAGTGTGTGGAGTAGTAGTTCTTTGAGGCTATCGCCATGCCTACACATGGAGAGAAATCCAGGTTGGTCTGATGATGGACATCTCCACTGAAGATTTACAGTTCTCAAACAGTAGGCATCTTGTCTAGATAGGGGTGATTAGGCACCTATGATTCTTATACAACCAGTAGTGACATTTAGAAGCCTGAGAAGTCATTCAAACCTGAGATGTGCCCCTTGTGAAGCAGTGCCAGACAGGGAAATGCTCCTGAAATCATGGCCAATTCCAAAACTTCATTCCCTGACTCAAACTATGTACCCACCACCTCCATTTCCTTGAACCAGAGCATCTAATTCTTTCTCTTATGGGGAGCATTGTCATGTACCTTCTGCACAACAGGCTAGAGATTGCAATATCGCCTACGGAAATGCAAGGTCTGGGCTCTGGATTCCTCTTCATGTTAATGCAGTCAAATCCTCAGCTCCTCTTCCACAGGGACTCACTGTTCCATTAGGATCTGTAATAGATTGGGGAGCTGGTGCTATTTCTTAAGCTTTTTTATATATAATAAAATCCATCATCTATTTCTTGTCTGATAATGGAATGAAAAAGAGTTGAAGGAAATTGCACATATTCTCAATGACATAACTATATAAGTAGAAGGGGAGAGGGAGCAAAGTTAAGAGGCAGTAAAGATGATTAGTTTTCTTTGTTGTCATGTTTGGATTGGCAGAATATGAGCTATTATTAAACAAACCAAGTCTGACCTTTCTTTTCAGTGATTCTTCTGCCCTACACTGTACATGAAACCTCATGGAGGAGGCAGGAAACACTGAACTCCTCATGACAGCATTTACAATTTATAATGAATATCACATATTACATAGAAATACAGTATGAAAAACTCACCTAACAGTGGGAACAATATTCCAGGAACTATGACAGATCAATGCTTCCTGCTTTATTCTTCTCTTCTATAGATAGAGGGATAGAAAAGAGTGTACATCTATTTCATATCTGAATTATTTTAAATGGGTAACTGACTTGCTTTCCTGAATGAAAGAATCTGGGACTTTATAGGTGGTGACATCTCAGACAGAAATGAATGTTATGTATTTATATCTATTCCATATCAAAAGCTTCTTTTTTTTTTTTTCTGATGCCCAGGTGACCAATTATTTCTTAAGAAAGAATGTTTCATTCCCTTGTGACCTGGTCTTGAGGTGTTTCCCCTCACTGTTTATGAGTTAGACTAAAATAAATGGAACTGTTCCAAGTAACTGTGATGGTAAAGATATCACATATCCCACGTGGCCAGGGAAAAAAGAACTGCCCTTTCATCTCAAGAGAATTTCCAGTCTTGTTTCCAATCCTTTAAGAAAAAAAGAAAAGAAAAAAAATGACTCACCAGTTCCTGCCCAGTGGGGGGGGGGTGATCCCCGCTGCCCCACACCGCGTGGGGGGCTCTGCCAGCCCCCCCCCCCCAAGCCCTCAGACCACTGCAGGAACTAGTGAGTCCCAGGCGGGGGTCATTTTTTTTTCTTAAAGGGCCAGAGCTGGGTCAGACAGGGTAGCTGTGTGTGGGGGGTGGGGAGGAGCAGGTAGGAGGTTGATGGGATCATAGAAGTAGGATCAGAAGGGACCTTGTAGATCTTCAAGTCTGACCCCCTGCCTAGGCAGGAGAAAAACTGGACTCAAATGACTCCAGCCAAGTAGGCATCAAGCCTCTTTTTAAAGACCCCCAGGGTAGGAGCCAGCACCACTTCCCTTGGAAGTTGGTTCCAGATCCTAGCCTCCCTAACTGAGAAGTAGTTCTTACCGATGTCTAATCTAAACCTACTGTCCAACAACTTATGGCCGTTATTCCTTGTTATGCCAGGGGATGCTAGGGGAAACAAGGTCTCTTCCAAACCCTTCTGATCCCCACTAGTGAGTTTATAGATGGTCATCAGGTCCCACCTCAGCCTTCTCTAGTGAAGGCTGAACAGGTTCAGGTCCCGCAGTCTCTTATTGTAGGGTCTGCCCTGTTGTCCCCGGATCATGCAGGTGGCCCTTCTCTGGACCCTCTCAATGTTGTCCACATCTCTCCTGAAGTGGGGCACATAGAACTGGACACAGTACTCCAGCTGTGGCCTGACCAGTGTCACAGAGGGGGAGGATCACCTCCTTGGCCCTACTTGAGATGCATATGTGGATGCATGACATGGTCTGGTTAGCCCTGCCAACTGTGACCTCACACTGTCGGCCCATGTTCATCTTGGAGTCAATAATGACTCCAAGATCCCTTTCTGCCTCTGTGCTCTCAAGAACGGAGTTTCCCATCTTATAAGTGTGCTGCTGGTTTACTACTGCCCAAGTGCATCCTGTTTTTGTTAGCCCACTCCTGTAACTTATCCAGGTCTTGCTGCAGTCTTTCCCTTCCTACTAGTGTATTCACCTCACCCCAAATTTTGGTATCATCAGCAAATTTAAACAGGTTGCTTTTCACCCCATCGTCCAAGTCACTGATAAAGAAATTGAACAGCGTGGGCTCCAGGACTGAGCCCTGGGGGACTCCACTGCCCACTTCCCCCCAGGTCGAATATGACCCATCTACCACCACCCTCTGAGTATGACCCTTCAGCCAATCTGCAATCCATCTGACTGTGTATTCAGTGCCACAGTCACCTAGTTTTTTAATCATGGCAGAGCCCCCCATACAGCATGGGGCAGTGGGAGGCAGTGGGGATTGCCCCCTACCAGGGGGTGGGGGCTGTTTTTAAAGCACCAGGAGCTGGTACAGTCAGGACAGCCATGGGAGGTGGGGTTGGGAGGGCTTGGGGAGCAGTTAGGGGTTGGGGTCTGGCGGGGTCCTCCCATGGTCCCCTTCTCCCTCCCCTGCCCCCTACTTACCTGCTTTGAGTTCAGATCCAACTCACTGCTGCAGCAGGTGGGGACTGCCCGAATCATTGAAGTGCTCCAAATATTTTCCAAATATTTTGAGATCTTCAAATTGATTCAGACTTATTTATTGGTCCCCTGATTTGATTCAGATTTGAAGATTCAGGAACCGAATTGGTCTGAATCTCCTCCAAATCTAATCAGCAGCTGAAGCTTTGCACAGCCCTACTAGAGAGTGGGTTGCTTTCTGGCTGGGCATATACATGGCTACACAGATGTAACTGAATATAAGTCTTCAAATTGTAGCCCTGTCAAAAGTGAGTTTAGAAGGAGTCAAATTCCTGGAAGTTGACTAAACTGTGGCCTGGTACTTAGAATACTGTGAATGGAAGTCAGAGAGATGCAGGTTGAAACCCAGGGAGCAGCTAGACATTTAGTGCAACAGGCTATTGGTAAAGGCTTTTTCTTAGAAAACAAGAAAATAAGACATGGGAGTACTCTCCTTCTCAACTCCCATTGAATACCCAGAAGTCAAAGTTTCTTGCTAGGTGCAGTTTGAGGACCTAGGTTACCCCCAGGGACATTCCTATGGCCTTCCTTACCTACCATTCTTGAGCACAGCCTACAGCACATCCTCAAGAGGTAGGTGGGTGTCCATGTGAACATAGACTGCATGTGTACCACAGGAAGGGTGCCAGGGGCACCCCAGGTCCTAAACCTTTCAATTGAGTGTACAGGAGCTCTGCTAGCAGTGGAAGAATTGTGGTGCAAAACAAAAAATACTGAGGGAGCATTCCTAGAGCCTGAAGGGGTAAGACCATGGTCAAAGGATCTAAGTCCATGAGGAGTGAAAATGGAGATGTGGCCTGAGTGTTCCTTGGGAGGAGAGGCCCAGCCACAGTACAGTGGGCCAAAGTCAAGGGACCTCAGCTGAGCCAAGGACCTAAAACCTGACAAAAAATCCCCCTGCCCTCTGGGGCAGCATCCCTTTCTGACTATAACACCAAGGCCTGGCAAATAAGACAACAGGGTGGGATCCTTAGAGGTCAGAGGGCATGAGCAAAGTAGGATTCAGTGGCTACTAGGAGGTCACTTTACCACCTGAGCATCGGACCTGTTACACCCCACCAAGGACTGTTCCTTCATATTCCCCAAAACAGTTATTAAACAGGCTACATAATTAGTCTTTGGAACATTGGGCGTCTGCATCCTACTGCAGGAGTTTGGGAACTCACCTAGCTGAAACCATCTTTTAAGAGTTCTCTCACACAGTTCTGTCCTTTATTTCCAAATCCACTCAGGGATTTCAATAAACTTATATCAGAGGTCCATAACACAAATTTAACATAGTCCATACAGAGTTCATTCACACTCCTCAATCTTTTCCAGTCCATTACTTGATGTCAATGCCTCTATCTTATTGCTGCCCTCTCACTCAGAACTTCTCAGATTTGTTTCTTTTGTAGAAGTAATTGGCTTACTAGACTAGAAAAAAAAACAGACAAAGACCAGACGTGCTGATACTGCTTAATTCAAATGTTCTGAGATAAGGAATCTGCATTCCTGCATTCCTTGGGCTATCTTGATATCTTGCTCTGGGCATTCCTGCATGCCTTGGGGTAGCCCTATGCATAGCTAATTGTTTAAGTAAACTTTCTAAGTTTCTGTGTAATTTACTATTGTTTTGTTTCTCCAAGGTGTATTTTTTATCTCTTTCTGTGTCTTTAGTATAAATACGCTTGTAACCTTAGAGAGTCTGAGAAATCCTTTGAAACAGACAGGTGGGTGAGTCCCCTTGCTGTGTGGAATTCTCCCTGTGATCACAGTATAGCCTTAAATAAAGAAAAGCTGGCTCTGTCAGTTCTGATTCAACCACAACGCGAAGTTTGATTTCTTCCACAATTTGGTGCCGTGACTCAGATAGAGACACCCAGAGTGATCAGTTGGGACACAGATATCTCTTCACTGAAGCCCTGGTGCCAAACCAAGGTAAGAGACCTTTTGAAATCTCTACTGGGGCTTTCCAGTGAGAGGCTGTCTCTGTGTCTTCCTGATTCACTACTTGAGGCTCACTCTATCTGAACTTTTGCTGCCAGAACCGTCAGACCCACTGTGTAAGAATTAACTGTGAGTAGAAAGAGTCAAGGTTAAGAGTCAAGGTTAAGAGTTAAGACTCTGTGTTGCTGTTGTCAGTGAAAGTATTTCCCTGTATGAATTGAGTTAAGTTCTGTAAAGAACTGTGAGGTCTTTTGTGACTTCAATTACCCGGACATCTCGTGGGAAGATCACTCAGCTAAATCTGAGCGGGCGCAAAGCTTTCTCTCATGTGTGGATGACCTCTACCTGACCCAAGAAGTCTATGGGCCAACAAGAGGCAAAGCGCTGCTTGACCTGGTACTGGCTACGGGGGATGACCTAATTGGCAACCTAGTGATTGATGGGAAGTTGGGTGACAGCGACCACGAGCTGATCACCTTCACCATCCGCCGTAAAGCTGGCAAGTCAGTCAGCAACACAGAAGTCCTTGACTTCAGAAAAGCCGACTTTGACAAGCTCAAGAGGCTAGTCGGTCAGGCCCTCAGGGACCATGACCCCAGGGAGTTGGGAGTTCAAGAAGAGTGGTTGCTTCTCAAGGAAGCGATCCTCAGTGCACAAGCTAAATCTATTCCAAATCTAGGTACTTTGCGTCAGTCTTTCATCAGTCCCACGGGATGCCCATGCCTGCTATGGGACAGGGAAATCTGGGTGAGGGGGATCCCCTACCCTCCATAAATGCTGACCTCGTGAAGGAACATCTTGAGAAGCTGGATACCTTCAAGTCAGCCGGCCCTAACAATCTGCACCCCAGGGTACTCAAGGAGCTGGTGAGCATCATAGCCCAGCCCCTGGCACGGATCTTTGAAAACTCCTGGCGCTCTGGTGTAGTGCCCGAAGACTGGAAGAAGGCCAATGTGGTGCCAATCTTCAAGAAAGGGAGGAGAGTGGATCCGGCTAACTACAGGCCCATTAGCCTGACTTCTATCCTGGGGAAGATCTTAGAAAAGTTTATTAAAGAGGCCATCCTTAATGGACTGGCCAACACCAACATCCTAAGGGATAGCCAGCATGGGTTTGTTGCAGGTTGGTCTTGCTTGAGCAATATCATTTCCTTCTACGACCAGGTGACATATCACCTGGACAAGGGAGAAGAGATTGATGTCATATATCTTGACGTCAAAAAAGCTTTTGATCTGGTAACCCATGATCACCTCTTTGCCAAACTGGCCAGTTGTGACCTTGGCTCCACCACGATCCGCTGGCTGGGAAATTGGCTTCGTGGTCGGACCCAAAGAGTTGTAATTGATGGCAGTCTTTCATCGTGGTGCCCTGTGACCAGTGGGGTCCCTCAAGGCTCTGTCCTGGGACCCATCCTGTTCAACATCTTCATTAATAATGTGGACATTGGAGTCAGGAGTGGACTGGCCAAGTTCGCCGATGACACCAAACTTTGAGGCAAAGTATCCATGCCAGAAGATAGGTGGGTGATCCAGGCTGACCTGGACAAGCTAAGCAAATGGGTGGACGAGAACCTGATGGTGTTTAACACCGAAAAATGCAAGGTTCTCCACCTTGGGAGGAAAAACATGCAGCATCCTTATAGGCTCGACAGTCCTACGTTGGATAGCACTACAGAAGAAAGAGACTTGGGGGTCATCATTGACCACAAGATGAACATGAGCCTGCAATGCGATGCTGCAGCTAGTAAAGCGACCAAAACGCTGGCTTGCATCCATAGATGCTTCTCGAGCAAATCCCGGGACGTCATTCTCCCCTTGTACTCGGCCTTGGTGAGGCCACAGCTGGAGTACTGCGTCCAGTTTTGGCTCCACAATTCAAAAAGGATGTGGAGAAGCTTGAGAGAGTCCAGAGGAGAGCCACGCACATGATTAGAGGTCAGGAAAACAGATCTTATGATGATAGGCTGAGAGCCATGGGACTCTTTAGCCTGGAAAAGTGTTGGCTCAGGGGTGATCTGATGGCCACCTATAAGTTTATCAGGGGTGACCACCAGGATCTGGGGGAACGTTTGTTCACCAGACTGCCCCAAGGGATGACGAGGTTGAACGGTCACAAATTCCTGCAAGACCGTTTCAGGCTGGACATAAGGAAGAATTTCTTTACTGTCCGAGCCCCCAAGGTCTGGAACAGTCTGCCAGTGGAGGTGGTTCAAGCACCTACATTGAACACCTTCAAGAGAAAATTGGATGCTAATCTTGCTCGGATCCTATGACCCCAGCTGACTTCCTGCCCTTTGGGCAGGGGCCTGGACGCGATGATTTCCCGAGGTCCTTTCCAGCCCTAATGTCTATGAAATCTATGACTCAGCAGAATCTGGCCCCACCCTGAGGACTGGGGTTATCATCTGTGGTCCTCCCTTGGCTCCCCCCCAACACTCAACTCTTATCTGAATTTTCTTCTCCAGCTGAGGGAAGTGGTAACAGCCCCACGCTCCCAGGCCAGAAGCCTCTTGTAAGCAAAGGCTTCTGGCTAGGGGTGGGGCAGGGCCTGGCAGGCCTTGCAGCTGAGTCCTTCCACCAGCTCCCCTTGGGTCCTACTGCCTCTATCTCCTGCCATCTTTGACAGGTAGCCAGGATGAGATAAATATTCATAGATTGTAAGGCTGTAAGGGACTTTGGAAGATCATTGGGTCTAGCCCCCTGCACTGGGCAGGAAAGACAGTTGGGGTCAGGTTACCACTGCAAGGTGACTGTCTAGTCTCCACTTGAAGATTTGCAGGGTAGGCAACTGCACCACCTCTGGAGGGAGTTTATTACACAGTATGGACACCCTAACTGTGAAGAATATTTTCCCTAATGTTGAGCCTGAAGCAGTCTTCCAGGAGTTTGTTGCCATTACTCCTGGTTTTCCCCAGGGAAACCCTAAGGGACCTGACGGTCTCTTTTTCAGGCTGAAGAGACCCAGATCCCTCAGCCTTTTCTCATATGGCTTGCCATGCAAGTTTCTGATCATATGAGTGGCCCTTCTCCGGACTTTCTCAAGCTTTACCATGTCCTTGTTAAAGTATAGCACCCAGAACTGGCTGCAGTACTCTAGCTGTGGTCTCACCAATGCCATGTACAGGGGGAGAATCACTTCCTTGGTTTTGCTGGAGATGCATCAATTGATGCATGCCAGATTATTGTTTGCCCTGCTGGCTCATTCTCATAATGTGGTGTTTTATTATCCCCGGGTCCCTTTTATTTGTGGTGCTGATCAGTTTGGCACCACCAAGCCTGTGAGTGCGTAGGGGGTTGTTCACCCCTAGATGGAGCACTTTACATTTCTCAATGCTGAACTTCATCTGGTTCCAACTCACCCAACTTGCTAGCATGTCTAGATCCACCTGTATCTCTAGCCTATCTTTAAGTGTGACCACACTTCCCCATATCTTGGTCCTCAGAGTTCTTTACCCCTACATCCAAATCACTGATAAAGACCTTTTTTGGTCCAGTACTTTTCAACATCTTTATTATTATCTATTATTAATTTTCTATATTTCTAGGGGACTCGTGGGCCAGATAGAATGGCCTGGTGGGTCAGATCTGGCCTGCAGCCTGTATTTTGCTCATCCCTGCTCTATTACAATCATAACAACTTCTGAAAATGAAAGAGACCTATCAGGGTTATTCATGTTGTATTTGGCCCAAGAAAAACACTGAAGTCTAGGATGCAATGGATACTCGATTCTGTGAAAGCAACACTATATACTATGTCAGGCTTGAAAATAAAAGGAGCCAAGATGGTAAAATGAACTAAGATTCAACAAAGACAAAGTAAGACAAAAAAAAAGACAAAGATGGGCAAGCAGGGAAGGTGATTAGTTTCTGGCTCTGTCAAATCAGCGAGAAAAAAAGACACTTCAGGGTTCAGTGTCTGTAACTATGAATGTCCTGCCCATGACTCACAGCTTTTGCCCACTGGGTAATGAGACTAGAACGGAAGTAGAGGCTCTTCTTTCTTTTGGATCTGTGTCCATGTTACTAATCCACACTGTTTCTGACTCCCTCCCATTCTGGCACCACACATTTTTCTTTGTTTTCTGCCCAATGGACCAGCCTCAAGAAAATGGTGCTTGGTCCAAATCCCGACTACTAGACAGAGGCAAGAAACTGATACTTCTGCTAGACCAGAGTCCCAATGATTCAGCTAGTGGGCTACTAGGGGTGTATCTACACATGCATTTAAGCACATCTAAATTCACTGCGCATTAGCCTAATGCCCATTAAGCAGCTTTAGGCAAGTGTCTACACGTGCAGGCATTAAAGTGAATTGACACTGTGTGTGAACTGACTTGGGACTAAAGTTAGTTCCAACTCAGTCCACACATACTGTGTTAATGTGCTTACATCTACATGTCTATTAAATGCACTTTAAATATTCATGCCTAAATTTGATACCTGCATATGCAGGTATAAACATAGTAGGCATTTTAGCTCAAAATCACCATTTCTAAAGAGCATTAATGCATTTTAAAGAACCTTGTATATACATGCCCTAGGTGGCAGAACCCTCCACCTCTATTCTGAGACAGTGTTTTTTATATTATTTTTTTCTCAGGCTCTCCTGTCAGCAACTTACATCATTGTGTGCCTACCTGGGTACCCTATCATGCCTGAAAGGGGAAACAGAATCTCAAATCTGCATTAATGCCAAAAATGACATTTATACAGCTACACTGGGACATGTAACCCATTCTTAGATAAGACTATATGGAATTTCATTCTCAGACTTAGAATTTGGCAGTCATGTGTCCTGCAGAGGCTGTAATTGGACTTCTAAAGGTAGTCCAAGGGAAAACTAAGTTCTGTATCAGGAAACATGCTTGAGTGAAGGGGAAAATCATTGGCAGTTATTTCAATATAAGAAGAGCTTGCAAACAACTGTACTGAGGCATTTTGAATGCTGTTTAACTATGATGGATAAAAACATTCATATTGTTTGCAATTCCCATATTAATGAAACAGTGGATATTAAACTTGAATATGTGACCTAAATTATCTTTTAAAATTGCTACTGCTTATGCTATGAAGATGAGTTATCTGAAATACCCCAACTACCCATGTAAGAATATTGTGGTCATAATCAAAACCATTATTATTTTGGCTTCTAGCTACCAAAAATAAACTGAAAAGAAACCTGAACAATCTTCTTCTCTTACCAAACTTCACTCTATTCCCCCTTTCTCCCCTTCAAGTTACATAATCTCTTTGAGAATACATGCACATTTCCTTAAATGTTTTCTGCTGCCATCATCAAGCAGTAAGTGTGAGATGCATTTTAATATATACAAAGCAGCTTACATAATAAACAAAAGACAAGGAAAAAAAAATTGAGATTTCTATTTTTTTTCCATTAGTGATAACTTCCTATTAAAAATCCATTTTTCATTAAAAGCTATTTGGAAATATGGAGGTTTCAGCAGAATGACAAAGTTCTTTATATAGAGATCTCCTTACCCATAAATGGAGAAGTACATTTTCTTAATTTTTAATTTTTAAAATATGTTTCTTTATTCATTTCTTCTTCTAGGTCCAAAGTTTGGTGAAAAAATGGCATTGGGGAACCAAACGACTGTCAACTATTTTGTTCTGTTAGGTTTTTCTAGTGACCCACAGCTCCAGGCTTTCCTTTTTGCGCTGTTTCTACTTACATACTTAATAACTGTGGTGGGGAATGGGGCCATCATGGTGGTGACAAAAGCTGATCCTCACCTTCACACCCCTATGTATTTTTTCCTATTCCATTTATCCTTCCTTGACATCTGCTATTCTTCAGTCACTGTCCCAAAGATGTTGCAGAATTTTGTGGCAGATGAGAAAACCATTTCTTTCCATGGCTGCATTGCCCAGATAAGCTTAATGTTTCTCATGGTCTGTACAGAAGTTTTCATGCTATCAGCAATGGCCTATGATAGATACACTGCCATATGTGACCCACTGCATTATGCAGAGACTATGAATAAGCAGATCTGTATACAACTGGTGGGTGGTGCATGGCTGATCAGCATACCGTGTGCACTGACAAACACTGTTCCTATATTACACTTACATTTCTGTGGGCCAGATGAACTCAACAATTTCAGTTGTGAGCTCCCATCTTTACTAGAAGTGTCCTGCACAGAGACTTTCATCAGTAAGATGACACTTCTCATTTCAGTTACGTTTTTTGGTTTGACTTCATTCTGCATCATCCTGGTTTCTTACAGCTACATCATCTCTACCATCCTTAAAATACGCTCTGCTGAGGGTAGAGGTAAAGCCTTCTCTACCTGCAGCTCCCATCTCACTGTGGTTGTTTTGTACTATGGGGCTGGTTTGTTTCGATATCTGAGACCTAGTTCAATCTCTTCTGTGGTTCTTGACAAACTCTTCTCTATCCAGTGTGGTATCTTAACTCCCATGTTAAATCCTATCATCTACAGCCTGAGGAACAAGGAGGTAAAGGCAGCTCTGGTGAATATACTGCAGAAAATGAAAGCCATGTGAATTTATTTTAGCATTTGAAAATAATTACCTATGCTAATGGGAACAAATATTTAACATATTCTAATGTTATGTAACAGGGTGCAATGGCCTTTTAGTCTATAACCATTAATTTCTCCCTTAATGACAGGAATGGTTGAGTTATCATGGACATCTTCAATACAAACATTTTTGATTGTGCTGTAGGAGTTGAGATGCTTGAAAAGCATGAATATCGCCAAAATAATCTGTACCCAAGAGTGTATGTAATAGCTGACCTTTTCTATTCCTTTTTTTAAATTTTGTTTTCTGTAATGAGAATGATTCTTAAAGTCCTGTGGTAGGAGAAAGCTTCCCCCTGAAATACTCCATAGTGTAGAAGCTAGGTCCCTCAGCAATGAGATGGGATATGTGTATTTGGGCCCCCTCTCCTAGTTGCAGCATCACTTTCTTTATGGATTTTCATGAAAAATGATTAAGCTAGCTCCAAAATGGTTTGAAAGCTTAACACTTGGTGTTATTATTAAATCAGAAAATTTTCAAAATCACCTTAAACATAATATTGTGAAACAAGAAACTTCCCACAGAATGGATTGTGTTAAGTGTGGTCCCATTGCTTGAATAAATACCTCTTATGTAATCTACAAGGTGTACCTTTACCCCAACTGCTCTCTGGCTTCAAACTAAACATGGCTAATTGCTTTTCCCTCTAAGAACTGTGACGCTCAGGCTTTGATGATCTGAGTAGCTAATGTGGCTCCTGTTTGAACTTGGTAGTCATTATGATATTACTATTAGGTAGGGCTGTGAAAAGCTTCACATCATCATTCGGATTCAGAGATGATTCAGTTGATTCAGAGACTGAATTTATTAATCCAAAATGAATTGTGGGAAGCTTTAGGCTTTCCAAATCAATTCAGAGCTTCCAAATCAATTTAGAAAAGATGGAGATTCGGCCATAGGGTATAATGGGGAATCAATTAAATATCTATAACTTTCTTGTTGGCTGATTCAGATAAAACTTGCAAGGATGGTAGCATATGCTGAGTGCATGATGTATGCCAAGTTTCAAGGTGATAGGTGTAGGTTTTTCTGGCAAACTGCACCCCAAATTTCTGAAAGCAAAACTCATGTCATGTGTGTATGTTAAGCCACAGCAGGGTCAAAACTGCAGAGATGCTATCCGCTGCAGAGGCCACAAAACCTGCCAATTTTCAAGGAGATAGGTGTAGGGGTTTGGGGAAAACTGCACCACAAGGTGTGAACAAGCAAAATTTGTGACATGGGTAACACTGTGTGTGTTAAGGCACAGCAGGATGAAAGCTGCAGGCACGCTAGCCCCTGCTGAGGCCACAAAGCCTGCCAGCTGTCAACGAGATAGGTGCAGGGGTTCTGGGACCCTGCACCTCTAGCTGCTGACAGGCAAAACTCATGTCTCTTCCCTATCTTAAATTCCAGCCTCATTCTCTCTTTCAGCTCCAGTTCCCACCCTGTCTGCTAATTTCCCCATCTCCTCCCAATTCTATCTCCCCTTTTGTGCCACCTCTCAGCTTCTCCTAGCTTTCCTACTGTCCCTGCTGCTTTTCCTGTGACTTTCTGCTGCCTCTCTCTCTGTTTTCAGGCTTCCTCCCCTTCTGTAATTCCTACCCCCCTGCAGCTTCCCAGCTCCTATTCGCTGTCCTGCAGTTCTCTCCAGCTTCCAGCACCTACTGCCACTCTCTGCAACTTCTCTGGCTCCCCACACCCAGAGTCCCTCTTTAACACCCACACTTTCTTTTAGACCCATTTTATCCCCTTCCCATCTACCTTTTCAGCTCCCCTCTGTACCGGCATGCTTTCCTATTCTGCAGGCTTTGGGCGTTGTCTTTTAATCAATTAAGATCAATTAACCTAAAGTTACCCCCGAGCCTCAGTTCTTCAGCCCAGGCCCCTGTAGTCTGGCAGTTCTAATCCCGGTCCTGGTAACTTTAACCTCTTCCACTTCTACTTTCTTACCTTAATCTTTCTCCAGGTATCCCAAGTACACCAAGCACATATATTTATACATATCACAATACCCAACTTAGGAACTCACTTGTGTGTATGTGTAGGTGGGTGGTATGTGTGTAAATTAGTGGATACACATATATAGTTGTATACAGATACAGATACTGTGTGTGTGCGTGGTATATGAATTAGTAATCTACATATGTGTATTGAATGTGCAGGTGTTGGTAACTGGTAACTGATTCTAAATTTGGTGTGTGTAGTGTGTGTGAACCCAGACTAGTTATTTTGAATGAGTGTGTATCTGAGTTGCTAGTGTGAGTGTGTGTGCATATATATATGGCGTTGTGTGCATGATATACAAATTATTGAATTGTGTCTAACTTTTGGGGTGTGTAGTGTATGTGCCTGAGCTGGTAGTGTGAGTGTGTATGCCTAATAGGGGTGTATGCAGCTAGTGAGTGTGTGCTTAATTGATTTTTATGTGTGCATGTGCAGTTGTACACCAACCCCTCCTTTCTAACAGCACAATATTAAGATCGTGAGCATTGGCCTGACCCCTCAGGGCAACATTACTCCATAAACCTGTGTTGATTTCAATTTAGCGTCTGACAAAAACATTTCTTCCAGAAAGTCATCCGATCATGATATGAAATACATCAACTTATGATCAACTTTTCCCTTGGATATTTACTCCAGTGGTCAATTATTTTCCTTGTTAAAGGTGAAGGCTTATTTAATTTGAATGTTTTGTTTCTACTTCCAACCATAGATTTTTACTTTGCTTCTCTCTACAGAGTTACACAATTAGTGCCTAGTATTTTCTGTTCATCAAGTTATATATATATATATATATATATATATATATTCACACACACACACACACACACACACACACACACTGTTATCAGATCACCTCCCATCATAAATAAAAAGAGATGCACTTTGCCTGAGTCCTCCATGAAAGGCATGGTAATAAATTCCTTTCCTCTTACTTTTCACAAGAGCCTAGTGTGTACATCCAAGCACTGACTGGGAGACAATGTCAAGTTGTACATCCATGAGGGTGACCCTCTTAGTTAATATAGCCATGCAAGTCATGGACATAATAGACTTAAGTGGCTAAATTGCTGATTTGTGTTCTAGCCTTATGCATCATTCCAGTGGCCAGCATGACCCCTATGTGCACACAGTCCCTCTAAAGGACTTATGTGTAATCTCCTGTAACATCCACCCCATGCAAGAGAGACTCAGAAACAACATTATAATAAGAATGCCCAGTTTGGGGTATATAAATTAGGCATTGGTGACATATTGGGGGTGTACACGGGTGCATGTGCCCTCCAATCATGGCGGTGCACCCCCTGGAAAAATGGTGCTGCATGCTCTCCCCGACACTGACAGTGCTGTGGGCACCTGCAGGAGCTCACTACTTGCTGCTGCCACATTCCCACCATTGACAGTGCCACAGCCACCTGCAGGAGCTCAGTGCTTGCCACTGCCATATTCCTGTTGCTGAAAGCACTGCAGCCACCTGTGGGAGCTTGCTGTGCCTCCCTAGCCTCTGGGGGCATGTGGTATTCATGCAACTAAGGGAGCATTGTTACTCTCCTCAGTGGAAAGTAAGCTGTTAGCCAAGGAACAGGGGTTGAATGAGATTGAGATGGGTTAGATACTTGGATTTCAAAATTACCCTAGTGGGCAGTAGTCACTGAACTCAGATAGATCATATGCATCTCCTGAAGCCATGGAGGGTTGGAGAAACCCCCAATTCCTCCGTCTATTTTAGAGTGGAAAAGATTCCTCGGCTTAATAACTACACATGTGAACTCCATGACAGTAACCTCTACTTTCTTTTAAAAGTTAATATGATCAGAAGTCAGAGATGCATTTTTATCAGAAATTCCCTAAAAACACTTTCCTAACTGAGCCTGAAGTTCTAATTGCAATCCTATTCCACCCTGATGGAATCTCTGATACGTATTTTCTTGTTCAACTTTTTATAACACATCTTCATCTTAGTTTGAAGATTATGATACAAAAAGCAGTGGAATAGAGGACCACCCACTTATCTTTAGTTTTACTCTACATTTGCACCAATTGTTTTCAAATAACCAATCTACCTAGAATGTTTGAACTTAGATGCCTAGTGTACTAAAGCACCAAGGTGCTTTAGAAGTGAAATAGAATTTGGCCAAAAAGGATTTCTTTTGTTTCATTACTGCAAAAAGAAGTCATTGTGAAAATCATTTTTCCCCACTGCCGATGAGGAAAGAACTTTCCATGAAACAGCCAGGTGCCTAGGTCTGGGAATGAGGAAAGAGACAGGATTGTAGACTTGTCAGGATTCACTGCCACAGGCAGTCACATAGAAATTTACCTTAGGCAACCTGGGCTTGCACCAGGTACCCATTGCAGTCCGAGTCATCAGGATGAGGGTTGAGGCAGAAACCCTTGCATTCACTGCCTATGACACAGAGAAGAAGGAGGGGAATGCTGGTCAGAACCTCCAGGGGCTTGAGGGTAATTCCTGGGGCACACTGAACAGGACACCTTAATCCCCCAGAAAACATACTGCCCATTATCCCACGAGATGAATGAGCAGAACAGCAGGTGACATTTATTTTACCCAATGAAGGGGATCAACAGTGCTAAGACACCTGCTGGCACAGTTCAGTCTGCCCCATTTAGCAATGTCTGTCTTGAAAATAAGGCAAGTCAAGGGGACTGAAAAGAAAAGTACATGCAGAAGTCTGATTTGCTTGGATGAGATTTGGGTGTACAGAGGTATCACATTTTGTAACCATTAGGTAACATATGTGGATATACATATATTAATAACAACAAAAAAAGAAGAAGAAATTACAGGGAAAAGAATTTAAAAATGGAAAATGATGACAAGTATGTCATCAAATCCTGTATCACCATGCATTGATGAATATAAACATAGGGGCTGATTAAAGATGTACATATCTACAACTCTATGGTATTTCTTCAGAATGATAAACTGAGGATAGTGAACTCTCTGTCACTATGTGAGGAAGGCATTGCAGTCATGGCCCTCTCTAATTTCTGCTACCTTTTTACGTGATATCAAACACCTTCAAGAATATGCTCACAATAGGAGATCACTAGCATTGTGATTACTCTGTATAGTCACCACCTCCGGCACTGTAACACAACTTTGAGCAGTGAGGCACTCGGGGTCATACTCTGTAGTCACAATGCCAGATATCCCACTGTCAGAGATGTGGGGTGATGCAGCCTCTCATAGATTTCATAGATTTCTAGGGTTGGAAGTGACCTTGTAGATCATCAAGTCTGACCTCCCTGCTCTAGGCAGGAGAGAGCGCTGGTATTAAATAACCCCAGATAGGTGCCTGTCTAATCTGTTCTTGAACACCTCTAATGTAACAGAAAGCACCACATCCCTTGGAATCCCATTCCATATTTCTGCAACCCTCGTGATAAAGAATTTCTTCCTGATATCCAATCTAAATCTACTCTCTTTTAGTTTGTGGCCAATATTTCTAGTAACCCTGAGCGGCACGCTTGTAAATAGAGTATACCCTATTCCATGCTGAACCCCCATGATGAGTTTGTAGACAGCCACAAGATCACCTCTAAGCCGTTTCTTGCAAAGGCTGAAGAGATTCGGGTCCGTCAGTCTGCCTTCATAGGATCTTACCTACAGGCCCTCAACCATACGAGTAGCCCTTCTCTGAACCTTCTGAAGGTTATCCATATCCCTCTTGAAGTGCAGCACCCAAAACTGGATGCTGTGCTCCAACTGTGGCCTGACCAATGCTGGATAGAGGGGAAGCATCACCTCACTAGACCTGTTCATGATGCACCTACAAATGCAAGACAGAGTGCGGCTAGCCTTACTTATTACCTCATCACATTGGTAAGTCATATTCATTTTTGCATCATCTAAGACTCTGAGATCCCTTTCCACTGTTGTGGTACTCAGAATGGTACATCCCAGTCTATAAGTGCATTGGAGATTCTTTCTCTCTAGGTGCAGCACCTTGCACTTATCTTTGTTAAATTGCATCCTATTCTGATCCTTCCACTTCCCCAGTCTATCTAAATCCATCCGGATTTGCTCCCTGCTCTACAGTGTGCTAACTGTACCCCACAGTTTGGTGTCATCTGCAAATTTCAACAGAGTGTTTTCAACCTCCTCATCCAAATCACTGATGAAGATATTAAACAGCACTGGTCCAAGGACAGAGCCCTGAGGGACACCACTGCCCACATCTCTCCAGGGAGAAACTGCCCCATCCACCACCACTCTCTGGGTGCATCCCATGAACCAGTTTTTCACCCATTTTACTGTGAAAAAATCAACATCACAGCTACTCAGTTTACTTGTAAGAACTGGGTGTGAGACTGTGTCAAAAGCCTTTTTAAAGTCCAAGTAAATAACATCTATCTCCACCCCTGCATCTAAGCATGCTGTGATCTGGCCATAAAAAGAAACCAGGTTAGTCAGGCAGGATCTGCCTGCTATAAATCCATGCTGGCTTCCCCTTAACATTACATCTGTGGGGTCTTGCCAAGAGCAGAGGTGAGGCTAACAGGTTCTCCTGCCTCCCCTTCCTGAAAATAGGGACCACAATGGCCCTTTTCCAGTCTTCTGGGTCCAGTCCTGAGTGCCACGTGTGCTCAAACTGTTGCACCAGTGGCTTCACTAAGACACTGGCCAATTCCTTTAGTACCCTTGGGTGAAGATCATTGGGCCCCGCCAATTTAAATATGTCCAACCCCTCCAAGTGTCCTGTTCACTGGTCAGTGCTAACCATGGGTGGATTGGTATTTCTGTCACACCAGACTAAAGTGTTACTGGGAGTTGTGTTTGTATCCATGTCCAGGAACACAGATGCAAAGAAGTAATTTAAAAGCTGTGCTTTAACCATCCTGTTTGTTACCAGAAAGTCTCCTTTCTACTCCTTCCCCTTAACCCTTTTCCAGCCACTAACAAACTTCTCTTTGCTCAACTCTTTTCTTACTCAGAACTTCCAAAACAGTTCATTCTTTTCCAATCTATTAATTTACCCAGGAAAAAGGAAACTCATGTTTCTACAGCAGTTTTCACAAATAGCTTTAACATTCAGGAAGAGACTCTGGGTTCTATCAAATTTAAATTGTCACATACAATTTGTTTCCTCCTTCTTCAGGTTGGAGGGATCTTCAAGCTTTCAGGAACTGAAGTCAGACCCAGGCTGTAAACCCTAATCATAGGTCTGACTGGAGAAGTAGGCTAGCTGAGTTAAATAATTGGCTGGCCACAGGAAGTTAGAAGATCCTATGGAAGGCAGCTGGTGGAGACTGAGATAGAAGGGAGAGAGAGAAAGAGAAAGAAAGAGAGAAAGAGAGAAGCTGTGAGCTAAATGGGAGAGTGATGAACAGAGACAGGGAGAGGGAGTCAGTATTAGGCACAGGGTATGAGAAGACTCAAGGCTGAAACACAAGTAGCAGCAGGACCATGCCAGGGAACTGAGACAAAGATTGCCTGAAAAGGGACATGGCAGTGTGAGAAAACATCAGGATGTCAAAAGCACCTTCTTTGGGCCTGTCGAGGACACAGAACTACAAGTGCACCCTGTAGATGTGATGTTAAATTTGTGTTATAGTCTTCTGGTATACACTTGTGGTACTTTCTGAGAAGCCAGTGAACTCAGAAATAAAGGACTGAGCTATTTTTTTAGACCACAAGAGACATAGTAACAGACTCCACTAAACAAGTACACAACCTGCTACATTTGGTGGAGAATGTGAACAGTTTCAAGATCACTGCAGAATCTAAAGGGTCCCCACAAGATAAAGGACATTGTGAAAGTGAATTGAGAGTGAGCTGTGGCAATTTAAAGGGACATGGGGCATAAAGGGCTGCTCATTATGGAAATGGGAGACGTGTTGAAGGAGCAAAAGCAGCTGTTCCTCCTGTGCTGGGAGGTGGAAGACATTATGTGGGGAGTGCAGGGTAGTGTAAACTCCAACGACCTAGCCAAGCTACAAGGCAAGATATTGAAGTCTCACCTGTTTTATGATGAGGTACATGAGGTGGCAGCATATCTACAGTGGCTTTTGGAGGTGGAACACCAAAGCTGTGTGCAGGCTGAGGCCAAAGTAGCTGCCCTGAGCTGATAGCTGATGGCAGGGAGTGAAGAGAGTAAAAGCAAGGAGTTCAGATGTCTGTTGAGGCAGAGAAAAAGAAGGAGCTGAAGCGCTAGCTGATCATGATTGAATCAGAAACAAAGCTCCAGGGTACTCAAGGAGCTGGCGAGCGTCATAGCCCAGCCCCTGGCATGGATCTTTGAAAACTCCTGGCGCTCTGGTGTAGTGCCCGAAGACTGGAAGAAGGCCAATGTGGTGCCAATCTTCAAGAAAGGGAGGAGAGTGGATACGGCTAACTACAGGCCCATTAGCCTGACTTCTATCCTGGGGAAGATCTTAGAAAAGTTTATTAAGAAGGCCATCCTTGAGGGACTGGCCCAGGCTAACATTCTAAGGGACAGCCAGCGTGGGTTTGTTGCGGGTAGTTCTTGTTTGACCAATTTCATTTCCTTCTATGACCAGGTGACCTATCACCTGGACAAGGGAGAAGAGATTGATGTCATATATCTTGACTTCAAAAAAGCTTTTGATCTGGTATCCCATGATCACCTCTTGGCCAAACTGCCCAGTTGTGGCTTTGGCTCCACCACGATCCGCTGGCTGGGAAATTGGCTTCGTGGTCGGACCCAGAGAGTTGTGATTGATTGCAGTCACTCATCGTGGTGCCCTGTGACCAGTGGGGTCCCTCAAGGCTCTGTCCTGGGACCCATACTGTTCAACATCTTCATTAATGATGTGGACATTGGAGTCAGGAGTGGACTGGCCAAGTTTGCCGATGACACCAAACTTTGGGGCAAAGCATCCACGCCAGAAGATAGGCGGGTGATCCAGGCTGACCTGGACAAGCTCAGCAAATGGGCAGATGAGAACCTCATGGTGTTTAACACCGAAAAATGCAAGGTTCTCCACCTTGGGAGGAAAAACCTGCAGCACCCTTATAGGCTCGGCAGTGCTACATTGGTTAGCACTACAGAAGAAAAAGATTTGGGGGTCATCATTGACCACAAGATGAACATGAGCCTGCAATGCGATGCTGCAGCTAGTAAAGCGACCAAAATGCTGGCGTGCATCCATAGATGCTTCTCGAGCAAATCCCGGGACGTCATTCTCCCCTTGTACTCGGCCTTGGTGAGGCCACAGCTGGAGTACTGCGTCCAGTTTTGGGCTCCACAATTCAAAAAGGATGTGGAGAAGCTTGAGAGAGTCCAGAGGAGAGCCACGCACATGATCAGAGGTCAGGAAACCAGATCTTACGGTGACAGGCTGAGAGCCATGGGACTCTTTAGCCTGGAAAAGCACAGGCTCAGGGGTGATCTGATGGCCACCTATAAGTTTATCAGGGGTGACCACCAGGATCTGGGGGAACGTCTGTTCACCAGAGCGCCCCAAGGGATGATGAGGTCGAACGGTCACAAACTCCTGCAAGACCGTTTCAGGCTGGACATAAGGAAGAATTTCTTTACTGTCCGAGCCCCCAAGGTCTGGAACAGTTTGCCAGCGGAGGTGGTTCAAGCACCTACATTGAACACCTTCAAGAGTAAATTGGATGCTTATCTTGCTGGGATCCTATGACCCCAGCTGACTTCCTGCCCTTTGGGCAGGGGCCTGGACGCGATGATTTCCCGAGGTCCCTTCCAGCCCTAATGTGTATGAAATCTCTGAAATCTATGAAAGCAAGAGTGGGAAGAGAACCTGCGAGCACTCTGGAAAAAAATGACAAGTTAATTTGAGGGCTGATGAGAGAGCCAGAATGAAGCAGTTGGAGGGCTAACTGGATGCTTCAAGTCAAGACCAGCAAAGGCCTCCCAGGAAAGAGATGTGGTTTTGCAACAGAGGGAAAATGTAGAGCTGGTAACCCTGACTTCTCAGCTTTAGCTTGTACAGAAAGCCAAAGACACCAACCAAGCCTTTGTAAGGGAGATGCAGAGGGAGAATGCCACACTGAACTAGAGATACAGGATCTGGAGACCAGAGTCCGGGTGCTCACTGAGAGGTGCTAACTGAGTGAGGTCTGAGCAAAGGAGCCCTAATCACTAAAATCCCAGCTCCCCAAAGCAAAGAACATGCAATCCTTAAAAGAGCAGGGAGTGGACCACAAACTAAGAAGGATCCAAAAGAGAAAAAGGAAGACCTCAAAATCAGGAAGAGTGCTTTGCTGGGCAGGGAAGGAAGCTGGGAAGCCTCTCTGTGCAGGAAAGTTAATGGAGGCTGTGATGGGGACCTGTGGACCTGATCTGGGGCCAACACTGGGGAAAGCAGATCGCAACCCCACCAACAACTGAAGCCAGGTGAGATACTGGCAACAACATCAGCCACAGCCAGGAAGAAAGATGCCAATATCTGGACCAGGGCTGAACCAGACTGGAGGATTGGTCCCTTGGAGTCCACTGTGTTTATGAGGAAACTCAACATTAGGGCCATCTGGAGGAGGGTTAGATGGATGTTTAGATGGTGGGAAATGTGAGATGTATGACTGTCTGGTGGAACAAAGCCAAGAAGAACTGCAGTATGTAGACAGTAACATTTGTCCACCCCAGGATACCACACTCATG
The DNA here is from genome assembly GCF_052110815.1 of Crocodylus siamensis. NCBI lineage: Eukaryota > Metazoa > Chordata > Crocodylia > Crocodylidae > Crocodylus > Crocodylus siamensis. The sequence continues at coordinate 47,008,750 of NC_143400.1, forward strand.
GCAGCAACACTGAATAGACAGATCCTGTGCAGTCACCCCTTGGGGGTAAAAATGGACCAGGGGACTTCTCTGTTAGAAAGTACTGGACAATAACATAGAAACCCCATGCTCAAGAGAACTTTGGGGTGGGATACAGCTCTGATAGGCAACTAGCTCTCATCCTCCAGAGAAGAAGAAACAAAAGAGTGAGGGCTGATATATGGGTCAGTCAGAAGGCTGTGTTAATTGTGGATACAGTTGGGTGGTAGTCCCAGGGAGAAAAAGATTCCCAGGTTGGGAAAACAATTTCTTTTTTTGGATGGGCAGCAGGGAGTGGGCATCCCAAGATTGGTATTATGGTGGAGGGTTCTGTCAAGGCCACTAGGATGATAGTTGAGCTTCATACTTTCATAGATTGTAGGGTCAGAAGGGACCTGAGCAGATCATCTAGTCTGACCCCCTGCCATAGCAGGAAAGAATACTGGGGTCAAATGACCCCAGCAAGATGGTCATCTAACCTCCTCTTAAACACCCCCAGGGTAGGAGCCAGCACCACTTCTCTTGGAAGGTGGTTCCAGACCCTAGCTGCCCTGACTGTGAAGTAGTGCCTCCTGATATCTAACCTAAACCTACCTTCTGCCAGCTTGTGACCGTTATTCCTGGTCACTCCTGGTGGTGCTTGAGGAAACAGTGACTTCCCCAATGCCTGCTGATCCCCCCTGACTAGTTTATAACAGGCCACAAGATCCCCCCTCAGCCTTCTCTTTTGGAGGCTGAACAGGTTCAGGTCCCGCAGCCTGTCCTCATAGGGCCTGCCCTGTTGTCCCCTGATCATACAAGTGGCCCTCCTCTGGACCCTCTCTATGCTGTCGACATCCCTCTTGAAGTGCAGTGCCCAGAATTGGACGCAATACTCCAGTTGTGGCCTAACCAGTGCCACATAGAGGGGGAGGATCACCTCCTTGGACCTGCTCAAGATGCATCTGTGGATGCATGCCAAGGTGCGGTTGGCCTTCCTGACTGCCTCTCCACACTGCTGGCCCATGTTCATCTTGGAGTCAATGATGACCCCCAGATCCTTTTCCGCCTCCGTGCTGACAAGAGGGGAGTTCCCCAACCTGTAGGTATGGTGCTGGTTGTTCCTCTCGAGGTACATCACCTTGCACTTGTCTGTGTTGAAACCCATCCTATTCTCGTCCACCCACCCTTGTAACCTGTCTAGGTCTGATTGTAGCCTGTTGCATCCTTCCAATGTACCCACATCCCCCCACATCTTAGTGTCATCAGCAAATTTGAACCGGGTCCTTTTTACCCCCTCATCCAAATCGCTGATGAAGATGTTGAACAGTGCGGGCCCAAGGACCGAGCCCTGCAGAACCCCACTGCCCACGTCCTTCCAGGTTGAGAAGGACCCATCTACTACCACCCTCTGGGTGTGGCCCACCAGCCAGTTGGCGACCCATTTGACTGTGTGGGTGTCTACACCACAGCCCCCCAGTTTCTTAATGAGAACAGGGTGAGAGGCAGTGTCAAAAGCCTTCCGGAATTCCAGGAAGATTATATCCACTGCTACCCCTGCATCTAATGATCTGGTGATCTGACCGTAAAAGGCCACCAGGTTGGTCTGATAGGACCTGCCACTAATGAACCCATGTTGGTTGCCCCTAAGCATGCAGTCTCCTGCTGGCCCCTCCTGGATGTGTGCCAGCATAATTTTCTCGAATAGCTTGCCTAGGATCGAGGTGAGACTAACCGGCCTATAGTTTCCCGGGTCCTCCTTCCTGCCTTTTTTGAAGATGAGGACCATGTTGGCCCTCTTCCAGTCCTCCGGTACCTCACCAGAGCACCACTAGGAGAGAGAAAGCTGCAGCCTGAAGGTGTTAACACTGTGCCAAAGCCCATGAGGAGAAAAACCCAGGCCACAGGGCCGCAAGCTAGAGTAAATGAGAAGGTAGAGCCAGGGACAAGATAGCAGTGGCCTGCGGGGGGGTGAGGGGGGCAGGGAGGTTAATATTATACTAAAGCCGACAAGCAAAGTGCAGGGCTGGAGGATCCAGAAGCAAAATTAGAGATAAAGCTATAGAAGAGGGTCCCTTTCTTGGGGAAGAGAATGTGTAGAAGGCTGGTTGGAAAAAGCTTGCAGAAAATTGTACACTCCATGCTGGATGAGTCAGCAGGCTTGCAGGGACTACATCTAGCCACTGGCAGAAAAATCTAATCTCAGGTCTTCCCAGAAGACTGGGCAAGCTGAGGTAGGTAAGTGGGTGGCCACATGAAGTTAAAGGCTCTTAGTGAAGGAAGCTAGAAAAGAGAGACAAGGTCCTGCACTCTGATTCTCTCCATTGCTGTAACAGGCAAATGTCTGCTGGGTTGGGGGGAGGGGGGCGGTGTACTAACTCATGGCACTTTGTACCAGTTTAAGCTAAGCAAGTTCCCAACACAATACAGTGTGATACCAAGTTCACCTGCTCCAATGAATAATTATATATCCTCTCTAGTAACTGTTTCGGGGAATATGAAGAAACAGTGCTTAGTGGAGTGTAACTGGTACAAAGCTAGGACCAGGAACTCACTGTATAGAGACCACTCAAACCCACCTTGCTTTCCCTCTCTGGCTTCTCAGGGTCTCACACTATTGTCCTTCCTGCCATGCCTTGATGTTACAATCTGACAGGGAGACTGCCCATAGGGGACAAAGGAGTTTTGTGTTCGGTCTTATGCCCTTCCCTTGGCTAACACTCCCTGACTTTGGCCCACAGTCCTCTGGCAGAGTAGTCCATCCTAAAGTCCACTGTTGAGATCCAAGGCCCAAGCTTAAGCCTGGTCTCTCATGGGCTTTAGTCCCCTTGTCCCTGGTCTAGCCCCTTGCAGGTTCTAGGCTTGTGCCCTCAGTCTTTGCTGTCTAATAGGGCTGTGTGAGGCTTCAGGTTGTGATTCAGATCCAGGGCCACTTCAATCGCTTTGGCGTCCAAAGCACCATTCCAGGATCGAATTGCAGGGTCAGTTAAGCTGTCTGAAGTGGTTCAGCACTTCTGAAGTGCTTCAGAAATGCTTTAGATGATTTGGCCACTGAAACTGAAAGTTAGAAGGGGGAGCGGGAGTCGGGGAGTAAGGGAGAGTGTGGAGAGGAGGAGGAGTGTGGGGGAAGACTGACATGTGTAGGTGCCTTTCCAATGACAGTGTCTGTGGGAAGGGACTAGAAACAGCATAAAAGCCTTTGTTTGGAGGCATGCTGTGCCTTTTCCTAGCTTGTTACCTCTCAGGAACTGTGTGACAAAGGAACCCTCAGACTCAAGCATTTCAGCTTGCTTGCTGTACTCAGTAGTTGAATTTGCCTGCTCCTTTTTCTTGTTAGAAAGGATTGGGTAGGGTTTAGCTTATCTTTTCTTAATCATTCAATTAATATTACTATTCAATTCATTTCTCTGAATTTATCTTTGCTCTCTTTTTTTCTTTTTTCTTTCTTTTTTGGAAACTTTGAAAAAAGAAAAGTGTATTTTCCCTGACAGTGTGATCCATCACTATTCAGGGAGGCACAGTTTGCATGCACACCTGCACATACACACGCACAGACACACAATATATAGGAGAATCAGATATTCATAGGAGAAGAAGACAGACAGACAGACAGCACACAATTTTATATAACTCTTAACACTGCAGCAAACAATCAAAGAAGCCAGTGCACACATGGAACAGAGGGAATAAAATACACAATACAAAAGGATTGACACACATACACACAGACCTTTTGCAACACAGAAAAGATCAATATGAAGTGTGCTGGAAAGGCAGGTGCCTTCTGGCAGAAGAGGGAGAGGGGGTACGGGGAAGAGCTAGAGCTGCAAGTCCCCGCCCCCCCCAACCACAGGTGCATTCTCTTCCCAAGCAGCCATGACATCAGTGCTGCCAGTGGAAGAAAGGAGGCGGAAGCAATGTCTTCACCTGACGTCCCTGCACCTGCACCACTTCCCCTCAGTCCAGAAATGGGCACCAGCAGTGGAATCACTGTTTCCTCCACCCTAATGTCAGCTTTCAGTGTGAACCTTCTGCTGCCAGAGGAGGACTGGAGCTACAGCCAGGGATGCTAAGCACGCTGGCTCAAGCAAATCTGGGGACTGAGGGGAAATCAGAATTTCTGCTCCACATCCCTCAAATTTCCCCTAGACCTAGGTCTCCTGCAGAAAGCAGCACCTCGGAGGAGGCTGAGGTTGTGGAGGCAAGCGGCTCAGCTGAGGCAGCTCCTCCTGCTGTTGAGCCTCAGCATCCTGAGGAGTGGGATAAGGCAGGATCCTCAGCCTCAACCCAGAAGTGGGGGAGTAGTGTAGTGTGGAAGCATATTGAGGTGGCAGATGATCTAAGGTTTGCCATCTGCCAGCACTGCCAAAGGCATATGAGCCATGGCAAAGGTGTTAGACACTTTTCCACCATGGCAATGCTGCTGCATCTCAGGAGTTAGCACCCCCTTGCCCTTCTTCCTGCTCAGCCAGGCATCAGTGTGAGTGTGCTGAAAGGGAAGTCCCCCACTCACCCCAAAGCCTCCTTCCCCCCTAAGCAGAGCCAGGCCATCCTGGACCAGTGGGGAAAAGCTGGACAGAAAATGGGGCACGTTCCCAAGGTTAGTGAGATCACACAAAGCATAGGGGAGATGCTTGCTTTGGATAGCCAGGCCTTTTCCCTAGCTGAGCAGCTAGAGTTCAGGTGGTTAGTAGCACTTCTGGCCCCATTTTACAAAGTGCCCACATGCACCACCTCTAGCAGGGCGGTGGTGCCCTCTCTGCATGAGGCATGCAGGCAGTACTTGAGGGAGGAGCTGCACAAGGCAAGGCCACAGGTAGCCTTGCACTTCACCTCTGACATCTGGAGCAGACGGGGTGGTAATCACGCCTACCTCTCCCTCAAAGTGCACTGGTGAGATCAATCAGGCTGCCGGTGGGCTCTACTGCAAGCTGAGGTGCTGGATGAGTCCCACCCAGCAAGGAAGATCATGGGAGCCATGAACTACATGGTGCAGGGGTGTTTCATTGGGCAGGCCAAGCTCACCCGTGGGTTCATGGTCACCGACAATGGTGCCAATATGGTGAAGGCCGTTGTGATGCCAACTTTGTTGGCATCCACTGTGTGGCACACAGGGTGCATCTAATAGTGAGGGATGCCTTGGAGGGGGACACAACTGCCGGTGATGATGCCACCACCACTACTGCAACAAGCCAGCTGATTTCAAAATGCAGAAAGGTGGTGGGCTACTTCCACTGCAGCATCAATGGGGGCAAGATGCTGTGGGAGAAACAGGCAGAGCTGAGCATCCCGCAGCACAAAAGCATACAGGATGTGGAGACTCTGTGGAACTCCACATACCTGATGCTCAAGAGGTTGGTGGAGCAACAGAAGGCCATCCGTAAGATGGCCTTGCTTGGGGAGTTTGGGATCAGCAGCCCCCTGAACAGAGCTGAGTGGGGTACCATCTCCCAGATCTTGGTGGTCCTCAAGCCCTTCCTTGAGGCCACCAAGACCCTTAGAACTGGTGATGCCCTCCTCAGCCAGGTGATCCCCCTAGTGAGGGAACCGGAGAACCAAATGGAGACGTTCCAGGGGATCAATGTTCCTGACTGCGGCAGGCCACTGTCACCAGATGTGCAGGCACCAGTTAGGCAGCTGAAGGAGTGCATCAGGAGATGGCAGGATCCTTTGTGGTCTAGTATGGCCCACGTGATGGTGGGCATGTACAACCCAAGGGTGAAGGGGAGCATGTGCACTGGCAGCCCCAAAACCTGCAATCACTGGGCATAGGTGCTAGTCAACAAAGTCAGGGAGGCTGAAGGGCAGAGGTGAGAGGATGTGGAAGAGGGGGATCCACTTTCCCATGCGAGCACTCACAGTACCAGCAACAGCGCCAGCACCAGCCAGTCTCCTTCATGCCAGGCACTGCCAATGTGGGCCATGGGCATGGCTTCAATGCTGGGGTCCAAATGCACCAGATCCCAGACTCGGGCAGGTAGTGCTGAGGCTTCAGTGGGTACCTATCTCACTGAGGATGTGGAGCCACTGGATTGCAACCCCTTGACTTACTGGGCAAACCGCAGCCAGATGTGACAGAATCTGGCCACGGTTGCCCAGCAACACCTGTCCTGTCCACTGACCAGACTCCCAATCAAGAGGGTGTTCAGCATTGCTGGGGATGTTGTGACACCCCACCACACCTCCTTGGATCCTGCTTCGGTGGAGCAGCTGGTGTTCTTAAAGGTGAACCTCCCGCTGCTGGGGTTCCCTGAGCTCCACCCGCAGACAGACTGAGTGCCACCCTCCTCACTCCATCTCCACCAGTTTCCTTTCTTGAGTTTTTTAAAAGCTAAGCAATGCCCTGGCTTGCATTTTAAAAGCTAAGTAATGCCCATGGCAGTGGGGAACACTGCCGTGTTGTGCAGAGGCCCAAGTGCCAGGAAGGGTGCACCTTAACAAACACACAATGTCACCCACCCACATCATGAGTTTTGCCTGTCAGCAGCTTGCAGTGCAGTTTTTTCCAAACCCAGGAACCTATCTTCTTGAAACCTGTCATGCTTTGTGGCCTTACCAGGAGCTACCACCCCTGCAGTTTTAACCCCCCTGAGGTGTAACATGTAGACGTGAAATGGGTTTTCCTTTCAAGAATTTGGGGTGCAGTTCTCCCCAAACCCCTGCACCTATCTTCTTAAAACTTGGCAGCCTTCATGCTCACAGCAGATGCTACCAGACCTGCAGGTTTCACCCAAATCAGAGACAAAACAACGAAGTTATAGATATTTCATTGGTCCCCCATTATAGCCTATGGCTGGATCTTTGAGGCCGCTCTGAAGCTTCAGAGGTGCTTTGGCCGGATTGAAGCAGCAAACTGATCTGGAGCTTCAGATCAGATCACTGATATCTGAAGTGGCCAGATCCAAAGCTATATTGAATACCTGCCTACTCGCACAGGCCTACTGTCTAACACCATAAACTTTCCGTGAACAGTACTGCTCCTCCCCCCAACCCCAACCCTTTTGAATGTTTTAGGACCTGAGGTCCCACCAGCTCCCTTCTCAGGCCATGTACACAAGATGTGTCCACACGGAAACTCACGTGTCTCCTGAGTATGCGCTGTATGCTGTGTTCAGGAGGGGTAAGTAATGAAGAGCACAGGCATGTTCCCAGAGAGAATGCAAGTCCTCAAACTTTACCTAGCAAGAAACCTTGTCAAGTGGGTGTCCAGTTCCAGATGAGAAGGAGGGCCCTCCCATGTTTGCATCCAAGGTTTTCATGGCTAAGGCACTTGCCCAGAAGTAAATAAACTAAGGGTCAAATTCCCCTACCACTCAAGGGAGGGCTCCAACCTGCATTGCTCTGACTTTGTCTCACAGTGCTGTATTTACCAGACCACAGGTTAGATAGCATCCAAGGAGGTTGCCCCACCCAGTGACAGGGCTACAGTTTGACGACTTACATTCAGTTCTGTGTGTTCAGAGCCACAGACCTACCCAGCCAGAATGCACCCCCTCAGTATGTCCAGTACTTCTGGGGGCAACTATACATCAACAGTAAACACAGAGTAGGCGTGCATGAATTGTACAAAACAACAATTATGCATCTGAGTGGTACTTGGGTGAATAAAGTCAAAAAGGATTTAAACCTCCAGCACCTCCAGCTGTGGTTTAAATGAAACTAGGCAGAGACTCAGGCTTCTTCTTTGCTACTTGGATGGCCAAAAACTCTTGCATCTTTGCCTGCAAGGTGTCTCAGCTACTTCTAAAGAAAAGATGACTGCCACATACCCAGTCTATTGTAGTGCAGAGCCTATTGGAAAGGACAGGCTCCAGGAAAGGGGAGTTATGGAGGATTTCACTTCACTAAGATGAAGGAGGACACAGAAGCATTGTCTCATTCCCTAACGGAAGACTCCAATCTCTAGCCTAATCTGTGGAAGATGCATTGCTATGTCACCCATGAGAAGTAGAATTAGGGGCTCTGGATATCAAGGGAATGGAGGCACTGGACGCATAGACTGAGTCAGGAGATGAAGCTTTGGAGTTGGCCAGGAGTTGAGAGAGGCAGGACATGCCCCTTGTTAAACAAGGACAAAGATGATTATGCTTCTGAAAAATTCTTCACAGGCTTCTAAATGGCAGTCTTGGTTGTACAACAGTCATAGGTGCTTAACCTCATAGAACTACACCAGATGCCTAAAACATGAGAAGTCAGATGCCTCAGTGGAGCTGCCCATGTCACCAGTCTGAATTGCTTTCCAACTACAGGCATGGCAATACCCCCAAAGGACTATAACATACACTAGCAAATGTCTACACAGTTTTTACTTGAGATGACATGCAGAAATATATTCATGATGAAAAGCCCTAATGTGATTTCACCAAACATGGTCTGTAACAGTACCTCCTTGGATTTTTGATTCTGACTACTGGCATTGGGAGTACAACAAAAATGGATAGTGGTTTTGCAAAGCACAAATCAACCTGGCAAGGTAAATGACTCACGGTACAATATTAAAAATAATTCCAAAGATACTGAAATTGCAGGCATTTCACCTCACACATTTCACAAACAGCACTGGGGTGTGCAGCACAACACTAAGGTGGTTACACAGCACTTGGTCTAGGAGATAGTCTGCAAAGAGCAGGCACAGGATGACTCACCACAAAACTCAGTGGTGCCATACCACATGCATATTTCCAAACCACTCATGTTAAGGTGAGAGTAAATCCCAAATGTGCACATTCCCTTGGGGTGCTGGGACAGTTCTTTTCTCCCTGGCTATGCTGGTCTGTATGGTAGGAGTGATGGTAATGCTTTCTGGAACAGTCTTGTCCTTTTAATTGAACTCATAGACAGAGAAGGGAATCCTGTCAAGACTAGGCCCCAAAGGGACCAAACATAATTTCTTAACAACTAATTGGCTATCTGGGCATCAGGAAAAAAAAATAAAAAATCTACCAGGTTATATAGAACTGAGGCAAATACATCAGTTGTCATTTCTGCTCTGGATGTCTCCGTCTCAAGGTTCAAGATGTTTTTATTCAGCAGAGCAGCAGTTGTTTACCCTAGTTAAAAATGATTAATCTATAAAATGGGTGTACACTCTCTCCTCCTCCTCTCACTCTCAATCTTAGAGAAGAGAAGAAGGCTGTAGGAAGCATTAATGACTTGTATTTCCTGGGTCTCATTTTCACTGTTGGTGAGTTTCTTCTTTTGTATTTATATGTAATGTGTGATACTCATTTTGAAGTCACACTGTAAATGCAGTCCTGGGGAATTCAGAATTTGCAGCCTCCTCCCCAAGGTTACACAGTGTAGGGCACAAGGATGTCTGGAGAAAAAGGTCAAACTTGGTTTCTTTAATAATTCCCCATATTTTTCAACTCAAAAAAAAAAAAAAAAGAAAAAAAGAAATGGATGTGCCCTGCCCTGGACTTCCTCTCAGATGTTAGTTGTATTTATTTACTGACTTTTACCAAAAAAAAATACTATTGAGTTTGGCCTCTTATTGTACCTTATCGGTTTAATTTCCCTGCAGGCCAGAGTGAACTTTTCCTCCTCTAATGAGAACTTTTACAAATGTCCATCTGGTCCCTCCTTTACTGTGCTAGACCATTATACTCCCCTCCTCCCCCATGTTACACAATATTCCTCCTATGTTCTGTTTCTTGGAAATTCCACTCTTTTATCTATATCCAGCCTCTGTCAGGTCATAGGATGTTGACGTGCCTCCCCTCCACTCTGATGTACAGTGGGTATTAACACACGGTTCAAAACTATTGCAGTATAAGAAGGAGCTCTTCCCTGTGGCCAACAGTAGGAGAGGCAGACCTTAGTTTAGCCTAGAAATAAGGATGTTCAGTGTCCAGGCTGATCATGGAGTAGGATTGGAGCCTTTTAAAGCTGTGATTGTCCATGTCTGAGAGGCAAGTCTTTTTACTGAAAATCTAGGATTGGACCAAATATACAGCTGGGGGAGATGTTAGATTTGCTTTCAGGCATCAAGTGCCCTTCTTCACACCACTTTGTGCCCCAAATGTGGTTCAAAACCTCGCCAGCCTACACAGTAGGCTTCATTTAAAGACACTTGGGGTGAGGAGTCCTACCTCTAAGAGATTCATACCAAATCCCGACAATAGCAGAGAGTGATCAGGGAGTGATTCACAGTGTTTGGTTCAATAAAAATCACTGAAGTTGTGTATACAATAGATAATGTTTCACAGAGTCCAGCAATTTATACTATTTCAAACTTGAAAATAAAGGAGCCAAAAAAGTAAAAGGAACCAAACATTCTTCTTCCGAAAAGAGAAAGAGAGGAAAGACAAACAGGAAAGATGAATAAGTTCTTGCTTTGTGAAAGCAGTCAGAGAAAAGTATTTCAGAGTCAAATGTCTGCCACTAGAAATGTCCAGCCCATGCCCATCAGGTTATTCCCATTGGGTGACATGAATAGGAGTGGAACCCCAGGGCGCATCTTGCTTTCAGAGTTGTGTCCATCTCAGTAATCCACCCTCTTTCTGGCTCCTTCCAATCCTGACACTGCATATTTCTCCTTGTTGGCTTCCCAATGGACCAGCTTCAACACAAGTGGGCTTGGTTAAAATCCCACCTACAAGATAAAAACAAGAAATGGATCCCTTTAGACCAGTGTTCTAATGATTTGGCTATCAGGATGCTGGGTAGCAAAACCTTCATCCTCCAATATCATTTTTCTTTTCTTGATGACAGTTTGTGATCAAGTACACTGGCAGCAAATGCTATATAGAAATGTGTGTACCTGGATTCTCCCATCTTTCCCGACAAGGAAAATAGAATCTCAAATCTGCATGAATGCCAACAGGCCACTCATGAAGCTACATTTGGACATGTAAGCAATTCTAGGATGAGTGAAGTTGAAATGTAATTTGGTTCTCGGACTTAGAATTTGGTGGTCACTTATCGTTCAAGAGGCAGCTCTGTCTGAAAACATGTTTGAAAGTTGTCTCAATATACGAAGCATTTGTGAAAACCTGGACTGAGGTGGTTTGAATGCTGTGCAACTATAGTGGATATGAACACACTATTTGCTTGCAATGCCCATATTAACAAAGTCATAGCTACTTAATTTCTAGGCTGTGACAATTTATCAATTGAAATAGTTGTCAGCCTAGGTCTATGAAGATGTGTTCTGTGAAATACTTTAATATACCAGTTTAGGATATTGTTGTCATAATCACCTTTATCATCATCATAACTAGTTATTTTTAAGGACATGTTGCTTGTAGCCCCACAAAATTGGAAAGAAAACTAAATCATATTTCCTTCTCTCCAACCCACAGTCTATCTCCTTTTCTCCCTTTACATTTACACAGTTCTCTCTCATTGAGAAGGTATGAGATTTCTTTAAACTCTTTGTCATGCCATCATGAGGAGATGGATTTTATATTAGACAAAGATGAAGAAATAAACCAAAGACAAGAAGAAACTCAAAGATTTGAGAAAGCTAATTTTTCCTCATTAATGATAGTTACAAAAATCTTGCTTTCATTTAAAGATAATTAGAAACACAGAGGTTTAGACAGAATGAAAAAAAGCTCTTTACATAGAATTTTCCTGGCTCAGAAGTGGAGAAGTACACTTTCTTCATGGTAATTGTTATATTTATGTACTCCTTTCTTTTCTAGGTCCAAGATTTGGTGAAAAAAATGTCCACAGGGAACTACACAATTGTCAGCTATTTTGTTCTGTCAGGTGTTTCCAGTGACCCACAGCTCCAGCCTTTCCTTTGTGTGGTGTTTCTAATTATATATGTAGTAACTGTCATAGGAAATGGAGCAATCATGGTGGTGATAAAAATTGCTCCTCACCTTCACAGCCCTATGTATTTTCTCCTGTCACATTTATCCTTCCTTGATATCTGCTACACTTCAGTCACTGTCCCAAAGATGCTGCAGAATTTCTTGGCAGATAAGAAAACCATTTCTTTTGATGGCTGTCTTGCCCAGATGAGCTTAATTCTTCTGGTGTCCTGTACAGAAATGTTCATACTATCAGCAATGGCCTATGATCGATATGCTGCCATCTGTGACCCACTGCATTATTTGGGGACTATGAATAAGCAAGTCCGCATAAAACTTGTGTGTGGCTCATGGCTGGTTAGTGTATTATATGCACTGATAAACACAGTTCCCATGTTACATTTACACTTCTGCGGGCCCAAGGAAGTGAACAATTTCAGTTGTGAACCTCCATCTCTACTAGAAGTGTCCTGCACAGAGACCTTCACCAGTAAGATGACACTTTTCACTTCAGCTATGATTTTGGGTTTGACCTGCTTCTCCATCACCCTGGTCTCTTACATCTGCATCATCTCCACCATCCTGAGGATACACTCTGCTAAAGGTAGGGGTAAAGCCTTCTCTACCTGCAGCTCCCACCTCGTTGTGGTTGTTCTGTATTATGGGGCTGGCATGTTTCGATGTCTGAGACCCAGTCCAGCCTCTTTGGTCATTCTTGACAGACTCTTCTCCATCCAGTACAGTATCTTAACTCCCATGTTAAATCCTATCATCTACAGCCTGAGAAACAAGGAAGTGAAGGCAGCTCTGGGGAATATATTGTGGAAAATTAAAGGCATGTGAATGTATTTCAGAATTTGAAAAGAATGCCATGCCTTAATGGAAACTGATGCTTCAAATATTCTGATGTCAGGTGCAAGGGTGGCATGGGCATTTAGTCTATAAACCCTGAAATTCTCCCTTAAGGTTAGGAATGTTTGCATTGTCATCTTCAATACAATCTTTTCTGAAGGCACTATAGGAGTAGAGATGCATGGCAAGCATGAATTCTGCTGAAGTAACTTGCAGCTGAGAGTGTATGAAACGGTTAAGTTTTCTATTCCAGTTTTTGTTTTTCAGAGTGAGAATGAGTCTTCAAGCCTTGTGGTGAGAATGACTTGGGAAAACTAATTCCAGCTGTTAGCATACTGGGCCAGCATATTCAAGAAAAGACATAGAGAAAACTACCCCACTGAAATACTCCATATTTTAGGGGGTATAGGGTAGAGAATTTTCAAAATGTAGTGTGAATTAATATCTCTGATACAGTCTATAAGGTGTACCTTACTCCTTTACTCTGACCTCTTTCTAGACTGAAACATGATTCGTTTCTTCCCTCTCTTGCTTTTCAGAATGTTCTATTGGGCAGTAGGGCTGTGGAAACTTCAGCAGCCATTTCATTTTGGAGAAGTGTTGGCCTGTTTCAGTGCCCAAAACACTGAATCTGAAATGAAACTGAAGCCTCCAAAACATCTGCAAAACAAAACAAAACCATCCAAAATGTTCTGGATATGTTTTGGATGTTAGGGAATGTTTCAGAGGCAGGCTTATGGGGAAACAAAGTCAGAAGAGGGAGAGGAAAGGGGGGCAGAGAAGTACTGCTCTGATATTGACATATGTAGGAGCTGGCCAGTGTCTGAATTCTGTCCCTGAGGTCCTTTCCAATCCCAGTGCTATGGGGGAGGGATGGAGAAACAATATATAATGCTCTGTGTAAAGTCTTTCTCTCCCTTTTGTGGCTGTCTTGTGCAGCATGAGCAGCAGAGCACAGCATCTGAAGAGTCTAGGCTGGCTGGTAGCAGTAGATATTCTGTTGCTACCAAGTTGTAGCCAGCCATTAGCCAATCCTTTCGTACTTACCTTTGCCTATCATCCCTATTTTTAACCCCTTTCAATTATATCTGCCCCCAAAATCCTGTTATTTATTCTTGTTTGTTTGTATTTTTCATCCCAAACAATAAAAAAATCTGTGCTTTGCCTGCCAGTGTGTCATTCCATCTCTGTGCAGGAAAGCACAACACATACAAATTATACACACACTTTCCAGCACACCAAACATGAAGCATGCTGGAAAGGCAGGTGCCAGGTCTTCTGGGAGGGGAGCGAGAGGGGGCAGAGGGAAAGCTGCAAGTTCCCGTTCCCCACCCCAAACAGACACACCTTCTTCCCTAGCAGGCATGACGTCTCTGCTGCTAGTGGCAGCAAGGAGGTAGAAAAAGTGTCTGCACCTGCACCGCCTTCACTAACACCAACAATAATAACCCCTAGCACCACTAACACGGCAAGCACCATCATGATAGTCTTCTTCACCCCAATTTCATTTCCCAGCCTGAACCTTCCAGTGCCAGAGGAGAAGCTGGATCTGCAACCAGGGGAGCTCAGTGCCATATCCAGAGAAGTTCTAGGGAACGAGGAGGAATCTAAGTTTCTGCTCCACACCACTCAAATCTCCCCTAGAGCCAGGTGTCCTTCTTTGGAAAGCACCATGGAGGAGGCTGAGGCTGTGGAGGCAAGTGTCTCAGCTGGGTCAGCTCCTCCTGTCGGTATGCCTCTGCCAGCTGAGAAGGGGGATAAGACAGGATCCACACCCGCATCAGGAAACAAGGGGATAGCATAGTGTGGGATATTTTTGAGGTGGCAGATAATCCCACATATGCTATCTGCCTGCACTGCTGATGCAAAACCAGGTGGGGCAAGGACGAAAAACACTTCAGCACCACAGGGTTTCTTATGCATATCAGGAGGCACCACCCCCTTGCCCTTGCTCCTCCTAAGCCTGGCACCAGTGGGAGTGTGCCCAAAGGGAAGTCCCCCTCTCACTCCAAATTTCCCATCCCCCAGAAGCAGGGGAAGGCCACCCTGGACCAGTGGGGGAAAGGTGGAGGGGAAGGGGGGAAACATTTCAAAGGCAAGCAAAGTCACCCAGAGCACTGGGGAGATGCTTGTTCTGGATGGCCAGCCCTTCTCCTTAGCTCAACAGCCAGGGTTCAGGTGGCTCATGGCGCTCATGACCCCATCATACCACATGCCTTCATGTACCACCTTCAGCAGGACAGTGGTGCCTGCCCTGTATGAGGCATGGAGGGAGTACTTGAGGGAGGAGCTGCACAAGGCAGGTCTGTAAGTGACCTTGCACTTCATCTCAGACATGTTGAGTAGCTGGGGTGGAAATCATGCCTACCTCTCCCTCACAGGGCACTGGTGTGATCAGTCAGGCTGTTGGTGGGCTCTCTTTCAAGCAGAGGTGATGGATGAGTCCCACATGGCAACTGAGATCATGGGAGACATTAACTGCATGGTGCAGGGGTGGCTCATTTGGAATAGCTAGCTCACCCATGGGTTTCTGGTCACTGACAATGGGGCCAATATGATCAAGGTGGTCCGTGATGCCAACTTTGTTGGCATCCACTGTGTGGCACACAGGGTCCACCTTATAGACAGGGATGCCTTAGAGGGGAACAGGGCTGCCGGTGAAGGTGCCATCACAACCAGCCAGGTCATTTCAAAATGCATGAAGGTGTCACACTACTTCCAGTGGAGCATCAATGGGGGCAAAATCCTGTGGGACAAACAGGCAGAGCTGAGCATCCCACAGCACAAAATCATGCAAGAGGTGGAGACTTGGTTGAACTCCACATACTTGATGCTCAAAACTGTCCATGAGATAACCTTGCTTGGAGAGATTGGGATCAGTGGCCACCTTAACAAAACAGAATGGGGTTCCATCTCTCAGATTTTGGGGGTTCTCAAACCATTCCTCAAGACCACTAAGATCCTCAGTGCTGGTAATGCCCTCTTTAGCCAGGTGATTCCCATAGTGAGGGAGCTGCAGAACTAAATGGAGAAGTTCCAGGGGAATCGATGTTCCTGGCTGGGGCAAGCTGCTGTCACCAGAGATGCAGGCACAGGTGAAGTGGCTGAAGGAGGGCATCAAGAAATGGCTGGATCCATTGCGGTCTAGTACAGTCCACATGCTGGAGGGCATGTGTGACCCAAAGATGAAAGGGAGTGTGTGCACCTGAAAAACCATGGATCACAGGATGGAAGTGCTGGTGAACAGAGTCAGGGAGGCAGAAGGACAGAGGTGGGGGGATGTGCAAGAAGAGGACCCACTGTCCCATCCCAGCACTCCATCCACCAGTCAGTCACCTCAACAACAGGAAATGCCAATGTGGGCCATGGGAATGGCTTCCATGTTGTGGTCCAGAGGCACCAGATCCCAGCATCAGGCAGGTTGTACTGAGGCCTTGGCAGCTATCTATCTCACTAAGGATGTGGATCTGCTGCTCTGCAACCTCTTGGCCTACTGGGCAAGCCACAGCCATATTGTGGTAGGATCTGGCCACAGTGCCTGGGAACACCTGCCCTGTCCACCAACCAGTGTTCTGAATGAAAGGGTATTCAGTATTGCTGGTTGTGACACCCTACCACACCTCCTTGGATCCTGTTTTGGTGGAGCAGCTGGAGTTCCTCAAAGTGAAACTCCCATTTCTTGGGTTCCCCAACTTCCATGTGCAGATGGAGTGAGTGCCACCCTCCTCACTCCATCTTCACCTATTAATTTTTTCAAAACCATTTAATGCCCCACTCTCAGAGGTGGAGGCAGCACTCACTGTATCACCAGCCAGCAGGAGAAGAACATGTCCCTGCTGAACTCCCATGCCAGGATGAACTTGGAGGTATGGAAAGGGGCCATGGGGAAGGAGGCAGCCCCAGGTCCTGGGCATGACCACTATAACTGCACCCTGCCAGGGTCAGAAGGCCTGGTAGGACTGCTAGTGGTGCAGCAGCCCCTTAGAAATGCCAGAACCACAAATCTCCCTGGGGAAAGGCGGGGTAGGAGGTGCCTTTTAACCTGCAGCCACCACATGCATGCAAAGTCCTGGCTAGTGAAAGCCCAGACCTGTGAGATCTTAGAGACATCTGAGGCTTGCTGGTTGCAGTGGAGTTGAGGTTCCAGGTGAGTCTAGTTGCCTGCCATGCCATCTGCAAGATATGGGCCACAGTGTAGGGAAGGTATGGAGCTGTGGAACAGACATCACCCCTAGACATCAGAGGCTTAAATGTTTATCAGGATGTGGAGACTTGGTGGAACTCCACATACCTGATGCTAAAAAGCCTGGTTGAACAACCTGAAAGCTCTCTAAGATATATTTATCCAACTATTCAGTTGGTCTAATAAAAGATACAAGACGCACCCTCAACTGGCCTGTGCTGAGGCCATGACCAAAAGTGGAGTCAGAGGGCCAGAGGCCCACTGCAAGCAATGTGCAGAGCAAGAGGCTTGGGATTCCAACTGGCCTGAAATAGTAGGCAGAGCCAAAAGGGGAGCCAAAGGTCCTAGAGAAGGAACCACAGCTGGAGGAGGCGAAGGATGCAATGTGCAAGCCATGGGCCACAGTGAAGGGAAGATACAAAGCTATAGAATGGATGTCACCCTGAATCACCTAAATGAGCATCCTTCCACCTGGGAAACATCTGAATCTGTTTGCCATCAAGGTGTAGCAGGAAAAAGAGGGGAGGATGGTTGGTCCAGAAACAGGTGGGTGGGCGATCTAACTGGCACCGGGAAAGGCCCCTGTTACAGGCTACCATTCCTGCTGGTTTCATTCTGCCTGCTTGCACACATACACATGTGATATGAGTTTTGTTTTGAACAGTTTGAGGTACAGGTCCACAGAAGCCCCTGCTCCTATCTCCTTGAAACTTGGCAGGCTTCATGCCCTCCAATGGGGCTACCATTGCTGCAATGTTCAGCTGAATCAGGCAAGAAATTGCAAAGTTATAGGCATTTTAGTGATTCCCAATTGTAGTCTATGGCTGAAGCACCAAAACAGCACTGAAAACTCCAAAACAGTTTCAGCTGGATCAAAATGGGACAGTGATCTAAAACACTGAAATGAATCACTCTCCCTCTGAAACGGCCAAATCCAAAACTGAATTGAAACATAGCCATTTCGCACAGCTCTACTGGGTAGCTAATGTGACTCATGTTTTAAGATGATGGCCATTATGATATCACTATTGGGTACCCTATTCTCTCCTGAGGACTTCAAGTGTTGGACTCTGGGCATAGAATCCACAGGACTGTAAGTTACTTCAAAAAGGAACATGTTGACACCCAAGTCCTCTTTTGGATTTAATCTATAGGGTTCAAGACCAGACATTTCAGTAACGTAGTATAATGTCTGGAGTCAAAGGCAGTTAGCACTCTGTGTTGAGCTCAACCTGTTGTATAACTAAAACACTTCTTCCAGAAAGTCATCGCATCTTGATATGAAAAAGTTCAACTCATGACCAACTTTTCCATCAGATGTTTACCCCAGTTGTCAATTTGCTTTCCATGTTAAAGGTCAAAGCTTATTTAATTTGTATGTCTTTTATTTCTACTTCTGGCTACAGGTTTTGCTTCTTTCTGCTAAGGTACAGATGTTTGGTACCTTTACTCATCCATGAAAGGCAGGGAGATAAATTCCTTTCCTCTTACTTTTCACAAAGAGACTTGTGAATACATCCAACCATTGACTGAGGCCCTCAGGCTTCCAAATTAAAATTTGTCAATTCACATGTGACACTTAGCTATGTACTCATATAAGTCATGCATATTATTCATTTAAGTGGCTAAATTGCTGATTCGTTTTCTGTTCCTATGCATCACTCCTATGGCCAGTATTGTCCCTGTAATCCCAACCTCCCCTGGAGGACTTGTGCATAATGTCCTGTACGCTTTTGAAAATATTATCAAATGTGGGTTTTGCATGACAAAAGCTCATGGATCAGGTAAATTCACACCTTAAAGGGGTTATTGAGAAAGTCTGGGGCAGCAGAACCCTGCAGTAGGGATATAATTTTGCCCTATTTGTGGTTTGCACCCTGAGAAGTTCTCCAATCCCCAACAGAGTTCTCCCATTTTGAACTCCTATATGGGAAACAACTGTGGGGTATTTTGGACCTCCATCAGGAGGCATGGTAGACACAGTGCCCAAGACCCCAGAATAGAGTACAGTATTTTCTCCAACTTAGGGAACATCCAGGTCTTGCAGAAACATTTACCCAGGAACATCTCCATATGATGCAAGAGAAGCAACATTATAATAAAAAGGCCCAACTTTAGGTATACCAATCAGGGGAGTATATCCTGTGTTTATTCTCCTCAGTGCAAAGTAACCTGTTAACCAAGGAAAGGGGCCCTGTGAGGTCATAAGATGATTTGGGGAGATGGATTATGAAGTTTGCCTACTGGGGAGGTGCCATGCAACCCAAGAGATTACATTTGCATTCTGAAGCCAGGGTGGGGCTTTGGAAATCCTCAATGCCTCAGTGTGTTTTACTGTTAAAAACTTTCTCCCTGTTGACTACTACACATGTACACTTCATGACAATACCTACTACGTTCTTTTAAAATCAATAAGATCAGAAATGAGAGAAATATTGCCATCAGCAAGTCCATAAGTAGTCTGCTCATTAAGCCCCAATTTATTTCACCTCTAAGTTTCCCAAATGCAATCCTATTCCACCCTGATTGAGTCTCTGAAATATGTTTAATCGGACAACTTGTATAACATACCTTCATTTTAATTTTAAGTTTCATAAAGCTGACAGGAGGAGGACCACCCACCTCTCTCCTTTATTAACATACCCTTTATATCAATGTTGTTTTGGGGACACAACCTCACTCAAATGTTTGAACTTAGATGCTTTAAGTACAACCCAAGTGCTTTAGAGGTGAAACAGAACATAGTCTACAGGGTTTTTTGTTCTGGTATGGGGGTGGGGGTGAGAAAGAATCTGGAAAATGGCTGGAGCCAACAGCAGCACCAATCTTCCCAGCACTGGGTGTGGGCTATGCCTAGCACTGGTCCCAGGTGGCAGCAGCAGCCTCCTGTTATCCGGCTGGCAGATTGGGGGCTGCACCTCCAGAAGGAGTCTCCCTGCAGCCCTCCTGGGGGTGTGGGCAGGCCCCTGATCTGCCTGCTGGATGACAGGAGGCTGCTGCTTCCAGCTGCGACTGGTGCCAGGTGCAGCCCATGCCGAGTGCAGGGAAGATTGGTGCTGCCACTGGCTCTAGCTGGCAGCGACAGCATGCAGATCCAGAAGGCTGCATCTCTGGGAGGACTAGGGGCTGTGCCAGAATCCTCCTGGGGGGCGCAGCCCCTAGATCTGCACCAGATGTCAAGAGGCTGATGTTGCTGGCTGTGACTGGCACTGAAGCCAAGTAAGCCCGGCTTTGAAATGTTTCAAAACTTTTGAAGTGTTTCGAGTGTCCTTATTTCATTTTGAAGCTGTTTCAAAGGCTTTTGTTTCATTTCAATTTCTTTTTTTTTTGAGCTTGAAACGCATCAAAACAGCTTCAAATAAAACACCTGGCAAAATTTCACACAGCCCTACTGGGTACGTATATTAAAACACTTTTGCCCTAGGCTCCAGAAAATAGGATTTGCAAGAGCCAGACATTGAATGGGGAAATTAAACCAGCTATTAGGAAATGCAGAAGAGAAGAGCATAGATGGAATGACCTTCAGTTGTGGGGCCAGAATTTCTAATGACCTAAACTACCACTAATATAAAGGCAGAAAGGGGAAGGGACATGACCTGTCACCCAGGAAGCGGGATCCAGAGTCTCTTCAACCTGAAGGCAATCAAATCCCTCCTCTGACCTGAACACTTTTATCGCTGGGTTATTGGCTAAGGTGGTGGAGCACTTTTCTCCTCTTCTCATTGGGCCAGAGGAAAGAAAGACCACAGAGAGGACAGATGACAACTGTTTAGCCTAGAGCTTCTAGCACTCATGCTGGGAGAAGTTGTTGAGTCAGTCCTCCTCACAAGCCAGTTTCCTGTTCATATCTAGGACCCATTTCATTATACTAGATAAGCATGTCAGGAGGCAGGGGTAAACCTATGGAAATCCCTTTTCAGTTTTGTTGAACTAAGCAGCACCTACAGCTATGGTATAAAAGCAAACAGTCAGAGAATCCAGCTCCTCCTTTCTTGGTACTCTTCTGACCACGACTCTAGCATCTTTGCCTGTAAGGTAGCCCAGCTCCTTCTACAGACTTCACTAAGAGAGAAGATGCTGGATGCACAGCTAGAATCAGTGGGTGAAGCTTCAAAAAGTGGCCCTGGAGTTCAGGAGTAATTTTCTGTTTGCCACTAGTTAACACAAGGCACATCCTTCCTCTCTGAACCTCTCTTACAGGCTCCTAAATGTCACCATTAGTTGTATAAGAATCATAGGTGCCCAACCACCTCTGTACAGACCAGGTACCTAATCTTTGAGAGCTGTAATGCCGCAGTGGAAATGTCGATGTTACTGATCTGGATTGTTCTCCAAGTGTAGGTATGGTAATACCCAAAAGTAACACCGCCAAATGGCTACATAGTCTTTCCCTTACATGGTATACAGTGGTATAGTCATGATGGAGAACCCAAAGGGACCCTGTTATTTCACTGAAGGTAATCGCTAAGAATTCTTTTTGGAATATTTAGATTGATTACTGGCAAGGGAAATCCAATAAAAATGGGCAGTGGTTTTGCCAGGCAGAAATCCGTCAGGGCAAAGGATTCAAGATAATGCAATGCAATCATTCTAGAGATATTGAAATAACATGTCTCTCAGCTCATATACTTTACTGGCAGTGTTGATATGTAGGTACAAAGCATCTGATCCAAGAGGTAGTGTGCAGGGAACAGGCACAGAATGACTCACCCTATCACTGTATGGTGCTATACCATGGCATATTTCCAACCCAAACATGTTAAGATGAGAGAAAAATCCAAAGACTGGAAATTCCCTTGAGATGAAGGGGCAGTTCTTTTTTTCCCTGGCCAAACTGGTACCTTTACCATCGCACCTATTTGGAACAGCTCCATTTCTTTTAATGTAACTCATAAACAGCAAAGGGAATCACCTCAAGACCAGGTCTCGAAGGGACCAAATATTCTTTCTTAAGAACTAATTGGTCATCTGGGCATCAGAAAGAAAACAAAAGAATCCAGCTGGTGATATAGAACTGATTTAAATATATAGCATCCCAGATCTTCCCATTCAGAAAAGCAACAGTGAGTTCCCCTATTTAAAGTAATTCAGGTATGTAATTTATGTATGCCCTCTCTCTATCCCTCTATTTACAGAAGAGAAGAATGAAGCAGGAAGTATTAACATCTCCTATTCCCTGGCATCTTGCATCTTGTTTCCACTCTTAAGTGAGTCATTCATATTGTATTTCTACATAATATGCAATATAAATTTTACATTGTAAAGGCAGACATGGGGTGTTCAGTATTTCCAGCCTCTTCCATGAATTGCATACAGTGTAGAGCATAAGAACCACAAAAAAAAAAAAAAAAGGTCAGACTTGGTTTGTTTAATAATTCCCCATATTCTTTCAATCAGAACATGACCTGGGCTTCCTCTTATTTATTATTTTTAAATTTTAATTTCCAGCTGAACACTCAATATAGCTCCTTCATGTACACTATGGTTTTAATTTATCTTTAGGGTAAAGAGTGTACTTTACCTTCTCTAATGAGAACTTCTTGGAAGGTCCATCTGATACTTTCTTTCTCAACCAAGCCATTATACTTAACCCCCAACCATGCAGTGCCCCCATGTCACAAACTATATCTCCAAAGTCCCACTTGCTGGAAGTGCCAATTTCATTTGCATCAAAGATCTGTCTGTTTATAAGATATTTAGATGCCTCCTATCTACTCTGATGCGCAGTGAGTGTCAGCACACTGGTTTAGAGTATTCCCAAGTAAAAAGGAACTCTTTTTTGTGGGCAACACTGATTGTGGCAGACCTTATTTTAGCTTAGAAATAAGGAGCTTCAGCCTCCAGGAGTAGTTTCCACAGAGTAGGATTGGCATGGTTGGTAGCTGTGATGGTCCACAAAATGTCTAAGGGGCAAAGTTTTTTTGTCATATCTATTACTACACCAACTCCATAGTTGGGAGAGCTGTTAGACTAGTTTTCAGACATCAAGTGCCCTTTCTCATGCCACTTGATGCCTATAATATTATTTAAGACCTCTCCGGATTATACAGTAGGTCCATTGAATATATTCCAAAAATAAATACATAAATAAATAAAAACTTGCTTCCAGGAGAACCACACTGATATTAGAAAAAAGTAAAGATTGATCAGGAGTGTTTTACCTTATGTTGTATCTAAGGGGGGGAGGGGCATCAATTAAATGCATTATACAAAGGGTACTGCTTTGACGGAATTCATCACTTTGTACTATGTCAGACTTGAAAATAAAAGAGACAAAAAGGTAAGCTGAACCTAACACTTACTGTCTCAAAAGAGAGGAAAGGAAAGCAAGAAAGTGAGTAGACTCTTGCTTTGGCAAATCAGTCAGAAAAAAGCATTTCAGTGTGAAATCTGTGCTTCTAAGAATGTCCTATCCATGCCTACCCACTTTTCCCCCACTTTGTGACAGGAAAGGGAGTGGAAATCCAGGGATAACTCTCTTTTGGACCCATGTCCATCTCTGTGATCCATTCTCTCTCTGGTTCCCTCCCATCTCGGCACCACATATGTTTCCTTGATGGTTGCCCAGTGGAAGAGCTTCAAGAAACGGGTACTTGGTCCAAATCCTGCCTACAGGACAGGGAGAAGAAATTGATCCCTCCAACCCCCTAGACCAGTGTACTAATTGATTCAGCTATTGGGCTACTAGCTTGGAGAACCCTCCATCTCCAGAATGTTAACCTTTCTTTCATGTCTGTTTTTCTCTGACTACGCTGTTGGCAACTGCTATGCAGTTCTGTGCCCACTTAGGATATCCCTTCTCGCTTGGGGGGGGGGAGGGGAAGGATTTAAAGAGGGTTCTACTTATGTAGACACATAAGGACATGTAAGAAATTCTTAACTCTTTAAGATTAAATGGAATTTGATTCTCAGAATTAAATTTTGGTCGTCACTTGTCCTGCAGAGGCTGTAATAGGATTGTTCATGTTGTTCAAGGAGGAAATAATTCCTTCAAGAGGCAGATCCATGAGGAAATGTATTTGAGTTAAGGTGCAAATCATTGGACCCCTGCCCCTTCAAAGTAAGAATTTGTGAATTACTAGAATGAGGGTTTTTTCAGTGCTGTATAACTCTGGAGTGCTTCTATCCACCATTCATTTGCAATGTCTATATTAATGAAGTAGTGGCCACTTAACTTCAGTCAAAGCTTGGGGATTATCTATTGAAATAACTACTGCTTAGATACTATAATGACACTATATCCTGTGAAATTCTCCAGGTATGCCAGATTAGGATACTGACATCATAATCAATATCATATTTATATTGGCTTTAATGTTACTGTTATGGTGATTTTATCACCAACAAATGAACCAATAAGAAAACTAAATAATCTTCCCTTAATCTAACCTTCAGTCTCTCTCTCCCACTTTTCCTTTACACTTACATAGTTATGTCATTGAGAAAAATGTAGTTGTCTTCAACCCTTTCTCCTGCAATAATGAGGCAGGGAGTTGGAAATGGTTTTACATTTTCTATGAAGAGGCTTAAAAAATAAGCCAAAGACAAGAATAAAACCACATAATTAAAAAAATCTATTTTTTCTTTTGTTAGCAAAGGGTCTTCTCACCAGAAATCCATTTTTCCTCCAAAGCTATTTGGAAAAACATACAGTTAGACAGAGTGACAAAGCTCTCTATAAAGAGATCACATTACCCATAAAGGGAGAAGTACATAGTCTTCATTAAAATTGTTTTTCAATATATTTCTATTTTCTTTTCTTCTTCTAGGTAACAGGGTGCTGAACAAATGGTCATGGGGAACCAGACGACTGTCAGCTATTTTATTCTGTCTGGAGTTTCCAGTGACCCACAGCTCCATCCTTTCCTTTTTGTGGTCTTTCTATGTATATACCTTGTAACTCTGGTGGGGAATGGGGCCATCATGGTGGTGATAAGAGCTGATCCTCATCTTCATACCCCCATGTACTTCTTCCTATTCCATTTATCATTCCTTGACATCTGCTATTCTTCAGTCACTGTCCCAAAGATGCTGCAGAATTTGTTGGCGGAGAAGAAAACCATTTCTCTCCATGGCTGCATTGCCCAGATGAGCTTACTTCTTTTTGTGGGTGGTACAGAAGTGTTCATGCTATCAGCAATGGCCTATGATCGATATGCTGCCATCTGTGACCCACTGCGTTATTTGGGGACCATGAATAAAGAATTGTGTATACTACTGGTGGGTGGTGCATGGGTGATGGGTACATTTTATTCATTAACAAATGCTGCTCCTGCATTACATTTACATTTCTGTGGGCACAATGAAGTGCACAATTTCAATTGTGAGCTCCCATCTCTACTAGAAGTGTCCTGCACAGAGACCTTCACCAGTAAGATGGCATTTTTCATTTCAACTATGATTTCAGGTTTGACTTCAATCTCCATCACCCTGGTCTCTTACATCTGCATCATCTCCAGCATCCTGAGGATACGCTCTGCTAAGGGTAGGGGTAAAGCCTTTTCCACCTGCAGCTCCCACCTCACTGTGGTTGTTCTGTATTATGGGGCAGGTTTGTTTCGATATCTGAGACCTACTCCAGCCTCTTCAGTGGTTCTTGACAGACTCTTCTCCATCCAGTACAGTATCTTAACTCCCATGTTAAATCCTATCATCTACAGCCTGAGAAACAAGGAGGTAAAGACAGCTCTGTGGAATATACTGCAAAAAAAATGAAAGGCACATGAATGCATTTCAATGTTAGAAAAAGAAGTCATACACTAATGGGAACTGAGTTTTGCATGACCTCATTAACATTTAACTGGTTGGTATGAGCTTTTAGTCTATAAACAATTAAGCTTTCCCTCAGCCATAAGAATGTTTTTGCTCTTATGGCTGTTCTCAATCCAACCTTTTACAAAGACACTGTAGGACCAGAGCTGCATGAAAGGTATGAATTCTGTTGAAGTTATCTATAGCCAAGAGTGTATGAAATAGCTCTCTTCTCATTTTCTAATTTTTATTCTAGGTATGATAATAAGTCTTCCAGCTGTGGTTAGAGCTTTGACTTGAAAAAAGCTAATTCCCATCAATCTGTTACTATTCTGGTTCAAGCTGCTTGTTCAGGGAGACAGAGAACGCTTCATACGAAATACTCCATTGTCTAGAACCTATGCCCTTCGACAATGATGTGGGAAATGTGAGTTTGGTCCAATGCACCAAATTAAATGGAAAAGATGGGTTCTTACTAAAGGACATACACTTTCAGGGGAGTGCTGTACACCCTAAATTATTGGTAGGGAAGGGACATCACCATCACTTCCCCTTGGATTTTCATAATAAAAGAAATATTGACCTAGCTCCATGAGGGGTTGACCTGTTAATGACATAGTATGGAAGGCATCCCATAGTGCTGTTATTCTTCAGGTAATATAAGAAATGGACTTGATCATAAAATTTTGGAACAAGAAACTTTCCACAGACTAGATTATGTTAAGTGTAGTCCCATTACTTAATTTAGTTTCTCTGATTCAGTCTATAAGGTCTAACCCTACCCTGACACATGTCCAAATAAATGACAAGTGCCTTAGGACCAGTTTAAAGGGGAAGGAAGGCTGAAGGAGGCTAAAGGAATTTTATGACATCTGAACCCTTCGAGTGGGATACACTTTTGCCCTACATGTTGTTTGCAATCTGGGAAGTTCCCCAGGCTTCAACTATGTTGTCCCCCATTTGAATTCCTGTATAGGAAAGAAATTCAGAGTATATTAGATATCCCCAGGACACCTAGCAGACAGGGCCCAAGACCTCAAAGTGTAGTACAGTACATTCTCCAACTTTGGTAATGGATGGATCTTGTAGGAACATTCACCCAGGAGACTCTCCAGACCATGCAATAAACTCAGAAAGAACATTATAATAAAAATTCCAAATGTTTGATTCATCCAAGAGGGATTCTGTTCTGGTTCCTGTTCTTACTCTGCTCAGTGGAAAGTAAGCTCTTAGCCAAATTACAGTTGTACCATGAGGTTATGAGGAGAGTTGGGGAGGTACATTATGAAGTTTTCTTTCGGGGAGTTGTTATAGGACTCAGATCATTCAAACCTCTTAAAACAATGGAGGGCTTTAGAAATCCTCAATGCCTCCTCCTGTTTTACAGTTAAGAAGGTTCCCTGGGTTAATTAGTATATATGTACACTTCATGACAGTAACCATTACTTCAAGTTAGGGCCAGTGCTGGAGAATGCATCACTAAACTACAGTGGTTACACAGCATCTGCTCCAGGAAATAGCGTGCAGGAAGCAGGCACAGAATGACTCACCACAGCACTCTGGTGCCATACCACGTACATATTTCCTGGTCAAACATGTTAAGATGAGAAGGAAAAAAACCTCACAAGTATGGGACTTCCCCTGAGATTCTAGGACAGTTCTTTTCTTCCTGGCCACAGTGGGCTGTGAGGTAGCTTTATCATCACAGTCATATAGAACAGTTCTTTTTTATTATAAGTCATAGGCAGTGAAAGGAATCACCTCAAGACTAGGTCCCAAAGGAAGCAAATATTCTAATATAATAAAAGGCTTAGTCTGTCTGTCCATAATGCTTTTGCCCAACTGTGCATGCGACGATTGGGTGTACGGGCTAGGCGCAGGGCCAGCTGAGTTAAAACAGCAGCCCCATCCACTGCGCCGCCGCCTCCTGTAGCCTCCAGTGAGGCAGTTCACTCCACCCAACCTCCTCAGAGGCAAAGCAAAAAAATGGGTAGAGCACTTTAAAAGTGACAGGGCCAGCTGAGGAAAAGCTGAAACCCCTCTGTCGTAGTGGGGTTGGACCCAAACCGAGGGGAATGGGGTCATACCTGAAGTGGGAGGTGGGGCGGGGGGCACAGGGCCAGACACAGGGCTCCATACTCTCCAGCCCCCCTTCCCCTATCATTCTTGATGAGCAACTTGTTAGTTCTTTCTTTAAAAGAAAGAGTGCCTGTAGGTGTGTGGGACACCTGCTCCAATGCACTGTAAAATCGGGTCTGCCAGAGCATGCTAATTAGCTGCAGGTATTCAACATCCCAGCACTTCAAAATGGCGGTGGGCGTGCTTTAACTGAAACCTGTTTAATAAGCTGTAGTTAAAGTGCCCCTGTGGCACTTTTGAAGTATGGGATACTGAATACATAAAATGCTCCAGGTGCTTTAATTATAGTGGCTATGTTTGGACAAATTCAATAGTTGGTAGAGCTGTTGGACTGACTTTCAGGCATCAAGTGCCCTGTCTCAGGTCAGTCAATACGCAAAATGCTGTCTGAGGAAGCAGTACTTCTCCAGGCTTTACAGTAGATCCAATAAAATGGTATGGTAAAATAGTTTTGCCTGTATGAGAATCTCAATTCCTGAAAGGAGAAGCAACTGATCAGAAAGCGATTCACGTTGTGTTTGGTTCAAGAAAAATATCACTGACATCTAGGGTTCAATGGATACTGCTTCCTCAGAGTACAGAACAATATACTATGTCAGACTTGAAGATAAGAGCCAATACGGTAAAAGGAACTTAACATTCACACTAAAAAACCCAACAAAAACAAAACAAAACAAGAGAGAGGGGCAAAGTAAGCTGGAAAGGTGAGTAGCCTGCTCCTCTGTGAAATCAGTCAGAGAAAAGCATTTCAGATCTAAGTGTCTGTTACTATCAATGTCCTTCCATTCCTCTCAGCTTTTGCCCACTGCATGATGGGAATAGGAGCAGAAACCCAGGGCCCTCTCTCTTTTGGAGCTGTGTCCATCTCAGTGATCCACCCTCTTTCTGACTTTCTCCTATCCTGGCACCACATTTTCTTCTTCTTTGCTGGCTGCCCAATGGACTAGATTCAAGAGAAGTGGGCTTGGTCCAAATCCCAGCTACATGACAGAAACAAGAAATTGATCTCTCCATCCCATCAACCAGTGTCCTAAAACTTGTGTCTTGGGATACTAGGTGGCAGAACCCTTCTCCTCCAATGTCATACAGTTATATTGAGATTACTTTCCTCCACTCCCCCTCCCCACAACTATTGTGGCAACTGCTGTACAGTGATGTGCCTACCTGGAAAATCCAATCTTTTCCACAAGGATAAACAGAAACTTAGATCTGCCTAGCTAATAAATATAGCTGCATAAGTGGCATTTTTGGCAATGTAAGCAAGTTTTAGATAATTTAATATGAAATTGAATTTGATCCAAGACTTCAGTAATTGAAGATTAAATTGAATGTTGTCCTTAGGCTTAGAATTTGGCACACACTTGTCCTGCACAGTGTGCAAAGTGGAGTTCTCTAAGCAGATGATGGAAGTCCTTCAAGAGGTAGCTCGGTCAGGAAACGCACTTGAGGGAAGCTGCAAATCACTGGTAGCTGTGTCAATATAAGACAAGTTTGCAAACAACAGGACTGAGAGGGGGTTGTTTTGTTTTTTAATGCTGTGGCACTGTGGTATAAACAAACACTCCATTCTCTTGCAATTCCCACATTAACGAAGTAATGGCTATTAATTTCTCAGCTGTGACTTAGAAGATCTATGGAAAGAACTACTGCTTAAAAGCTATGAAAATATGTTCTGTGAAATACTCCAAGTATACTTGCTTAGCATATTGTGGCCATAATCAACACCATTATTTTGGCTTTAGTTATACTAATTCATTGCTTTGAGACCCAAAGACATAACCAAAGAAAAAACAGTCTTCTACTTATCTCTCCAACCTTTACTCTCTCCCCTTCCAGTTATCTCATTGGGAATGCATCCCATTTCTTTACTCTTTGTCCTTCCATCAGCAAACAGAAAGTAGAAGATACAAATATTATTTGATACACAGAAACTGAAGAAAAGAAATAACAACAAGAATAAACCTGAAGATTTGAGAAAGCCAATTAATTCATTAATTTCATTTTTTGGCTGATGAGAGTCCCCTCATCAAAAATCCTTTTAGCTCTCCTCATTTAAACATATTTGGAAACATACAGGATTTATATAGAATGACAAAGTTATTTATACAGAGCTCTCATTACCCATAACTGGGGAACATTTTATGTGTTAACTAACTAAACCACTAAAAGCTATTTTGTTCTGCCAGATGTTTCCAGGGACCAACAGATCCAGCCTTTCCATTCTGTGGTCTTTTTATTTCTATATCTACTAATTGTCATGGGAAATGGGGCACTCACACTGGTGACAAGCTCTGATCCTCACCCTCACACCCCAATGTATATTCTCCTATTTCATTTATTCTTCCTGGACATCTGCTATTCTTCAGTGACAGTCTCCAAAGATGATGCAAAATTTCTTGGCAGAGAAGAAAACCATTTCTTTTGATGGATGCCTTGCCCAGATGGGCTTAATTCTTCTTGTGGCCATTATATAAGTTTTCATGCTCTCAGCAATGGCCTATCATCAATATGCTATCGTCTGTTCCACACTGCCTTAAGGGGATGGAGCGGGGAGGGTCAGGAAAAAGCAAGCTCATATAAGACTGGTGGGTGGTGCATAGCTGGTTAGTATGTTATATGAATGTACAAACACTGTTCCTGTGTTACATTTACACTTCTTTGGGCCCAAGGAAGTGAACAATTTTAGTTGTGAGCATCCATCTCTACTAGAACTGTCCTGCACAGAGACCTTCACCAATAAGATTATGTGTCTCTTTTCAGCTATGAATCACCCTGCCCTCTTACTTCTGCATCATATCCACCATCCTAAGGACATGCTCTGTCGATGGCAGGGTAAAGTCTTCCCTACCTGCAGCTCCCACTTCACTGTGATTGTTCTGTATTATAGGCCTGCTTTGTTCTGAAATCTGAGACACTTTGGTGGTTCTTGACTGACTTTTCTCCATCCAGTACACTTCCTTATTTCCTCTGTTAAATCCTATCATCTACAGCCTGAGAAACAAGAAGGTAAAGGCAGCTCCGGGAAATATACTGGGAAAAATTGAAAGCATGTGAAGCATTTCAGTATTTGAAAAGAATGTCATCATTTAATGGGAAGACAGTGTTAAATATTCTGATGTCATGTAATTGTCTGGCACGGGCTTTGACTCCATTAAAAAAACAAACAGAGTTTTCCCTTAAACATTAGAAAGTTTGCAATAGTAGCCTTCCTCAATTGACCTTTTTTTTTTAAAGCACTGTAGGAACAGAGATGCCTGAAGGGCCTGAATGTTACTGAAATCATTTGAGTTAGGCTCCAGAGCAGTAAGAGATGCGCAGCTGAAAGCCCTCTGCACCCCCACTCCCCTGAAGCCCCCCAGAAGCCCCCCAGCAGCCGCAGAGCCCCCCTGCCAACCCCCAGCACACCTGGAGGCAAGCGGGGCCCATGGTCAGAGGGAGTTAACCCCTCAGTGGGTGGGAGGAGGCGGCTGAGTGGACCTGGCCAGATCAAGCCCCACCCAGGCCCCTACTTTGCCCAGTTCCCCAGGGAGCCACGCGACCAGAGTCACACGAACAGACTGCTCAAACAGGTGCACTTGTCTGCTGGCTCATGAGTTAGCACAGAGTTCACACAGGAGGGTGCACGGGAGGGCCCAAAACCATGCCTGCGAACCCCCTAGGGTAGACAGTCCCAGCCATAGCCAACCTGCCAAAAGCATGACAGACATGGATGGGCATGCGCCACACCCCAAGGGTCTCCTCGAGCTCTGCGCCCCACCCCCGGGCACCTCAGAGATGGTCACCCAGATGGGGCCCATGGTTCCAGGCTCCAGGTAGACAGATCCCCTGGCTCTCAGCTGCGGGGGCTGCCTGCCCCTTTTTCAACCTCTGGGGCCTGGGAACATAGCCACCGCCCCTTGTGGGGTCTGCTCCCTTTTGGGGTCTCTGGCGCACAAGCTGGAGGAGCTCCAGGCCACAGTCCAGAGACTGCGTGCCATCAGGGACCATCAGCAGGAAATAGACTCCTACTGCCAGTCCCTTCTCCCCCGGGAGCCGGGGGTAGACCACAGCCTCCCTCCAGGACAAAGGAGGACTACAGGACCTCCCAGTCAGTCCAGTCAGGGGCATGGACCAAGGTGGTCAAGGGCCCTAAGAACCGTCACACCAAGGCCCCTGCCCCGCCGGAGCTTAGCAACATGTAAGCTTCCCAAATTAAAGGACAATAAGAAGTCCTTTTTTAAATACATAGGGGGTAAAAAGAAGGTCCCGTGTAATGTGGGGCCCTTGCAGGACGCGTTGGGAAATTTGGTTGTCACACCACACGGCAAACCTAACATGTTTAACAATTTCTTTGCCTCCGTCTTCCTAAGTAGGGACCAGAACAGCCAGCTCCATGCTGGGCCCTCCTTGGGCCCCGGGGGAGGCACACCTGGGCCACGGGTTAGCAAGGGTTTAGTTAGGGAGCTTCTGGAGGGGTTGGACATATTCAAGTCAGCCAGTCCGGATGATCTCCACCCTAGAGTTCTAAAGGAACTGGCCAAGGTCATTGCAAGTCCCCTGGCACAACTTTACGAGCACTCATGGTGCTCTGGTGAGGTACCGGAGGACTGGAAGAGGGCCATCGTGCTTCCCATCTTCAAAAAAAGGCAGGAAGGAGGACCCGGGAAACTATAGGTCGGTTAGTCTTACCTCGATCCTAGGCAAGCTGTTTGAGAAAATTATGCTGGCACACATCTATGAGGGGCCAGCAGGGGACTGCATGCTTAGGGGCAACCAACACGGGTTCATCAGTGGCAGGTCCTGTCAGACCAACCTGGTGGCCTTTTACGATCAAATCATTAGATGCAGGGGTAGCAGTAGATATGGTCTTCCTGGACTTCCGGAAGGCTTTTGACATTGTCTCTCACCCTGTTCTCATTAAGAAACTGGGGGGCTGTGGTGTAGACACCTACACAGTCGAATGGGTTGCCAACTGGGTGGTAGTGGATGGGTCCTTCTCAACCTGGAAGGACGTGGGCAGTGGGGTTCTAAGATGTGGGAGGACGTGGGCACACTGGAAGGATGCAACAGGCTACAATCAGACCTAAACAGGTTACAAGGGTGGGCAGATGAGAATAGGATGGGTTTCAACACAGACAAGTGCAAGGTGATGCACCTTGGGAGGAACAGCCAGCACCATACCTACAGGTTAGGGAACTCCCCTCTTGTCAGCACGGAGGCAGAAAAGGATCTTGGGGTCATCATTGACTCCAAGATGAACATGGGCTGGCAGTATGGGGAGGCAGTTAGGAAGGCCAACCGCACCTTGGCATGCATCCACAGATGCATCTTGAGCAGGTCCAAGGAGGTGATCCTTCCCCTCTATGCGGCACTGGTCAGACCGCAGTTGGAGTACTGTGTCCAGTTCTGGGCACCACACTAGAAGAGGGATGTTGACAGCATGGAGAGGGTCCAGAGGAGGGCCACTCGTATGATCAGGGGACAACAGGGCAGGCCCTATGAGGAGAGGCTACGGGACCTGAACCTGTTCAGCCTCCAAAAGAGAAGGCTGAGGGGGGATCTTGTGGCCTGTTATAAACTAGTCAGGGGGGATCAGCAGGCATTGGGGAAGTCACTGTTCCCCCGAGCACCGCCAGGAGTGACCAGGAATAACGGTCACAAGCTGGCAGAGGGTAGGTTTAGGTTAGATATCAGGAGGCGCTACTTCACGGTCAGGGCAGCTAGGGTCTGGAACCAGCTTCCAAGAGAAGTGGTGCAGGCTCCTACCCTGGGGGTTTTTAAGAGGAGGTTAGATGAACATCTTGCTGGGGTCGTTTGACCTCAGTACTCTTCCCTGCCATGGCAGGGGGTCGGACTAGATGATCTGCTCAGGTCCCTTCCAACCCTAGAAACTATGAAACTAGGTACCCAGCAGAGGCACACAGGCAACACAGGCTCAACTGCAGTTACCGTCCCTGCTTTCCCCAATACAAAACGTAAAGTGCTTCTTGTGGGAGACTCCATCCTGAGGGGGACTTAGGGGTCAATCTGCCGCCCAGACCCCTTAGCCCACGAAGTCTGCTGCTTCCCGGGGGCCCGCATCTGGGACATTATGGAGAGGATTCCTAAGCTCCTCCAGCCCACAGACCACTATTCTATGCTCATTATTCATGTGGGCACCAATGACATGGATCGGAGTACTCCCAGCCAGGTCATGAGGCACTACAGGGAGTTGGGAGTGGGGCTAAAGGGTCTGGGGGCACAGATGGTGTTCTCGTCGATCCTCAGTCTCGGGCTGTGAGCTGAGGAGGGAGAAGAGGATCCACATAGTCAACCAAAGACTGTGGCACTTGTGCTTTCAGGAAAGCTTTGGCTTCTATGACCACAGCCCACTCTTTGGCAAGAGCGGCAGCGAGCTGCTGGGAAGAGATGGTCTCCACCTCTCTCCCCTGGGGATGAGGCTCTTTTCAGCCAGACTGGCTGACCTGCTCCACCGGGCTTTAAACTAAGCCCATTGGGGGACGGGGGACTACTGCCACTACTGGCCCACTGAGCAACCCTTGCAAAGCCAGCAAGCCAAAGCACTTAAGGGATCCCACCCCTGCCCCAGCCCTGGTACAATCTGTGGGCAAGGCAAGAGCCCCCAAGGGGACACTTGCCTGTCTGTATACAAATGCCAGGAGCTTGGGGAAAAGCAGCAGGAGCTCATCCTCCTACTCAATGCAAATAATTATGATGTCATAGAGATAATGGAGACCTGGTGGTACTCTACCCATGACTGGGCCATGGGTATAGATGGCTATACCCTGTACAGGAGGGATCATGTAGATAAAAGGGGCGGGGGTGTAGCTGTCTATGTTAAGAAAAGCTATGCATCCCTGCAAGCTGATATTGGAGACCAGGGTGGATGACTGGAGACCCTCTGGGTTAAAATCCATGGGGAACATGACACAGAGGACACAACAGTGGGAGTCTACTACAGACCTCCCACCCAAAGTCCTGAGGTTGACCAGAATTTCACCCAGGAACTGGCTGAGGCCATATGCTCCAGGATCTTGCTTGTCATGGGTGACTTCATTACCCAGACATCTTGTAGGAGGATCACTCAGCAAAATCCGAGTGGTTGCAAAGCTTCCTCTCATGCATGGATGACCTCTACCTAACTCAAGAAGTCTATTGACCAATGAGAGGCAAAGCACTGCTTGACCGGGTACTGGCTACTGGGGATGACCTAATTGGTGACCTAGTGATCAATGGGAAGCTGGGTGACATGGACAATGACCTGATCACCTTCACCATTCACCGTAAAGCTGGCAAGTCAGTCAGCAACATGGAAGTCCCTGAATTCAGGAAAGCCAACTTTGACCAGCTCAGAAGGATTGTCAGTGAGCCCCTAAGGGACCATGACCCCAGGGAGAGGGGAGTTCAAGAAGAGTGGTTGCTCCTCAAAGGAGTGATCCTCAATGCCCAAGCTAAGTCTATTCCATCTCGAAGAAGAAGGCAGCAAGAGGGCACAAAAGCCCCCCTGGCTCTCCAGGGACCTAGAATACCTCCTGAGGTGAAAAAGAAAGGCCTACAAAGGATGGAGTATGGGATTCACCTCCAAGGAGGTTTATTCTGCACTGTCCGGTCCTGCAGGGAGCAAACCAGGAAAGTGAAGGCTGCAACTGAACTCCAACTAGCTTCGAGCATCAAGGACAATAAAAAGCCCTTTTTCAGATATGTGGGAAGACGGAGGAAAAGCAAGGGCCTGCTGAACCAGATGGGGCAACTGACAACTGACACCCAGTTGGAAAAAGCCAACCTATTAAATGGGTACTTTGCATCGGTCTTTCATCAGTCCCATGGGACACCTGTGCCTGCTACGGGACAGGAAGTTCTGGGTGAGAGAGATCCCCTGCCCTCCATTAATGCTGACCTCATGAAGGAACACCTTGAGAATCTGGATACCTTCAAGTCAGCCAGCCCTGACAGTCTACACCCCAGGGTACTCAAGAAGCTGGTGAGCATCATAGCCCAGCCTCTGGCACAAATCTTTGAAAACTCCTGGCTCTCTGGTATAGTGCCCAAAGACTGGAAGAAGTCCAGTGTGGTGCCTATCTTCAAGAAAGGGAGGAAAGTGGATCCGGCTAACTATAGGCCCATCAGCCTGACTTCTATCCTGGGGAAGATCTTAGAAAAGTTTATTAAAGAGGCCACCCTTAATGGACTGGCAGACATCAACATCCTAAGGGACCGCCACCATGGGTTAGTTGCAGGTAGGTCTTGCTTGACCAATCTCATTTCCTTCTACAACCAGGTGACGTATCACCTGGACAAGGGAGAAGAGATTGATGTCATATATCTTGACTTCAAAAAAGTCTTCGATCTGGTATCCCATGATCACCTCTTGGCGAAACTGGCCAATTGTGGCCTTGGGTCCACCACTATCTGCTGGCTCGAAAATTGGCTCCATGGTCAAACCCAGAGTTGAGTAAGTGATGGATGTCAATCATCATGGTGCCCTGTGACCAGTGGGGTCCCTCAAGGCTCTGTCCTTGGACCCATATTGTTCAACATCTTCATTAATGATGTGGACATTGGAGTCAGGAGCAGACTGGCCAAGTTCGCCGATAACACCAAACTTTGGGGCAAAGCATCCACGCCAGAAGACAGTCGGGAGATCCAGGATGACCTGGACAGGCTCAGCAAATGAGTAGATGAGAACCTGATGGAGTTTAACACCGAAAAATGCAAAGTTCTCCACCTTGGGAAGAAAAACCTGCAGCATCCTTATAGACTTGGCAGTGCTATGCTGGCTAGCACTACGGAAGAAAGAGACTTGGGTGTCATCATTGAGCACAAGATGAACATGAGCCTGCAATGTGATGCTGCGGCCAGTAAAGTGACCAAAAGGCTGGCTTGCATCCATAGATGCTTCTCAAGCAAATCCCGGGACGTCATTCTCACCTTGTACTCGGCCTTGGTGAGGCCACAGCTGGAGTACTTCATCCAGTTTTGGTCTCCACAATTCAAAAAGGTTGTGGAGAAACTTTAGAGAGTCCAGAGGAGAGCCACGCGCATGATCAGAGGTCAGGAAAACAGACCTTACGATGACAAGCTGAAAGCCATGGGGCTCTTTAGCCTGGAAAAGCACAGGCTCAGGGGTGATCTGATGGCCATCTATAAGTTTATCAGGGGTGACCAACAGGATCTGGGGGAACGTTTGTTCACCAGAGCGCCCCAAGGGATGACGAGGTCAAATGGTCATAAACTACTGCAAGACCATTTCAGGCTGGACATAAGGAAGAATTTCTTTACTGTCCAAGCCCCCAAGGTCTGTAACAGCCTGCCATCAGAGATGGTTCAAGCACCTACATTGAACACCTTCAAGAGCAAATTGGATGCTTATCTTGCTGGGATCCCATGACCCCAGCTGACTTCCTGCCCTTCGGGCGGGGGGCTGGACTTGATGATCTTCTGAGGTCCTTCCAGCCCTAATGTCTATGAATCTATGTAGCCAAGAGGCTAAGAAATAGCTTGTTTTGGCGTGTGTGAATGAGGGTTTTAACCACAAGACTGTCCACTGACATGCAAAAGACTGATTTCAATGTATGTGTTAGTATGCTAAACAGGTATAATTGACAAAAGCAAAGAGAGATGTCCCTGAAATATTCCATAGTCTGCAGGCTAGGTCTCTCAACAAGGAGATAGGGCATGTGGGCTTGGGTCTCTCTTTCAAAATGAACATAAAACACAGGGTTTTCCCTTAGGGATACTCCTTTCCTCCCCCCCCCCCCGGTTAGTGTTCTTTCACTGAAACTATTGGGATGGGGGTGTGGAATCACCCTCACTTCCTCTGTGGATTTTCATGACTGACCTCACTGCAGAAAGGGTTGATATCGATGAATCACAGATGATGGAACTTTTTTTTTTGGTCCTTTTCTGAAAAATATAATTTTAAAAGTCAACTTGAAAAGGAAATTGTGGAACAAAAAAACTTCCTCAGACTACATTGTGTTATGTGTGGTCTCATTCCTTCAAATCAACATCTCCAAGTCAAACCAAGTCGCAATTTTTGCCTGAACATCTGTCTGGCATCCACCAAAATGTGTTTAATTGCCTCACTCTTTGATCATGTAAGGATTAAGCTGTGATGATCTTTTCAGAAGTTTCTACTGGTAACTAGTGTGGCTTCTGCTTTAACACAATATTATGATTACTGATTAGGTACGCTATTCCTTCTAGAGAGATCCAAGTATCTGACTTCAGACATTGTATGTATTGGACTGCATGTTACCTCAAAGAGGAACACTTTGACAGCTGAGTCCATTCTTGGATTTAATCTATAGTGTTTAAGGCCTATGGATCACAGATCATTAAATGTCATTCCATAACTCCTGTGTTGAGCCCAGTTTGGTGGTGGGGGCAGAAAGGTTTGCTTAAACACTTCACCTAGAAAGTCATTCCAAATTGATAGCAAAGACTTCAACTCATGACCAACTTTTCCAAGTAAGCAATAGTCTTCCACGTTCAAAGTTAATACTTATCTAAATGAAGTCATATATCCACTATGGGTGATACTTGTTACTAGATGTAGCCATGCAAGTAATTCACTTAAGAGTGCAAAATGCTATTTTAGGTTCTATTCCTATGCATCATCCCTATGCCCAGAATCACCACTATTCCCCCTATCCCAAATCTCTAGAGAATGTACATGTTAAATGCCCCATACACTTTCAATTATATTATTACATGTGGTCTGGAATGACAAATGCTCCTGGAACACGGACAATCAGACTTTAAAGGGGCTGTTAAAGGTGTTTGTGGCAGTAGAAGTCTGTAAGTAAGATATATTTTGCAATCTGGGAAGGTCCCCAATCCTCAGACTTCACCCCTTTTGAACCCCTGTATAAGAAACACCCTCAGAGTATATTAGATCTCCTTCATGAGGTATGGCATATATTTGGCCTTAGACCCAAAATATAGTTCAGTATATTCTCCAACTTTGGGGAGGATTAGATCTTGCAGGAACATTCACCCAAGAGAATAGGAACAGACTCAGAAGCAACATTATAATAGGAATGCCCGGTTCTGGAAATATCAACCAGTGGACCGGGTCCTGGTGTTCTTCTCAGAAGAAAGTAAGACATTTGCCAAATTACAGGGGTCCTATAAGGCTATGAGATGAGTTGGGGAAGGTAGATTAAAAAGTTTGCCTTGTGGGAAGGTGTCATGGAACACAAATTGTGCAAGCCTCTTAAGACCTTCTGGTCACAATCCACTTCCCATAACAATACATGGCAACAGAGCTATAACTATGATCCACCATTAGATGGCAGGGGTGAGGCTACTGCTGCTCTAGGAAAAAATGGACTCCTACCTGGTAACACAGCAAAACAGGCTCTGAACAGCTGCTGCAGGCAATAGGTTTCCTTTTCGTTCCTTCTAGAAATATACTTCCTGCAAATACTAGTGATTAGGTGTCCCCTCACACACCCATGATGATTTGTTTTCTCTCACCCAACTCCCTCTCATGGCTGTCTCTCTCCTGCAGCCCCTCCACCAAGCACATCCACCTCCAGACAAGGGTTTCCCTCTGTAGGTCTGATTCTGCAGCTGGAGCCTTCCCTGCTCAGACAGGGGTTTCCCTCTGCAGGTGTCTGACTCTGCTGCTTCTCTCAGCTCCAGCAAGCCTACAAGATTTGCTTACCAACTCTCTGCACTCTTTTCCTGCCACCTGTGTCCCTGGGCAAGCTTCAGCTGGCTCTCCCCTGGCCAAGGGCTAAGTCTTCACCCCCTCTCTCCAGACCAGGAGTTGGCTCCTCCCTAGTTTCTCCTTTTCTTTTTCATCCCTCAGCTTTTTATGGCTTAGTAGCACCCAGTCAGAGCACCTGGTTTGCACTGTGAGCTCTGGTCACAATTCAAATGCTCCAATAACAGGCATGCATCCTTCTCTCTGGTAAAGCTTCTGAACACTCTGCAAAATTTTGCCACCCTTTTCTTGCAGAGCTATTAAGTGCAGCTCACCCACTCAGCTTACAGCTGGGAAAACTTTGTAGGTGTTCCAGTTGGAAATGATGCATCTAGGGATACAGGGAGGAGCTGAGATGCATGGTGAATGCAGGGCATTTGGGAGGGAGACTAGAATGAGATTTAGGTAAATTATGGGGATTTGTAAGGATTCACCAGGCCTTGGGCAGTCACTTAGTGAGATACCTTAGGCAGACAGGGTTAACGCCAGGTATCCATTGCAATACAATTCATCAAGCCAAGGTTTGAGGCAGTATTGTGGTCAGGGATGATGGTAAATGAAAATTGGAAGGTCCAAACAAGGTAAAAACAGTGACTGGGATCAGTGACTGGGAGCAAGTGCAAGTCTGGGATCATGCAGCTGTAAGAGGGTGGGGAGGGCAAGGATCACACACAAACATGTTGTTGCTAGAAAGTCCCATAGGAAGTAGGAGGGCTTCTGTAGTCCTTCTGCCAGGGGCTCACAATTCCCATGGGTTCCTCCTAGTCACCTGATGTCCTCTTGGGCTGGACCAGGCTGGGCAGGGACTTTTCTCTGACTGGCTGCCTGGTGATTCTGTGGACTTTGCCAGATCCAGACACTGAATGGGACACATTAACCAACCACTAGGAAATACTGAAGACATAGGCATAGATGACACACCATTTCCATGTGGGACCAGATTCAACAAGTGCCTGAACTACCACAGAGATTAAAAGGGAGAGGGGAAGATACATGTCCTGTCACTGAGGAAGTGGGTCCTTCAGTTTCCAGGCTCTCTTCAAAGTAAAGAGAAGAGTTACATTCCCTTACCAGAGCAATTATACTACCAGGTTATTGTCTAAAGATGTGGAGCACTCTTCCACTCCTCTCAGTGTCTGAGGAATTTGCTGCAAAGAATGTAAGACATGGGCTAGAAAGAGAGCACACAGGATGGATGAAGTCTGTGTCCTAGTGCTTATGTCACTCAGGTGGGAGGAAGGAGCTCTTTTTTCAGTTTTGCTCACAAATCTGCTTTCTGGTCTTATCCAGGGCCTATTTAATTATAAGAGATAAGCAAGCCTGGAAGCAGAGATCAATACTCAGGCATCCCCTTTGAGTGGTGTTCCACTAAGCAGTAGCTTCAATTGTAGTTTGAATGAAATTGCTCAGAGGCTGAGGTTCCTTTTTCTTTGCTGCCTATGTGACACCTGGTTATTACATCTTTGCCTGCAAGGTAGCCAAACTCCTTGTACAGAAAATGTGAAGAGTGCCACCTCCCCAATATCTCACAGAACCTAGTGGAAAGGTCAATCACTAGAGAAATGGGACCTGAGGATTAGACTTCACTAAGACAATGGAAGGCCCAGGACCCAGGTCTCACATTTCCTGAAGGAATACTTTAATCTCTAACCTGCTGTGCAGAAGTTACATGGCAATGTCACCCATAAGAAGCATAATTAGATGTTTTGGATATCAAGGGAATGGGAATGATGGACGCATAGCTTGAAACGGTGAATGAAGCATTGAAGTAATCCAAGAGTTGACGAGAACTACTTTGGTTGCCACTGGTTAACAGGGGTCATATCCTGCGTCTGTGAATCATTCTTCAGAGATTCTGAAATGTCACTATGGGTTGCATAAGAATAATAGGTGCCTAGCCTCCCTCATCTAGCCTAACTTCCCCCATCTTGACCACGTGCCTAGTCTTT
This sequence comes from Crocodylus siamensis, assembly GCF_052110815.1. NCBI lineage: Eukaryota > Metazoa > Chordata > Crocodylia > Crocodylidae > Crocodylus > Crocodylus siamensis. Next base: position 47,050,075 of record NC_143400.1, read on the forward strand.
AAGAGCAGTAATACTCAATAGAGATCCCATGTGACTAATTTGGATTGCTTGCCAAGTATACTCATGGCAATAGATCCAAAGAACTACTACAAAGTCTACAAAATGGCCAAGCAGTTTTTACCTGAGATGGCATGCATACGTATAGCCATAATACCTAGGGGGCTGGGGCACATGACTTTTGAAGAGAAGCTGAGGAAACTAAGTTTATTTAGTCTAGAGAAGAAAAGACTGAGGTGGGGGGAGGGGAGGAGTTAATAGCAGCCTTCAACTACTACCTGAATGGTGGCTCCAAAGAGGATGGAGCTGGATTGTTTTCAGTGGTGGCAGATAAATGAACAAGGAGAAATGGTCTCAAGTTGAAGCAAGGGAAGTTTAGATTAGATATTAGGAAGAACTTTCTCACTATAAGGGTAGTGAAGCACTAGAACAGGTTACCCAGAAAAGTTATGGAATCTCTATCTTTGGACATTTTAAGATCCAGCTAGACAAAACCCTAGCAGAGATAATCTAGTTGGGGATGGTCCTGCTTTGAACAGGGGTTGAACTGGCTAAGCTCTTCTGAGGTCCCTTCCAACACTTGTTTCCATGATTCTTTGATGGTAAGCCCTAAGGTGTCCTCTTTTTTCACCAAAGGTGAGGCGTGAGAATTCCTCCCGGATTATAGATATTGATTACTGGAAATGGGAGTCCAACAAAAATGAGCACAAAAATGAGCACAAATAAGCCTAGCAAAGTAAATGATAAATGGCAGGATAATACAATCATTCTAAACATATTGAAATAGCAGGTGTCTTAGCTATTACTTGTTAAAGCTAGCACAAGTGGTTACACAGCAGCTGGTCTAGGAGGTAGAGTGGAGCAAGCAGGCACAGAATGACACACCACAGCACTGTATGCTGCCATACCACATGCATATTCCCTGGCCAGACATGTTAAGATGAGAAAAGTATCCCAAATCTGGAAATCCCATTCAGATTCTGGGCAGGTCTTTTCAGCCTGGCCAAACTGGGCTGTCTGGTATCTATACAATCACACTTATTTGGATCAACTCCTTTGTTCTTAATCTAATTGACAGAGAAGGGAGGGGATCGCCCCAAGACCATGTCCCAAAGGGACCAAACATTCTTTCTTAAGAACTAATTGGTCATCAGGGCATCAGAAAAAAAGTCCAGCTGCTGATATACAATGCAAGTGCATCAGATTAATTTCTGTTCTGGAGGTCTCCCACCCATAAGGTCTCCTGAACTAGATACTGTTGTACAAATAAATTACCCTGTTTAAAATAATTCAAATGAAAAATGGATGTACATGTTTTGTCTCTCCCTCTTTCCCTCTTGCTGTCTTACAGGAGAGAAACATGAAGTAGCAAGCGTTAATATCTTGTGTTTCCTTGAAACTGGTTTCCACTGTTAGGTGAGTTTCTTTTATTGTATTTCTATGTAATAGGCACATATGATATTCAATTTGTAATTATATTGTAAATGCAGTTATGGGGAATTTAGTATGTCCAGCTTCCTCTCCAGTGGCTGAAAAACTGAGATATTCAGAAGGAGCAAAAAATAATGTTGTGCTTACTAAGGGGAATTTTTTCTCACTTTCTATGCAGTTAAACACTGCAGGATCTAAAAATCTCTGAAAAGAAAGGGAAACTTAAAAAAATAAATAAAGTCACCACATTCCTCCACTCAGAAAGGAAGTGGAAGTGCCCTGGAGTTTCTCAAAGTTATTAATAATATTTAATTTTTAGCTGAAAACCTTCTCTTCAATTTGGCTACCTCACATACCCTATGATTTCAATTAATCTGTGGGCCAACAAATGAACTTTTCCTCCTCTAATAAGACCTTCATGGAAATTCCAGCAAATCCTTTCTTTACTGCACTAGACCATTTTACTTTTTCCCCCCATGTTATATAGTATATCTCCTAAAATGCACGTCCTGGAAGTCCCACTGTTACATCTATATCCAGGCTCTGTCTGTTTATAGGATGTTGAAGTGCCTCCTCTCTACTTTCATGTGCAGTCAGGGTCACTGCACCGTATTAGACTGTTTCTCTTTTAAAAAGGTACCCTTCACTATAGGCAACAGTGGTAGAAGTGGACTTTAGCTTAGAAATAAAGATCTTCAGCACTGAGAAGGAACATGTAGTGAATCAGAATATTTTGTAGCTGTGATGGTCCAGGAAATGTATGAGACAAGCCCTTTTTTATATCTTTTATTGGAAAAATTATATTTAGGAAAGCTGTTGGACTAGCATTCAGGCAGGAAGTTCCCCTAATCAGGAGAGGTGTTGAAATATTGTTCAACTGCTCTCCAGACTGTATAGGTGGTTCAGTATCAGACATTGCAAAATACCCCCACCTCTAGGACAATCCTACCAATTCCAAAAAGCAACAGAGACTGGCCATGTTTCCTGATTGGTGTTTGCACCAAGACAAATCAGTAATGCCTACAATACAAAGGATATGGCTTCCACAGTAGACTCAGGCTCTGTCAAATCAGTCCAAGGAAAACATTTCAGAATCAAGTGTCTGCTATTAAGAATGTCCTGTCCATTCTCTCAGCTTTTACCTCGGTGGGTGATGAGGACAGAAATAAATCCAGGACCCTCTCTCTTTTGAAGCCATGTCCATTGCAGCGACCCACCCTTTTTCCAACCCCTCCCCATTCTGGCACCACATATTTTTCCCTAGTGACTGCCCAATGGAAGAGCTTCAGGAGAAGGGTGCTTGGTTCAAATCCCGCCTACATGACAGGGACAAGAATTTGACCCCTCCACCCCCTAGACCAGTGTCCCAGTTATTTCTCTTTTGGACTACTAGGTCGAAGAACCCTCCTCATACAGTATCAAACAGTTTGTTTCATGTAGGTTTTTCTCTGAGTACATTGTTGGCTGCTGCTATGCAGTGATGTGCCTATCTGGGAAGCCCTATCTTTCTTGCAACAGGAATTTCAAAAATAACATTTCTGTTCAGATGAAAAGGACTTTGCTTGTTTTAACTAGAACGTGGTAGTCACTTGTCCTGCAGAGGCTGTAATAGGACTTCTTCAGGTAGTCAGTGGGGCAACTAAGCCCTTCAAGCGGCAGCTCTGTCAGGAAACATACTCGAGTGAAAGTACAAATCGCAGAAATGTTGTTTCAATATAAATAAAGTTTGCCAACACCTAGACTGGGTTTCTGAATAGTGTCTAACTGTGGCAGATACAAACGCTCCATTCATTTGCAATGCCCTAATTAATGAGGTAGTGGCCACTTAACTTCTAAGTTGTGACTTAAATTATCTATTGAAATAGCTACTTCTAAGACACTGTGAAGATGTGTTGTGTTAAATACTCCAAATATAGTAATTGTGGATATTGTCACCATAATTAATACCACTTTTATCTAGACTGCAGTGTTTTTAGTGACACAGATCTTAGCTTTCCCATTCCCCCTCCCCGTGGAGAGCGAGAGAGGCGCACACACACAAACAAACAACAAAGGAATATTATTCCTTTTTCTTCAACCTTTACTGTATTCTCCCTTCCTCCCTTTCCAAATATGTAGTTCTCTCACTTAGACTACATGAGACTTCATTAAAATTTTTGTCCAGCCATCATCAGGTAGGAAGTAGGAAAGGAATATGACTCCATTCAAAGAACATGAAGAAGAAAAAAAAAAAGACAGGAATAAACCTGAAGGTTTGAGAAACCTGTTTTAGGGGTTTTTGAACAAATGGCCTTGGGGAACCAAACCACTGTCAGTAATTTTATTTGGTCAGAGTTGACAAAATATACCGTTTTCCTGACCCATAAGTGGAGAAGTACACTTTCTTCATGGTACTTGTTTTATTGTATTTATTAATTTCTTTTTCTAGGTCCAAGGTTTGGTGAGCAGATGGTCATGGAGAACCACACAACTGTCAACTATTTTGTTCTGTCAGGTGTTTCCAGTGATCCACAGCTCCAGCCTTTCCTGTTTGTGGTCTTTCTACTTATATACCTACTAACTGTGGTGGGGAATGGTGTCATCATGGTGGTGACAAGAGCTGATCCTCACCTTCATACCCCTATGTATTTTTTCCTATTCCATTTATCCTTCCTTGACCTCTGCTACTCTTCAGTCACAATTCCAAAGATGCTGCAAAATTTCCTTGCAGATAAGAAGACCACATCTCTCCCTTTCTGCATTGCCCAGATGAGCTTAATTCTTCTTATGGCCTGTACAGAAGCTTTCATACTATCAGCAATGGCCTATGATCGATACGCTGCCATCTGTGACCCACTGCATTACGTGTGCACCATGAATAAGCAGGTTCGCATAAAACTGGTGGGGGGTGCATGGCTGATCGGTATACTTTATGCACTGGCAAATACTGCTCCTGTATTACATTTACATTTCTGTGGGCCCAATGAAGTGAACAATTTCAGTTGTGAGCTCCCATCTGTACTAGAAGTGTCCAGCACGGAAACCTTCACCAGTAAGATGACATTTCTCACTTCAATTATGATTGTAAGTTTGAGCTCATTCTCCATCACCCTCTTCTCTTACATCTGCATCATCTCCACCATCCTGAGGATACGCTCTTCTAAGGGTCGGAGTAAAGCCTTCTCTACCTGCAGCTCCCATCTTACTGTGATTGTTCTGTATTATGGGGCAGCTTTATTTCGATATCTGAGACCTAATTCGGCCTCTTCAGTAGTTCTTGACAGACTCTTCTCTATCCAGTACAGTATCTTAACTCCCATGTTAAATCCTATCATCTACAGCCTGAGAAACAAAGAGGTAAAAGCAGCTCTGGGGACTATACTAATGAAAATTAAAAGCATGTGAATATATTACAACATTTAAAAAAAAAAAGACAGATTAATGGAAACTGAGTGTTAAAACATTATGATGTCATGTTCACAGTTTGCATGGCTATTTACTCTATAAAGAATTGAAGTTCTCCCTTAGCCATAAGAATATTTGTACTACCATGGCCATCCACAAACCAGCACTTTGTAAAGGCAGTTCAGAGCATAGATGCATGAAAGGCATAAATGCTGCTGGATTCATCTGTAGCCAAGAGTGTATGCAATAGTTCACCTTTCCTTTTCTACTTTTTGCTCTGGGGAGCAAGAATGAGTTTAAAGTCTTGTGGTTAGAGCACTGACTTGAGAAAGCTTGTTTCCAATGTGTTCATTATTATTCTGAACAAGCATATTCAATGAGAGATAGAAAGCTTTACACTGAAATATTCCATAGTCTGAGCTGGATCAGCCCCATGGCAGACTATTTCCTAGCAGTGTTGCTGAGGCCAGTTTCCATGGAGACCCCAGCACCAGCAGACCAGTGACAGTGCAGGGCCAGGGTTTCCATGGAGACGGTCTCCAGGAGTGCTGGCAGGGCATGTGGCTGGGCAGTGAGCTGCTCCAGGGCTGGGGCTGGGATCCTGCAGCGATGACAGTGTGGTGTGATGCAACTATTCACAACTTAACATGGTATTCTTTCATTAGTAAAATCTGCTACCATCTCCATCTCTGCATGGACGATTTTTCTGAATGGTTTCAGCATCTTATTAAAATGGTACACTGAGGGTAGTACAATCACTATGTCACAATGGGAGGCAGACATGGCCCTCTCTAATATCATGTGCAAAGGCTGCAAATATGAAACATGTTCAAGAATGTGCTCACAATGCCAGTGCTCTCCTGTCTCAGTCACCCTGCTGTCACCACCTCCTGCAACGCTCAGTATAGACTAGCATCTATATTCTTTTTAAATTATGTTTTAAAACTTGTTAATGCAACTCTGGACTATTATTTAAAATATGTGTATCCTACTTTTCTGCTTTCACTAAGCACCCAAAATCGCTTAGGCTTAACATAGATCTATATTCTTAAAGTACATAATAGGTAAATAGTTAACAACTGAGCAGCAAGTTGAGCAGCAGAGTGTTGTTTCTGGCAAGGAGGAGGGGAAGCCCTTCTGATGGATGGGGCCAGACTAGAATAGGCTAAATTAAAAATCTTTCCCCTTTGCTGGCTGACAGGAGCTGGGTGCTGCTGCCTGGGGCCAGTGGAGGCCAGGGCAGATCAGCTTGTGCGGGGACCCTCCCCTGGACCCATGATAATGACAGCAGGTCCCCGTAGGAGCTGATTTGCCCCGGCCCCATATCGAAGCCAGCTTGAGGAGGGTGCAGGTCCAGAGCAGATCAGCTCATGTGGGGACCCTCCCTCACCCCAGAATCAGAGCTGTGGGTCCCCGCACAACCTGATCTGTCCCAGCCCCAGTGGCCCCAGGCGGCAGCACCCGGCTCCTGTCAGCCGGCAGGCAGATTGGGGCCTGCCAGCACCCCCGGGAGGGCTGCAGGGGCTGTGCTGGAATCTTCCCAGGGGTGCGCCTCTGATCTGCCAGCGGGGCGACAGCAGCCGGATGCTGCTGCCTGGGGCCAGTGACAGCACCTATCTACCCAGTGCTGGGTGTGGGCTGTGCTCAGTGCCCGTCTATCACCTGGTTGGCAGATCAGGGGCCTCCATCCCTGGGAAGTCTTTGGCACAGCCCCCACAGCCCTCCTGCTGGTGCAGAAGAACTCCCAATATACCTGCCAGATGAAAGGAGCTGGGTGCTGCCACCTGGCACTGGCGACAGCATCCATCTTCCTGGCGCCGGTCCCAGGTGCCAGCACACGGCTTTTCACATCCGTCAGACAGTTTGGGGTTTGCATCTCCAGAAGGACTCCAGCACAGCCCCCTCAGTCTTCCCAGAGATGCAGACGAGCCCCCGATTTGCTTGCCAGCTGCATTTTATGTTTCCCCACAATGACCTTTGAGCAAAACATTGAAACAGCAAAACAGTTTTGATGAAACCAATGAAACAGTGCTTTCTAAATTAAATGAAATTCAAAATGAAACACTGTTCCATTGAATAGTCAAAAGAGAAGTCAAATTGCAATGGTGCTGTTTCACACAGCCCTAGGAGTCATTCATTAGTAAAAATAGCTACTATCTCCCTCCCTGCACGGACAATTCTTACAAATGTTTTCAGCATCTTGAGGATAGTACACTCACTATGTCACTACAGGAGGCAGACATTCCAGTCGCGACCCTCTCTAACATCTGCTACCTCTGCACATAATACAAAACACTTTCAAGAATGTGCTCACAATGTCAATGCTCTCCCATCTCAATCACTCTGCAGTGCAGGAGGTGGTGACTATCTGAAAACTCTGAGCAATGAGGAGCAATCAAGGTCACACTCTGCAGCCAGGCTGCCAGATACCCCACTTACAGAGGTGTCAGGTGAGGCAACCTCTAGTGTGCTAGAAAAAGCTTTTGGTGCCTCCATATAGATTTCTCCATCTCTGTCTGTACCACTGCATTCATGCAGCTTTGCAGCTGCTTTAGTGGTTCCACAAATCTCCTACTGTGGATTTTCTCCTTCAGGATCCTCTCTATTTTCATTCTTCTAGAGTTGCAAATTCCTTATCCTTTGGCAGTGTCTTGTCCCCGGGCTCTTTGTCCTCCTTCCCCTTCTCTAGCCACAAACAAACTTCTCTTTGCTCAACCCTCTGCTTACTCAGACCTTTCAAAGCAGTTCATTATTTCCCACCCTATTACTTCACCAAGGAGAAAGGAAACTTACGTTCCTAAAGAGGTTTTCACAAAATGGCTTTAACATACAGGAAGAGAATCAGAGTTCTGTCAAATTTAACTTGTCCCATACAGTTTGTTCGCTCCCCACCAACATCCCTTCTCCACCATCTCTACAAAAAATCTCAATATTTTTGTATTATAGTCTACTTGAGTGGGAGCCAAACTTTTAGGCAGGCAGGGCACAAATCAGTCATGCACCCTCTGGAACCAACTTCCAAGAGAAGTGGTGCTGGCTCCTACCCTGGGGGTCTTTAAGAGGAGGCTAGATGTACACCTTGCTGGGGTCGTTTGACCCCAGTACTCTTTCCTGCCATGGCAGGGGGTCAGACTCGATGATCCGCTCAGGTCCCTTCCGACCCTAGAAACTATGAAATTATGAAACCCTCCCTGAGTGCCACTTTCATCCCTTTCCTCTGCCCAATATGCTCCTCTACTTCTGTTCCCTACATGAGCTGCTGCTTTGATCTCTGCTTCCTTCCTATTCTGCCATTGCACTGGCTGTTCCCTTCTCAATCTGTGTCATACATCACACACACAGTGTGATGGTGCCACAGGTTCGCCATCTCCAGTCTTACTAGACCGCACTAGACTAAACTAGGGCATTTGTCCAGGAAGTGAGAGGCATAGAATTATTTTTCTCCTTTGCCAGAGAAGAAAACAAATCTCTCTCCCATAAGTGTGTCATCATCCTCAGATCATAACTGCTCAAAGGTAGTAATGATGGCCTTGCTATCACCCTTTTTGGATTAAATAACTGTATTTTGTGGAAATCAAGAAAGCATCTCTGTACCCTAGCACTCATCCATTATAGTAGGAGTAATAAGCTGGTGGAGAAAATCTAGCACCAGATTTCACACTCCAGGTTGGAGCCATCTTCAGGTTTTTAGAAACTGAAGTCAGATCCAGTCTGTAAACCCTAATCACAGGTCTGCCTCAAGGATTGGGCTACTCGAGTTAAATAATTGGCTAGCCACAGGAAGTTAAAGGATCCTATGGAAGGCAGCTGGTACAGGCTGAGATGGAAGAAGAAGAGAGGAGCTGGGAGCTAAATGGGAGCGATGACCAGAGAGAAGGAGGGAGGAGAGGGAGTCAGTATTAGGCACAGGGTATGAGAAGACTCAAGGCTGAAACAAAAGTAGCAGCAGGACCATGCCAGGCAACTGAGACAAAGATTGCCTGAAAAGGGACATGGCAGTGTGAGAAAGCATCAGGATATCAGAAGCACCTTCTCTGGGCCTGTGGAGGACACAGAACTATAAGTGCACCCTGTATATGTGATGTTAAATTTGTGTTATAGTCTTCTGGTATACACTTGTGGCACTTTCTGAGAAGCCAGTGCACCCAGAAATGAAAGAATAAGCAAAATTTTTAGACCATGAGAGACTTAGTAACAGACTCAGCTAAACAAGTCCACAGCCTGCTACATTTGGTGGAGAATGTGAACAGTTTCAAGATCACTGCAGAATCTAAAGGGTCAGCACAAGATAAAGGACACTGTGAAAGTAAATTGCCACAGCTCATTCTCAATTCAAAGGGACCTGGGACATGAAGGGCTGCTCATCATGGAAGTGTGAGACCTGTTCAAGGAGCAAAAGCAGCTGTTCCTCCTGTGCTGGGAGGTGGAAGACATTATGTGGGGAGTGCAGGGTAGTGTAAACTCCAATGACCTAGCCAAGCTACAAGGCAAGATGTCAAAGTCTCATATGTTTCTGATAAGCAGGGATCCTTGTTTTCTCCAAAAAGAAAAATCCCCAATATTCAGATTTAAAAAAGTAATCCAAAATCCACCTTTTTCTTTCATTAAAATGAAACCCCACAATATATATGCTACTGGGAAAATGTGGATGTTGTTGTTTGATCAGCAGGGATCTGGGTTTTCCATTGCCCATGGAAAAATGGAGAAAACCACAGATTTCCAATTTTTATGCAAGAAAATGTGACTTTCCCCTTTTAAACAGAGAAATCCTGGATTCCCCACTTTTGCAAAGAGCTCTGCAAGCTGGCCGAGTTCCAGCTGATTGCAACAAGGGTGGGAAAGCCCCAACCCTTTTGGGAGGGGAAGAGAGATGGGAAAGGCCAGGGCTTGAGGCTTTTAGTCAGTCCCAAGTTTTGGGTCAGGCTCACTTTCCTTCTAGAGCCTGTGAAGTAGTAACTGGGACTTGCAGGGGGCTGGGGGTTGCCCAGCAGGGCTGTAGGGGAAGCTGGCTCAGGAAGCGGGGAGGTTTGCAGGTGACTGGGAGCTGGGGGGCAAGGGTTGCAGCCAGAACTAGTCCAAGTGTCTAAGATGTGAGAGGTCAGATGCCTCAGTGGAGCTGCCCATGTGACCAATCTGGCTTGTTCTCCAACTACAGGCATTAGCTCCGAAGTACTGTGACAAACATTAGCAGATGTCTACACAGTTTTTACCTGAGATGACATACCAAGGTATATTCATGGTGAAAAGTCCTAATCTGATTTCACTAAATGTGGTCTGTAACAATACTTCTTTGGATTACTGATACTGACTACTAGCATTGAGATTTCAACAAAACTGGACCACATGGTCTTGCAGGCAGAAATCAACCTGGCAAGGTGAACAACTTATGATTACATTAAAAATAATTCTAAAGATACCGAAATTGCAAGCATCTCACACCACACATTTTACGGGCAGCACTGGGGTATGTAGCACAACACTAAGATGGTGACCCAGCACTTGGTCTAGGAGCTAGTCTGCAGAGAGCAGGCACAGAATGACTCACCACAGCTCTGAGTGGTGCCATACCACATGCATATTTCCAAGCCAGTCATGTTAAGGTGAGAGAAAATCCCAAATGTGCACATTCCCTTGGGGTGCTGGGACAGCTTTTTTTCTCCCTGGTCATGCTGGGCTGTGTGACAGGAGTGATGGTAATGCTATCTGGAACAGTTCTTTTTCTTTAACTGAACTCATAGACAGGGAAGATAATCATGTCAAGACCAGGTCCAAAAGGGACCAAACATAATTTCTTAACAACTAATTGGCCATCTGAGCCTCAATAAATAAATAAATAAATAAATAAATCTACCAGCTTATATAGAACTGAGGGAAATACATCAGATTAATTTCTGCTCTCCATGTTTCCCACCCATGAAGTTCAAGATGTTTTTACTTAGCAGAGCAGCAGTTGGTTACCCTATTTAGAAACAATTCAGATGTGAAATGGATATACGCTCTCTCTTCCTCCTCTCTCTCTCAATCTTATAGAAGAGAAGAAGACTGTAGGAAGCATTAACGACTTGTATTTCCTGAATCTTATTTTCACTGTTAGTGAGTTTCTTCTTTTGTATTGATATGTAAAATGTGATACTCATTTTGAAGTCAAAATTTAAATGCAGTCATAGGGAATTCAGAATTTGCAGCCTCCTTCCCAGGTTATACAGTGTAGGGCACAAGGATGTCAGAAGAAAAAGGTTAAACTTGGTTTCTTTAATAATTACCCATATTTTTCAACTCAAAAAAAAAAAAAAGAAAGAAATGGATGTGCCCTGGACTTCCTCTCAGATATTATTTTTATTTATTTATTGACTCTTAGCTAAAAAAGCTAACTATTCAGTTTGGCTCTTTATTGTACCCTATGATTTTAATTTCCCTGCAGGTCAGAGTGAACTTTTCCTCCTTTAATGAGAACTTTTACAAATGTCCATCTGGTCCCTTCTGTACTTCACTAGACCGTTATACTCCCCTCCTCCCCCATGTTACACAATATTCCTCCTATGTTGTCTTTCTTGGAAATGCCACTTTTTCCTTTATATCCAGGCTCTGTCAGTTTATAGGATGTCAAGGTGCCGCCCCTCTACTCTAATGTACAGTGAGTATCACCACACTGTTCAAAACTATCACGATGAAAGAAGGAGCTCTTCCCTGTGGCCAACAGTAGGAGAGGCAGACCTTAGTTTAGCCTAGAAATAAGGACGTTTAGTGTCCAGGCAGATCATGGAGTAGGACTGGAGCCTTCTTAAGCTGTGATGGTCCATGTCAGAGAGGCAATCCTTTTTTGGGGAAATTTAGGATTGGTCCAAATGTACAGCTGGGAGAGATGTTGGATTCACTTTCAGGTATCAAGTGCCCTTCTTCACACCACTTAATGCCCCCAATGTTGTTTAAAACCTATCCAGACTATACAGTAGGTTCATTTAAAGACACTGGGGTGGCGGGGGAAGACTTGCCTCTAGGAGGTTCATACCAAATCATGTCAATGGCAGAGACTGATCAGGGAGTGATTAAGTTTATTTGGTTCAATAAAAATGACTGAAGTTGAGGATTAGGTTAAAATCCCACCTACCTGACAAAGAAATTGATTCCCCTCAACCAGTAGTCTTATGATTTGGCTGTTGGGCAGCAAAATCTTCCTCCTTCGATATCAAAAAGTTTTCTTGGAGTACACTATCAGCAAATGCTATATAGTGATATACCTACCTGGTTGCTCTCATTTTTTCTGGAAGGGGAAACAGAATCTCAAATCGGCATGGATGTCAACAGGCTTCTCATGAAGCTCCATTTGGACATGTAAGCAATTCTAGGATGATTGAAGTTGAAATGGACAAGCTGCGTTATCCGGCATCCAGGGGCAATGTGGAGTGCTGGTTAATCAAAATTATCTAAGAGGCGTCTGTTTGGGCTACCACCCCTCCTGCCATGTCCGGTGCATCAGTGTGCTGGGGGAGAGGTAGGGGGGGCCCGCACAAGCTGCTTTGCCCCAGGCCGTGGGACCTGGTGAAACTGGAAGTGCCACAGTGGGACTTTCAGTTTCACTTTTGCTGCATCAATCACCATAATAGTTAATAGAGCATGATGGTTAGTAAAGTGCCAGATAGCACAGCTTTGTAATATGACCCTGAGACTTAGTTTCCCACTGAAATTCCTGCATGATACATGACCACCAAATTCTAAGTCCTTCAAGAGGCAGCTCCGTTAGGAAATGTGCTGGGAAGTTGTCTCAATATAAGAAGCATTTGTGAAAACCTGGACTGAGGTTTTTTGAATGCTGTGGAACTACAGTGGATAAAGAAACACTCCATTTGTTTTCAGTGCCCATATTAATGAACTCATAGCTGATTAATCACTAGGCTGTGACTTATAGATTGAAATAGTTACTGCCTAGATACTAAGAAGATGTCATCTTTGAAATATTGCAAATATGCCAGTTTAGCATATAGTTGTCAAAATCAACATCATCATCACTTTGGGGTATTTTTAAGGACACCATGCTTCTAGACCTGCAAAATAAAAAATAAAAATAAACCATCTTTTGTTTTCTCCATCCTTCAGTATATCCCCTTTTCTGCCCTTCCACTTGCATAGTTCTCTTATTGAGAAAGTATGACATTTCTTTAAACTTGTTGGCTTGCCATCATGATGAAAGAAGTAGGGGATGCATTTTATACAAGACAAAGACACTGAAAAAATAAACTAAAAACAAGATGAAAGTCAAAGATTTGAGAAAGCTATCAGTACTGGAAAAAATAGCTACTACAAAAATCTTTTTTTTTTTTTTCCATTCAAAGACATTTGGAAACTGATGTTTAGATAAAATGGAGAAAAAAAAAATTCGCTACATAGAGGTGTCCTGACCCAGAACTGGAAAAATACATTTCCTTCATGGAAATTGTTATATTTATGTATTTGTTTCCGTTTATAGGTCCAGGGTTTGGTGAACAAATGTCCATGGAGAACAAGATGGCTGTCAGCTATTTTGTTCTGTCAGGTGTTTCCAGTGACCCATAGCTCCAGCCTTTCATTTTTCTGATGTTTCTACTAATATACCTATTAACTGTGTTGGGAAATGGCACAATTATGGTGGTGATAAGAGCTGATCCTCACCTTCACAGCCCTATGTATTATTTCCCAACACATTTATCCTTCATTGACATCTGCTACTCTTCAGTCACTGTTCCAAAGATGCTGCAGAATTTGTTGGCAGATAAGAAAACCATTTCTTTTGATGGTTGCTTTGTCCAGATGAGCTAATTCTTCTGGTGTCCTGCACAGAAATTTTGATGCTATCAGCAATGGCCTATGATCAATATGCTGCCATCTGTGCCCCGCTGCATTACTTGGGGACCATGAATAAGCAAGTCCGCATAAGACTAGTGGGTGGTACATGGCTGAACAGTATCTTTCATGCATTAGCAAACACTGTTCCTGTGTTACATTTACATTTCTGTGGGCCCAATGAACTTGATAATTTCAGTTGCGAGCTCCCATCTGTACTAGAACTGTCTTGTACAGAGACCTTCATCTGTAAAATGACACTTCTCACTTCAGTTTTTGTTTAAGGTTTGTCCTCTTTCTCCATCACCCTAGTCTCTCACATCTGCAACATCTCCACCATCCTTAAGATACCCTCAGCTGAAGGTAGGGGTAAAGCCTTCTCTACCTGCAGTTCCCACTTCATTATGGTGGTTCTGTACTATGGGGCTGCTTTATTTCAATATCTGAGACCTAATTCAGCCTCTTCAGTGGTTCTTGACAGTCTCTTCTCCATTCAGTACACTATCTTAACTCCCATGTTAAACCCTATCATCTACAGCCTGAAAAACAAAGGAGGTAAAAGTAGCTCTGGGGAATGTAGTGCAGAAAACGGAAGGGCTGTGAATGTATTTCAACTTTTGAAAAGGATGTTATACCCTAATGGGAACTGGTGGTTTAAATATTATTATGTCATGTAACAGGGTGCTCTGGGCATTTAGTTGATAACAATTCAGTATTCTCTTAATGATAGGAATGTCTCCACTGTCATGGTCCTCTTCAATACTATCTTTTTGGAAGGCACTATAGGAGTAGAGATGCATGAAAAGCATGAATGCAAGTGAAGTAACCTGTAGCTGACAGCATATGAAACATTCTCACTGCAAAAAAACAAAAATGGAAAACCAAAAGTGAACTGAGTCTTTGCTCTTAGAGCATTGACTTTGGGGTCGGGGGGGAATCAGATTCCAAGTGTTACCATGCTGAGCTAGCATATTCAACCAGAAAAAATAAAACCAAAACAAACAAAAAACCTGTCACAGACTATGCCAGTTACCACTTGGTTTTATCCTTAAACAATACAATACAATAGATGGTTTTAAGTGTGGTCCCGTTGCTTGAATTCACATCTCTTATGCAGTCTATAAGGTGTACCTGTACCCTGACTTGTATCTAGCTTCCAACTAAACACAACTAAATTCCTCTCTCAGAGTTGAGACACCCAAGATTTGATGATCTTTTCAGAATTTTACACTGGGTAGCTAATGTGGCTCCTGTTTTAACATGATGGCTATTGTGATGTTATGATTAGGTATTCTATTAATTCCTCCTGATGGATTCAAGTGCCCAACTCTAGGCATGTAATCTACTGGACTACAGGTTACTTCAAAGAGACACCCAGCTCTCCTTCTGGATTCAATCTATAGGGTTAATATTAAATCTTTCTTTCAGTAACCAAGCATAATGTCTGTCGTCACAGGCAGTTAGCCATCACTCCATAAACCCTGTGTTGAGCACAATTTATTGTATAACTAAAACATTTCTTCCAGAAAGAAATCTCTTCTTGATATGAAAAAGGTCAACTCATGACCAACTTTTCCATTGGATGTTTACCCCACTTTTCAGTTCACTTCCATATTAAAGATCAAGGCTTATTTGATTTGGATGTCTTTGGTTTCTACTTCTGACTCCAGATTTTTTCTTTGTCTCTCCCACTAAGGCACAGCAGTAGTTGGTGCCTTGTATTTTCTCTTGGACAAGGTCTATATACACTGTTATCAGATCACTTCACATCAGAAATGGACTGAGTCATACTTTGTTTTACTCATTCATGAAAGTCACAGAGATAAATTCTTTTCCTCTTACTTTTCACAAGAGCCTTGTGCATACATCCAACCATTGACTGAGGCCCTCAGGCTTTCAATTCCATGCTGTCATGGCTGATGGCAGTTCATATGTGTCCTAGGGTGACACTACTAGCTGATGTAGTCATTCGTCATGCATGTTATTGCCTTATATGTCTAAATTGCTGTTGCATTGCCCCTGTAATCCCAAAAAGCCCTGGAGGACTTGCGTGTAATGTCCAGTACACTTTTGAAAAATATTAGCATGTGTGGCCCTCTCATGACAAATGCTCATGGACTAGGTAAAATAAGACTGTAAGGCTGTTAATGAAGTTTAGGGCAGCAGAACCCTGCAAGAGGGATATACTTTTGCCCTATTTATGTTTTCCATTCTGGGAAGTTCCCTGATCCTCAACAGAATTTTCCCCATTTGAACTCCTGTATGGGAAACAACCTTGGGGTATATTGGACCTTCATCAGGAGGTAGGGTAGACACAGGGCCTGAGATCCCAAAAATAGAGTACAATATGTTCTCCAACTTTGGGAACACCCAGATCTTGCAGAAACATTCACCCAGGAGAATCTCCACACCATACAAGACTTCAAAGCAATACTTTAATAAGAATGCCCAACTTTGGCTATACCAAGCATGGGAGTGTGTCCTGTTTTTATTCTCCTCAGTAGAAAATAAGATGCTAACCAAATATAGGAGTCCTATGAGATTAAGGTGATTTGGGAAGTGGATTATGATGTTTGCCTACTAGGGAGGTGCCATCAGGACCAGATAGATTGTGTAAGACTATTGAAGCCATTGGGGGCTTCTGAAACCTCCAATGTCTCAGCCTCTTTTACAGTTGAAAACGTTCCCCACATTAATTACTACACAAGTGCACTCCATGACAGAAACAAACTACTTTCTTTTAAAAGCCAGTAAGACCAGAAGTGAGAATGTACCATAATCAGCAAGCCCCTACACAGTATTTTCTCACTAATCACCAACTTCTTTTTCATCTAAGGTACTTAACCACAAGTCTATTCCACCCTGGTTAATCATCTGAAATATGTTTAATTGGACAACTTTTATAATACACCTTCATCAGAATTTTAAGATTACATTTCATAATGCTGATGGCAGGAGGACCACCCAACTATCTCTTTTATCAGCATACCCTTTGTACCAATGTTGTTTTGGGGACACAACTTGGCTTGAATATTTGAATGTATATGTTTTATATACAACCTAGGTACTTTACTAGTGAAATAGAATATAGGCCTACAGGATTTTTTTGTTCCTGTATCAAAAAAAGTAATTTGGAAAATGATTTTTCCTCATTGCCCATGAAGAAAGGACTTTCAATTTAAAAACACACTAAGTGCCTATGTTTGAAAAGAAAAGACACAGCAGAGAGAACATTTCAGCTGTGTACTACGATGCCATCCTGACAACACAAAGTCCGTCTCTCCCCTCCCCTCTCACACATGGATGGGCTGAACAATTGCAACAAATATTGTGGTTCGTAGGTTCTCCTTACTCTATTTGTATGAGAGGAGGGAGGCTAAAGTGAGCAGACTGTAGCATGGAACTGATAGGAGAATGAGGGGACAGAAGTAGAAGGTTTAACAATACAGGAAGGGAATGAGATGCATGGACAATGGGAGACATTTGGGAGGTAGACAGGAGTGAGATTGTATACAAGTTATGGGAACTTGTTAGGACTGACTGGGCCATGGGTGGTGACTTAGTGAGTTACTCCTTGGGCAGACTGGGGTCACTCCACTGCAATTTGAGTCATCAGGCTGAGCATTAATGCCGTAGCATGATTAAAGCAGATGGTAGATCAGAACTGGGAGGTCCAAGTGATTCAGGTGCACAGATTTTGGTAAGTCTGGGGTCAGCTAAGAGCATGGCAAAAAACACAGTAGGTAGTAGGAGGGGTGTTATATCCTCTTGCCAGGGGCTTGCAGTTCCCATAGGTTCCTCCTTGTCACCTTACTCTTCATTAATATCCTCATGGGAAGGATCAGGCTGGTCAGGGCTTGGGTCTAACCAGCTGCCTTGGCTTTGCCTCTGCCTTTTGGCTTGGCTGGTTTGGGTTTGAATTCCAGTGGTCCTACCATGACTAGAGCTGGAGCCAAGTAGAGGGATTAGAAGTATAGATGGGATTATGCTATGGAGTTCTGGGAGGATTGGAATGAAAGCTAAGAGATGGGGCTGGAGAGACTCTGACCTGGCAAGAAGATATGGGGATCAGTGTGACATTTGGAGCTGCATAGGTAAGTGGATAAAGCCGGGACTGAGAAAAGACCTATGGGGGGAGGGGAGGTGGGAGGCAGCAGTCAACTGTGATGGTAGGTGTAACAGGCAAAGGCTAGCAGCAAGCTGTACACTCCAGGATGGAGGAATCTGAAGGTTTATCAGGACTACAGGCAGCTGCATCCTGTCAAACCTAATCACAGGTCCACCCAGGGGACTGAGTCAGTTTAGGCAGACAATTGGCTGATCACAGACAGTTGAAAGCTCCTAGGGAAGGGAGCTAGAGGATACTAAGATAGAAGAGAGCAAGAGAGGGGAGCTGAGAGCTAAGTATGAGGGCGAGGAACAGAGAGACAGAAAACCTGGGCTGCGATATGGGTAGCAGCAGAATCATGTCAAAGAACCAAGTCAAAGATCACCTGAGTAGGAACACAGAAAGAGAAGATCAGGAAGCCACAGGCACCTTATTAGGGCCTGAGAGAACTCAGGTATATGAGGCTCCTCTGTCTGGACTATGTTAAGATTTTGTTATGGGGTACTGACATTTGTTGCATTTCCTAAGAAGCCAGCGAACTCTGAAACAAAAAAAAAAATAGACTAAACTGTGTCTAAAGTCTGAGAAAGACTTTGTAAAAGACTGTGGGCACATCTACACAGGCCATTAGTGGGCAGGTATAAACTGTGGAATTTATTACTCTGAAGTTTATTGCTCCCAGGAAGCTCCCGGGTACTTAGTTTATACATGTGCTTGGAGCACAGTGCACTGAGCTGGGTCAGTGCTGCCATAGCTGGCAGGAGGCCCCTTGGCTGATGTAACTAGGATCAACGTGGTGTGGAGGGGTGGGCTGGGGTAAGAGGATGCTTCAGTGACTGGCTAGCTGGCAGGCAGGCCCTGCACTGAATCACCCTTGTGACCCAGCCAGCTGGCTCCTCATCTACATGTTCCTCTTCTTTGCATGATAAAGAACTCAGCAGCAGGGTAGGGCCTGTATTTACAAGTCCTACCCTCCTGTGGAATCTATTACTTTCATGCACACTAATAGGGGAGCATGTATTAATGCTGAGACATCAGTTAATTAGTCAACAGAGAACTAAGCACACAATGGATGCACTCTCTTTGAGCTAAGAGAATCCCCAAGCCTCTACATGTGGTGGAGTATCTGTGGATAGTTTAAAGGGCCCTACAAGAGTCTAAAGGGTCCTCCACCTGTTAAAGGGCATAACAAATGTTATTCGAGGGTGAGCTGAAAATGTATAGAGGGGCCTCGAGCATTTTAAAGTGAACCCCGGTAGTTTGAAGGGCTGCTCAGCATGGAGACGGGAGCCCTATCCAAGAAGCAAGAGCCAGTCAGCACCCTGTGGAAGGGCATGGAAGGAGGTGGAGGGCAATGCAAATCCCAACAGCCTAGAAGCTAGAAGGTGAGCTGTTACACTCAGATGTTTTCTGATGATCTTCCTGAGGAGGCAGGAGGTCTGCAGTGGAAGTTGGAGGTGAAACATCAGAGCCTTGAGCAGGCTGAGGTTGAAGTAACTGTTGCCTCAAAGCAGCTGATGGCAGGGAGGGAAAAGAGAATAAAACCAGGGAGTGAAGGTGACTTCTGGTTGTTGAGGCAGAGAAAAAGAAGGAGCTCAAGCAACCGATCATGATGCAATCAGAAATAGCAAAAAGCAGGAAGAGAGGCTGCAAGTGCTCCAAAAGAGTGTGACCATAGTTGACATGGGGTTGGAAAAAAGGCCAAAATAAGGAAGCTGGAGGGCCAAGCTGTCCGACTCAAGAGAAGGGCAACAGAGGACCCTCCAAGAGACATGTTGCTTTCCAGTAGCTGCAAGAATACCAGAAGAAGGAAGATGCACAGCTGACAACCTAAGCTACAACTTGTGGAGAAAGCCAGGGACACAAACCAAGCATCTGAGGGGGAGATGTAGAGGAAGAAAGCTACATGAATGCAGAGAGTCCAGGTACTCAGTGAGAGGTGCCAACAGGGTGAGGTCCAGGTAGAGGCAACCAGGTTGCACCATGGCCAGCTCCTAAAAGCAGAGAAAAAGCAGAAGGAAAGGCAGTGGGAGCTTACAGAGAATGAAAAGATCCCCCCCCCCTTTTTTTTTTTTAAACAAAAAAATGCTGCCTGAAGCCATGGCTAAGAGTGCACAGTTCCCGGAAACAGCCATGGAGGAAGAGTGGGGAGAGGACTACAGGCTGTGAGGAATCCCAGGAAAAAAGAGGAAGACCCCAAAACTGTGGCAAGAACTTTGCTGTACAGGCAAGGAATCAGGGAAGTTGCAACCTACACAGAAGAGACTGCTGGCTATGAGGAGAACCAGTGACCCCATCAGAAGCAGACACTGGGGAAAACAGATTGCAACCCCACTAGCAACTATGACCCAAATGAGAAACTGGCAACAACATCAGCCACAGCCAGAAGAAAGATGGTGATATGTGACCTGGGGATAAAACAGCCTGGAGGACTGGCTCTTTAGGTCCACTGTGTTTGTGAGGAGCCTCAACTTTAGGGTTGGTTGGAGGAGTCTCAAATGGGTGTTCCAGATGGCAGGTGCTGTGACATAACAGGCCATCTGGGGGAGAAAAGCTAGGAAAAGCCTATGGGGTACGTTTGTCCACCCCAAGGATGCCACCCCAAGAAGGCAATGCTGAGTGGACACATGTTGTGCAGATGACTTATGGGGGTAAAATGCTCTGGATGGAGAGTACTGGAGAACAACACAGCCACTCCAGGGTCAAAGGAACTTTAGAGTGGGATATAGTTCTAGTATGGAACTGGTCCCTATACTCCACAGAAGGAGAGATCAAAGATTCATAGATATTAGGGGCTGGATGGGAATTCACAAGACCATCAGGTCCAGCCTGCTAGGATCAACGAACCCAGCAAGGTGAGCTTCAAGATGTTTTTTTTTTTTTTTTAAGATTTCCAAAGTAAGTGATTGTACCACCTGTAACAGGAGTCTGTTCCAGACCCTGGACACTTTTACCATAAAGAATGCATAGCTTGAATAAGGGGATGAAACTTAGAAGAGGGCCTGGAGTTGAAGATCCCTTTCTAGTTTGCCTTTGGTTCACAAAAAGCACATTCTACCTCTCTGAATCACTGTTGACAGGCCCCTAAAGGACACCATTAGCTGTATAAGAATCATAGGTTCCTAACCATCCATATACAGTTCAGGTGCCTAATCTCTGAGAGCTATAATGCTTCAGTGGAGAAGCCCATGTTACCAATCTGGATTGCTCTCTAACTGTAGGTATGGCAGTACCCCAAAGCACCACTACACACACTGCCAGATGGCTACATCATCTTTACCTGACAAAATATACAGAGGTGCAATCATGATGGAAAGCCCTAGGTTTCCTGTTATTTCTCTGTAGGTGATCTGTAAGAAATCCTCTTGGTTTTTTGACATTTATTACAGGAAATGGAAATCTGAGGAAAAAAAAAAAGAGCAGTGATCTTGCCAGGCAGAAATCTGTAAAGGTAAAGGATTTGAGGCAGAATAATGCAATCATTCTAAAGATACTGAAATAACAGGTCTCTCAGCTCATATAATTCAGTGACAGTGTTGATGTGTAGTTACAAAGCATCTGGTCCAGGGGGGTAACATGCAGAGAGCAGGCACAGAATGACTCGCCCCAGCACTGCATTGTGCTATACTACCGGCATAACCCGGCCAAATGTGTTATTATGACAGAAAAATACCAAGACATGAAATTGTCTTGACATGCTGGGGTAGTTGTTCTCTCCCTGGCCAAACTGAGCTGTTTGTGACCCTTACCCTCACACCTATTTGGAACAGTTCCATTTCTTTTAATCTAATTTATCATCAGTGAGGGGAATCACCTCAAGACCAGGTCCCAGAGGGACAAAACATTCTCTCTTATGAACTAATTGGTCATCTGGGCATCAGAAAAGAAAACCCAACTGTTGGCACAGAACTGATGTAAATACATAACATTCTTGTTCGGTCTTGGATGCCCCCCACCCATAAAGTCTCAGTTGTATTCAGGAAAGCAACAGTTAGTTACCCTATTTAAAATAATTTGGATGTGAAATGCATGCATGCTCTCAATCTATCCCCCTGCCTACAGAAGAGAAGAATGAAGCAGGAAGCAAACATCTCATATTTCCTGGAATCCTGGATCCAGACTTGGGTAAGTTATTCCTATTGTATTAATTTTAAGTTTTAAATGTAGCTATGGGGTATTTAGTGTTTCCAGCCTCCTCCATTACATTACATACACATTGTAGGGTGTAAGAACCTCTGAAAAGAAAGGTCACACTTGGTTTGTTTAACAATTCCTCATATTCTTGCAATAACAACATGGCCTGGGCTTCCTCTCAGTTATTTTTTTTACATTGTATTTTCAGCTGAAAACTCTTTTCCCTGCAGAGAAATTAAAAGCATAGGGTACATGAAGGAGGCATATTGAAGAATAGAGTGTTCTTTGCCTCCTCTAGTGAGAACTTCTTGAAAAATCCATCTGATACTTTTTTTCTGAACCAAACCATTATACTCCCCACCGCCCAATGTCACAAACTCTCTCTCCTAAGTGCCATTCTATGGAAATTCCGTAATTTCATCTACATCCAGGATTTGTCTGTGTAAGATGCCTCCTCTCTACTCTAATGTGCAGCGAGTGTTAGCACACCAATTTAGACTATTCCTGTGTAGAAAGGAACCATTCTTTCTGGCCAACAGTGTTAAAGGCAGACCTTACTTTAGCTTAGAAATAAGGCTCTTCAGCATCAGCAAGATCATGTAGTAGATTGGAATGTTTTGTAGCTACGGTGGTCCAGGAAGTGTCATGGTGGCAAGGCTTTTTTTTCTGATGTCTATTAGTGCACCAACTCCATAAGTTGGGAGAGATGCCAGAAAGCTAGCTCAGCACCAAGTACCACTTGATGCTCATAATATTTTTCAACACCTCTCCAAACCATACAATAGATATTACAAAAAAACCTTGGCTCGAGGAGAATCACCCCCATCTTATCAAACAGAGATTGATCAGGAGTGATGCACCTTATGTTTCATCCAAGTGTGTGTGCGTGCATACGTTTGTAAATCAGTGAAGTCTAATATACTATGGGTACTGCTTTGACAGAGTCCAGCACTTTGTACTATGTCAGACTTGGAAATAAAAGAGCCAAAATGGTAAATAAGCCTAACATTTATCCTCTCCAGAGAGAAGAAAGAAAAGCAGGGAAAGCGAATAGCCTTCTGGTTGGGAGGCAGCTTAGTCATTAAGTGTGCTTGAGTTAATGTGAAAATCATTGGGGGAGGGGAGAGGGAAGGGGAAAGGGGAGGGAGATTTTAGCAAGCATTTGTGAACAACTGGAATGAGGGGCTTTTTTTGTGTGCGTGTGCTGTATAACTTTGGAGCGTTTCTGTCCACCATTCATTTGCAATATACATATTAATAAAGTAGTGGCCACTTAATTCCCCAAGCTTTGACTGAAGGTATCTACTGAAATAACTACTGCTTAGATACTATACTAATGTATTCTGCAAAATACTCCAAAATATACCAGGTTAAGATATTGACATCATAATCAATAACATAATTATATTGGTGTGAATTTTATGTTACGTTGCTTCTAACACCAAAAAAAATAAACCAAGAAAAAAAGAAATAACCTTTCCTTCGGCTAACAATCACTCTCTCCCTCTTTTACCTTACACTTGCATTGTTATGTTATTGAGAATACATGTAATTTCCTTCAACTCCTTCTCCTGTTATTATCAGGCAGGATATTGGTTAAAAAGTATTTATTTTTTTTCTACAAAAGGAACCTGAGAGGTAAACCAAAGACAATAATAAACCCAAAGACTTAAGAAAGCTTGTTTTTGTTGTTGGTGGTGGTGGTGGTGGTGAGGGTCTCCTAATCAGAAATCCATTTTTCTCCAAAGGTATTTGGAAAGGTAGAGGGTTAGATAGCATGACAAGACTATCCATATCAAGATGACTTTACCCATAAATGGAGAAGTACACTTTGTAAATGGGAATTTTTTAATGACTCTTTCTTTCATTTCTTCTTCTAGGTCACAGTTTGGTGAACCAAACTACTGTCAGCTATTTATGGGGAACCAAACAGCTATCAGCTATTTTATACTGTCTGGCATTTCCAGTGATCCACAGCTCCAGACTTTTCTTTTTCTGGTGTTTCTACTTATATACCTATTAACTGTGGTGGGAAATGGGGCCATCATGGTGGTGACAGAAGCCGACTCTCACCTTCACACCCCTATGTATTTTTTCCTATTCCATTTATCTTTCCTTGACATCTTCTACTCTTCAGTCACTGTCCCAAAGGTACTGCAGAATTTCTTGGCAGAGAAGAAAACAATTTCTTTTTACGGTTGCCTTGTCCAAATGAGTTTAATTCTTTTGGTGTCCTGTACAGAAATTTTCATGCTATCATCAATGGCCTATGATCGATATGCTGCCATCTGTGACCCACTGCATTATGTGGGGACAATGAATAAGCAAGTATGCATACGACTTGTGCGAGGTGCATGGGTGATTGGTATATTTTATTCATTGACAAACACTGCTCCTGTATTACATTTGCATTTCTGTGGGCACAATGAAGTGCACAGTTTCACTTGCGAGTTTCCATCCGTCCTAGAAGTGTCCTGCACAGAAACCTTCACCAGTAAGATGG
The DNA here is from genome assembly GCF_052110815.1 of Crocodylus siamensis. Classification (NCBI taxonomy): domain Eukaryota; kingdom Metazoa; phylum Chordata; order Crocodylia; family Crocodylidae; genus Crocodylus; species Crocodylus siamensis. The sequence goes on from NC_143400.1 coordinate 47,074,449, forward strand.
CATTTCTCATTTCAACTATGATTTCAGGTTTGACCTCAATCTCTATCACCCTGGTCTCTTACATCTGCATCATCTCCACCATCCTAAATATATGCTCTGCTGAGGGCAGGGGTAAAGCGTTCTCCACCTGCAGCTCCCACCTCACTGTAGTTATTCTGTATTATGGGGTTGGTTTGTTTAGATATCTGAGACCTAGCTCAGCCTCTTTGGTCATTCTTGACAGACTCTTCTCCATCCAGTACAGTATCTTAACTCCCATGTTAAATCCTATAATCTACAGCCTGAGAAACAAAGAGGTAAAAGCAGCTCTTTCAAATATACTGCAGAAAGTGAGAGGCATGTAAATGCATGCCAATGTTTTTTTTTTAAGTCATACTGTAGTATGAACTGAACTAATATAGCTGATGTTAACATAGAGTGTAATAATAGTGAACTATAACCATGTTAGTCTGTCCTGTAAGCAACTTGAAAACTCCATTTTGTATCCTTCTGCTTGACATACGTGAATGAACTTTGCATAGCCTTTATGTATGAGTGTGTGTAAAAGGGTGAATGGTGAGAGACTGGCATAGAGACAAAAGAAGAAGATTCAACTGTTTACCTAAGCAACAAGGCACCAAATGTAAGTTACCACCCACTAACTGACAAACAGGTGAAGAAACCCTTTGAAGCTCGAAGGCACAAAGGAGATAACAGAAGAAGAAATTCTTCTAGATGGGCAAAAAAACACTCTAAGGCTAAGATAAGTTGAAGACAAAAGAAGAACAACTGTAAAAACAGAAGCTGGGTATAGAAAAAACTCTAAAGCACTGAAACAAAAGATGCTAATCTTTATAAAAGAACATTTTGAAAATGCTAAGTTGGGTGAGTTTCTTCCTCTACTGCTGTTTCACTGGAGCACAGATGCATCTGTTCACTCTGCTTTAGCTGTTATTTTTAAATTTGCTATCTTTAAATCATCATCATCTACTGCATAAGCTTGGGTTGGCCACCCTGAACTGATATTGAGCAACTATTGCTGGTAACTATATCTGCTTTATGTTTAAATAAAATAGTTGTTTTGTGCATGTGTATGCCTGTGTGTAATGATGTGCATGATGATTTCTGTGTGTTTGTATGAATGGTGTGCCTGAACCTCTATGTCTAACTCATGTTATCAATAAACACAGCACCTTAGGGATTGTTTTTAGTTTGTAAAAGGCAAGGTCAGCACAGAGTGTGCAGCTGTAAGAAAGAGAAAGAAAAGAAAAAAAAAATCAAGATTTGCTGTATAGATTAGTCTGCAGAAAGCAAAGCTATAAGAGGGCACTGATGAGAATGAGCTGTAAAGCTTGTAGCCTAGAAAAAAGTTATAGTTAAGAACTGTTAAAAGGAAAAGAAAGCTAAAAGTTAAGGAAAACCTAGAAAAAAGAAGTGTTGGGATTCTAGAAAAGTTGCTAGAGAGAGAGATCTGCTAGAGAAAGTATTGCCATGAGAGTTGAAAGAGAATTGCTAGATCCAGAGACCTGCTGAAAAGTGAAAGATCTCTAAAAGTGTTAGAGAACAAACTCACAGAGCACAGAAAAAAAAATTAAGAATGAGTGCTAAATAGCAGAGCCCAGCCAAAGTTTGTGAGAGCATGAAAAACCAAGAACTCAGTCTAAAATATGCGTGAGGCAGAGTCAGTGACTTAAAGTTCAAAAAGAGTTAGATCAAGAAAAAACTGAAGATGAGTCCAGAGGCTCTGAGAAGAGGTGAGAGAGAGAGATCTGAGAGAGGTCTGCAGAGCCCTAGAAGACCAAGTGATCTGGCAGTCCAGAGAAGGGGCACAGAGAGAGAAAAAAAAATCACTGTTAGAGCTGCTAGAGCCAAGAGCCTGCAATCTCAACTGGTCCAAAGAGAAGCCAAGAAACCAAACGTGAGAAAGTGTGCCCATAAAAATTAAACAAAACCATAGCAGGAGAGTATAAAGTTTAGTTCCAGGTATGACCTAAAACTGCCACTCTCCTGAGTGTAGTGAGTTAGTGTGGTAGAGCTACCTGTAGCTGAGTAGTCTCTGCAAAATGCTGCATAACAATCACCCTGGAAAATGGGCAGGGGTGAATATAGAGCATCTTAAAACCCTAGCTTCCACCACCTTGTGAATTACCCTTAATTGAAAAGAGGCTGGGGGGGTAAATACCCTGACAGAAAAACCTTTAGTAAAGGCCAAAGAAAAAAAAATTGAAAAAAAGTTAAAAAAAAAAAACCAAGCTGAGGCAGCCATTAGAGAGAGAGAGAGGGAGAGATGTAGAAAGTGTTTAAGGGAAAAAAAAGGAAAAAATTAACAGAGTTTAAATGCTAGAGCAAGTAGAAGAAAAAAGTGAAAATGTAATTTTAAAAATAACTGCTTTAAAGCAGGTGAAAAAGATACAGTTGCTTTAAAAACAAAAAGTTAAGTCCTGATCACAGAGTGCCTGAAGTCATACTGTGGTGTTTAGGTTAAGTACAACAACTTCTATTGCAAGTCCAATAAGAAAAAGAGGAGTGTTGTATGTTTGCTGTGTGTGTGTATTGCAAAGCAGAAAAACTGCTAGAAATAAATATCTGCACTCTCATTAGTAAAGAGACTAATAAATGTTTTAGTCTTTGTTTAACCTCCCCAAACTTTGCAAAATTAATAAACCTAATACCGTCAGTATTTGCATAAAGAAATAAAGAAACTCTTTATTGATTAAAGCAAAATACAAAATAGATGGCCCATGAAGTTAGTAATAGAAGTAGATCAGTTTAATAATGTAAGAGATACCACTAACTACGATGTATAACTGGTTGGCACAATTAAAAAGAAAAAAAATTGGCAACCCATTTTATGAGAAATTAATAATCAGTTATGTATTTATAACTGAGATTGAAAAAACAAAACATACTTTAGATTCCAAGTGAATTAAACTAGTGCGTATCAGTAACCGTCTTAGTACAATAGTATATAAAATACAATTAGGAAAAAAAAAATCAAAATAAGTACATGTATTTCAGTGGTGTATGAAATTTAATGTATTAAATGCATTTAAAAGCCACAGAACGTCAATAACACCAATAAACTAAAAGACGAGTAGCTGTTAAACACCGATAAAAGAGAACAATTGTTAATTTGTATTTGTTCTAACTAACAAAGGGCTGAAGAATCCCTTTGAAGCTCAAAAGGCACAAAGGAGATAACAGAAGAAGAAAGTCTTCTAGATGGGCAACAAAAACACTCCAAGGCTAAGATAAGCTGAAGACAAAAGAAAAACAACTGCAAAAACAAGCTGGGTATACAAGAACCCCAAAGCACTGACACAAAAGATGCCAATCCCTATAAAAGAACACTTTGAAAATGCCAAGTCGGGCAAGTTTCTTTCTCTACTGCTGTTTCAGAGCACAGATACATCTGTTCACCCTGCTCCAGCTGTTATCTTTAAATCTGCTATCTTCAAATCTTCATTATGTGTATGATGATTTGTGTGCATTTGTATGAATGATGTGCCTGAACCTCTAGGTCTAACTCATGTAATCAATAAATGTGGCACCTTGTCTTACCCCCCCCTTTATAAAGTTTTGTTCGTTATTTGAGCAATTACTAATTTGTATAACAATACACTAATGGGAGATGTGTTTTACATGACCTCATAACATATACTTATTTATAGACTAAATGCCCAACCAGTTACCTCTTAACCATAAGAATATTTGTGCTCTTATAGCTGTCCTCCATCCAACCTTTTATAAAAGCACTGTATGGGCAGATATGCATGAAAGGTATGAGTTCTTTTGCAGTAATCTGTGCTGGAGTGTTGGAAGTATTTCACCTTTTATTTTCCAGTTTTAATTCTGGGGAACAAGAATGAGTCTTTAGTTTTGTTAGCGCACTGTCTTGAGAAACACTGATCCCAATTAATCTGTTAGTATGCTGAAGGAGAATATTCAACCAGAGACACACAAAGTTTCACCTTGAAATACTCCTTAGTCTAGATGCTAGGCCCTTCAAACCTCATTATTGAAATGTGAGTTTTGAACAACACTTCCAACTGGACACGGAAGATGGGCTTCTTCCTGAGGGACCCCTCGCTTCTCAGGTGGCTGCTTCAACCCCTAAATTATTGGTATGGAAGGGGCACCAACATCAGTTATTCCTTGTATTTTCACTTGACAGCTATTAATAGCATAGTTTGGAAGGAACGCCATGGTGCTGTTGTTTTTAAGGGAATTTAAAAAGTGAACTTGATCATAAATTTCTGGGACAAAAAAAAACTTTCCAGAGACTGAATTATGTTAAGTGTGGTGCCATTACTTCAGTTAGCTTCTCTGATTCAGTCTATAAGGTCTAACTCTACTCTGACTTCTGTGTTTGTGGCAGTAGACGCCTTGAAGTGGGATACACTTTTGCCCTATATTTTGTTTGCAATCTGGGAAGTTCCTCAGTCCTCTCCTTTTGAATTCCTGTCTCAGAAAAAACCTTAGAGTATATTGTATATCATCAGGAGGCCCAAGACCCCAAATATAGTAAAGTACATTCTCAAACTTTAGTAATTGATGTTTTTGGTAGGAACACGGACCCAAGATATTCTCAATACTATGCAATAAGACTCAGAAACAATGTAATAAGAATGTCCAACATTGGGCTCATCCAACAGGGGACTGTGTCTTCTCCTCAGTGGGAAGTAAGTTGCTAGCCCAGAGTACAGGTGTGCCATGAAGTTATGAGGAGAGCTAGGCAGGTACATTATGAAGTTTTGTCAAGTGGGTAGCTGTCATAGGACTCAAATCACTTAAACCTCTTGGACCCATGGATGGCTTGAGAAATCCTCAATGCATCAGTTTGTTTTACAGTTGAGAATGTCCCCCATTTTAAATTGCTTTGTATGTGTACTCCATGACTGTAACTGCTATGTTCTTTTAAAACAGGGATTTTCAACCTTTTTTAACAAGTTTCAGTTCATGTGCCCCTTTGTATTTTTTTCTGTTTCTGAAGTGGGGAGGAGATCAAGACAACCACAGTGAGGGAGGGAGTAGGTCTCTGGTGGGCCTGGGGCAGGGGCTGCACAGGCAAAGAGAGAAAAAAATATTTTTGGGGTGCAGGGGGATGGGTATAAGTGCACTCCCCCCCAACAGGTAAGTCTGTGGGGGAAGAGGCAGGGTGAGGGGAAAGGGCCATGCGGGGGGGAGCAGATCAAGGTCCCCAAAGCAAGGGAGGGAGTGGGGCACAGGTAGGAGTAGGGACTGGGGTGAGTGGGACCCTGGCCAGGCCAGGTGGTAGGACAAATGGAGGCCCAGATGGCACTGCTTGTCCCACCGCCTGCCCTGGCTGGGGACCCACTCACCCCAGCCCCTGATCCCTCCCTCATTGCAGGGGCCTCAATATCCCCCCCCACACACACACACACACCCCATGGTGATGACGAAGGGAGTGGGGCTGGGGAATCAAGACCCCCACAGTGCAGGAGGAAGCGGGGAAGGGGTAAGAGTGAATCATCCACCCCTGCCCACTCCCTCAAGTACTGCGGGGATTGTCCTATACAGTGGCCCAGCCGGGTCCTCATTCACCATGAACAGGACCCCAGCTGGGCCAGTTTGTGGGACACTCAGAGCCCAGCAGATCATCCAGGGGTAGTGGTGGCATTGGGAGAAGGGCTATGGGAGAGGCTGCAGCCACCCCAACATTCACTGTAGTCCCCCCAACCCTCTTCCAGTGCAGCCTGGCCCAACACCCCCACTGGGAACAGCCCAGTACTGCCCTGGCCTCAGCCCACAAACCATCCTGCCGTGGGGGCATGCACCTTCCCCCCCGTGCCCTTCAGGGGTGCATGTAGCAGTGGTGCTGGATGGGGTGCAGGGCAGGGAGGAAGGCTCACATGCAGCAGCTGCCAGTGCCACCACCCCTGCACCCTGCTTTCCCATGGCCAGTTGTGGCTCCATGGAGTGATGGGCTTCACACCCAGCCAATCACGTGCCACTGGGGTTGGGCACAAAACACTAGCTGTGATCTGTAATGGTAGGATATGGAAATTGTTTGATCCGAAGAATAATTATATGCTATGTAATTACAATTTTATGGAATATGTAGGAACTATCCTTGGCAGGGTGCAACAGCTTTGATGCTGGGCTGGCAAAGTCAACCCCTCGGTCACCCTCTGTGGCCTCTCAGAGTTGCACCATATTGTATTTCCTGCCACACCTTGGTGTCATAATTGGACAGGGAGGCTGCTTCTAAGATGCCAGGGTGGTTTTGCATCAGGTGTTTGGTACTTAATCAGCCTGAGGCCCACTCTACTTTGGCTGGGTCCTGCCATCTTAATTCTGTTGTTCTAGGCCCCTAGAATCACAGAGCTCAGCTCCAGCACAGCCCAGGGCTGGAAAGCATGCTAGGGGACTGATTTAACTTGAACAAGGAAGGGGTCTGCGACAGAAGTTTCATAAACCAGTTTGACCCAAATCAGAAATGGTGGCAGGGTGCTTTAACTAAATATTGTTTGCCAAGCTTTAGGTAAAGTGCCCCTGCCACCACCTCCAAGTGTGGGATTCTAAATACACAAGATGCTGTGGGCAGTTCAATTACAGTGGCTGTGATTGGACCATATCCAATCAGTAGAGCTGTTGGACTGGCTTTCCGGCATCGAGTGTCATGTCTGGGGCCACTCAATACTCAAAGTGTTGTCCAACACATCTCCAGACTTTAGAGTTGGTCCAATAAAATGTATTGCAAAATAGTCTTGCCTGTAGGAAAATCATAATAATCCCTGAGAGTAAAAGAGACTGATAACATTGTGTTTGGTTCAAGAAAAAGAAGTCACTAAAGACTAGGATACAATGGCTACTGCTCTCACATAGTCCAGACCTATATACAGTCAGACTTGAAGATAAAGAATCAATAAGTTAAAATGAACTTAATATTTACACTAAAGAGAGAGACAAGGCAAGCAGGGAAGGCGAGTAGCTTCTTCCTCTATCAGTAACAGATACTTGACTCTGAAATCCTTTTCTCTGACTGATTTGACAATGTCCTTCCATTGCTCTCAGCTTTTGCCCACTGGGCAATGGGAATAGCAGCAGAAATCCAGGGCTCACTCTCTTGAAGCTGTGTTCATCTCAGTGATCCATCCTTTTTCTGACTCTCCCCCATCCTGGCACCACATTTCCTTCTTTGCTAGCTGCCTAATGGACCGGCTTTAGAAGATGTGGGCTTGGTCCAAATCTTTCTTGTGACAGAATCCAGAAATTGATCCCTCTACCCCCTACACCAGTGTCCTAAAGATTTCTGTCTTAGGACACAAGGTGGGAGAAACTTTTTTCTCCTCCAGTGTCAAATTCTTTTCTCGAGGTAATTTTTTTCCCTCCAATTACTCTGGCAACATGTGTAGTGAAGCACCTACCTGGATAATCCAATATTCTACGAGGAGAAATGGAACCTTAGATCTGCCTGGATGGAGCTATATTTATTGTTGTAAGCAAGTGTTAGATAAATTTAACATGAAACCAAATTTAATCCTTAGGCTTAGATCATGGCACTCATTTGTCCTGCACAGTCTATAATAAGGCTTCTCTAAGTAGTTGATGGAAGCCAAGTCCTTCAAGGGAGGCAGCTGTCAGGAAACATGCTTGAGGTGAGGGAAGGTGAAAAATAGATTGATTGATCGATCGCTGGAAGCTGTTTCAATGTAAGCCAAGTTTGCACACAAGGACTGAGGCTTTTTTGTTTTGTTCATTTTTAATGCTGTGGAACTGTTGCCCTGAGGGGTCAAGCCAACGCTCAGGGTCTCAGTATTGCACTGTTAGACAGGAGGGTGTGGTGTACAATTGCACATGCACACATAAAAATCAATTAACCACACACTCACTAGCTGCATATGCCCCTATTAGGCATACATACACACACACACTCACAGTACCAGCTCAGGCACATACACTACACACCCCAAAAGTTAGACACAGATCACCAGTTTGTATATATGCACACACACTCACACTAGCAACTCAGATACACACTCATTCAAAATAACTAGTCTGGGTTCACACACACAACACACATCAAATTTAGAATCAGTTAGCAGTTACCAACACCTGCACGTTCAATACACATATGTGGATTACTAATTCATACATCACACACACAATATCTATGTGTGTGTAAATTAGTGAATACACATACCACCCACCTACACGTACACACAAGTGAGTTCCTAAGTTGGGAATTGTGAGAGGTGTGTGTGCGTGCATGCATGTGTGCATGCTTGGGATACCTGGAGAAAGGTTAAGGTCAGAAAGTAGAAGAGTGTAGGGGGTTAAAGTTACCAGGACCAGGATTAGAACTGGCAGACTACAGGGGCCTGGGCTGAAGAAGTGAGGCTGGGGGTAGCTTTAGGTTAATTGATCTTAATTGATTAAAAAGACAATGCCAAAAGCCTGTAGAACAGGGAAGTATGCCAGCACAGAGTGTGGGACTGCTTTCCTTTAGTCCCATTTTTCCCTCCTCTCCCCATCTACCTTTTCAGCTCCCCCATAGCTCTGGCTCCAGTCCCATACTGAAAGGGGCAGAAGAGGGGAGATGGACTTGGGAGAAGATAGGAAAACTAGGAGGGGGAAAAAAAAAAGGAGGCTGGAACTGAAGAAGACAGAACTATGGCATAAACCAATCCCCTGTTCTTTTGAAATCTCCATATTAGTGAAGTAGCAGGTAGTAATTTCTCAGCTGTGACTTAAAATTGTCTATGGAAATAACTACCGTGTAGACTTTATGAAAATAAGTTCTTTAAAATACTCCAAATTTCTCAGATTAGGCTACTGTTGTCATAAATCAAAACCATTATTATTTTAGCTTTAGTTTGTGAAACACTGCTTCTAGACCCCAAAAAATTGACCAAAGATTTTTTTTAACCTTTATCTCCAACCTTCACTCGCTCCTACTTTCTCCTCTTGCAGTTACATTGTTATCTCATTGATAATACTTCCCATTGCCTTACTCTTTGATAGAAGGACAAATGGGAAGTAGGACATATATATGCTATTTGTTACAAATAAGCTGAAATAAACCAAGAACAAGAATAAAACTTGAAGTTTTGAGAAAACTGGTTTGTTTATTTCTTTCTTGATGCAGATTTCATAGATTTCATAGATTTTCATAGACATTAGGGCTGGAAGGGACCTCGGAGATCATCGAGTCCAGCCCCCTGCCCAAAGGGCAGGAAGTCAGCTGGGGTCATAGGATCCCAGCAAGATAAGCATCCAATTTACTCTTGAAGGTGTTCAGTGTAGGCGCTTGAACCACCTCCGCTGGCAGACTGTTCCAGACCTTGGGGGCTCGGACAGTAAAGAAATTCTTCCTTATGTCCAGCCTGAAACGGTCTTGCAGGAGTTTGTGACCGTTCGACCTTGTCATCCCTCAGGGTGCTCTGGTGAACAGACATTCCCCCAGATCCTGGTGGTCACCCCTGAGAAACTTATAGGTGGCCATCAGATCACCCCGAGCCTGCGCTTTTCCAGGCTAAAGAGTCCCATGGCTCTCAGCCTGTCATCGTAAGATCTGTTTTCCTGATCTCTGATCATGCGCGTGGCTCTCCTGTGGACTCTCTCAAGCTTCTCCACATCCTTTTTGAATCTTGGAGCCCAAAACTGGACACAGTACTCCAGCTGCAGCCTCACTGAGGCCGAGTACAAGGGGAGAATGACATCCCAGGATTTGCTCGAGAGTACAAGGGGAGAATGACATCCCGGGATGTAAGAGCCCAGGGTGAATGGACCCTCACTATCATCTCAACCAGCCTCAGGATACACTTTACTGAGGGTAGCAGTAAAGCCTTCTATACCTGTGGCTCCCACCTCTCTGTTGCTGTTCTGTATTATAGGTCTGCTTTGTTTCAAAACCCGAGACACCTTTCGTGGTTTTCATAGATGTTAGGGTTGGAAGAGACCTCAATGGAGTCCTGTAATCAACAATATCCCTCCCATCCCTAGCATTTAATGTTCCATGCACTTTTGATGATACTGTCATGGGTGGGTCTTGCATGACAAATGCTCATGGAACAGGCACAATCAGACTGTTAAAAAGACATTTGTGGTAGCCCAAGTCTAAGTGGGGTATACTTTTGTCTTTGTTGTTTGCAATCTGGAAAGATCCCCAATCATCTTCACCCCTTTTCAACTCTTATGTAGGAAGCACCCTCAGGGTACAGTAAACCTTTTTCCAGTGGCCTCACAAAAACAGGGCATCAGACCCCAAATATAGTTCGTATATTCCCCGAATTTGGGAAGGACTGGGACTTGCAAGAATATTTACCCAAGAGAAAACAAAGAGACTCAGAAACAACATTATAATAAAAAAATCCCAGCTTTGGGAATATCAACCAAGGGACTGGGTCCTGTTGTTCCTGTCCTCACAGGAAAGCAAGGCATTAGCCAGATTACAGGGGTCCTATAAAGTTATGAGACAAGTTGAGGAGGTAGATTACAAAATTTGCCTTGTGGAAAGGCTTAATGGGACAAAGAGATTGCAACCCTCCTAAACCTGTGTTGGGCCTGAGAAACCCTCAATGACTAAGTCTGTTTTATAGTTGCAAAGGTTCCCTACCTTAATTACTGCATATTTGTATTCTGTGACAGTAACCACTACTTTCTTTTAAAAGCATATAACATCAGAACTCAGAGATGTATCATCATCAGAAATTCCTTAAGCCTCCAATTCTATTTCACCTTTAAGTTACCAAAATGAAATTTTATTCCATTATGCTTCAATCCCTGAAAAACTTACATGGATAACTTCTATACCACACCATAGCAAAGACTACATTAGCTTAGCTGCTTCAAGATTAGTCATACCTCAACCCCCTTTTTAACCTGGCCCATCCAATACAGACTTCAATGCCCTGGGATCTCCTGCTCTCCAGGGCTCAGCTGAAAGCTGAAGCAAAAATGAATACACCTTTAAACCTCATCCCAACACCACCAGCTCTAATGTTTTGGGCTGTTGTGCTGCACAAGGGTAAAAAAAAAAAAAAAAAGCATAAGCAATGCCAGCCACAAAGTCTCTCTTTCCAACCATCAACACAATCTTCAAAGCTCTGGGTTAATCTGCACCACACAGCTCATCACAACACTTAAAAAAAAAAATGCAAAGTGAACATCCATAAGTATGGGTTAGTGCTTACATTGTAGCCTTCCTTCTTAACCAGAATCCTCAGATCAACACTAATATGTCACCCACCACATCATCCTCCCTTCACTTCCTCATCTTTTCCCTTCATTTCTAGACAGCCAGCCAACTTCCCTTCATTATTGCTGATTGCTTGATCCAACTGAGGTCCCTTTGACCAGCAGTTTGTTACCATCTGGCTAATTTATCCAGGCTGCCAGCTTGCAGCCAATTATACACACCTTCATGCTAGTTTTAAGACAACATTATATAAAGCTGCTGAGACAAGAACCACCAACTTATTCTTTTGTATTATCCTACCTTTGCATTATTGTTTTCTTCATACATGTAACCTGGCTATAATGTTGGAATTTAGATGCTCCATGTACAACCCAGAAATGATTTTCCACGTGCATCTCTCTCATGTTGGCTCACAATGCTCTAAGTACCAGGCCACAGGTTATACAGCAACCAGGAAGGATACTCCTCCTACCCCTGCCATTTTAAGAGCTACATTTTGAAGACTTACGTTTATTTATGTATGTGCAAAGCAAGAGATCTGCCCCACCAGAGAGCAGCCTTCCCTGTATGCGCAGGACTTGTGTGGGCAAATACACATCCATAATGAACATGGAGAAGAAAGGCATGAATTGTACAAACATGGCAGGTATGCATCTGGGTGCCACTTGGGTGGCTAAAGTGAATTTGTCCTTGGGCTCCAGAAAACAGGATTCACAAGATCCAGACACTGAATGGGATACATTAACCAAGCCGTAGGAAATGCTGAAGACAGAGGCATGGATGGGATCATGAAGGAGCAAGAAGGGGGAGGGAGAGAGAGGGGTAAGAATTACACAGAAGAGTGCTGTTGCTGGAAAGCTCCATAGGAAGAAGGGAGGGGCTTTAATTGTCATGCTGTTAGGGTCTTGCAGTCCCCATGGGTTCCTCCTGGTCACCTGCTGTCCCCAAAGAACAGACCAGGCTGGGCAGGGGCTTGTCTATGACTGGCTGCCTGGTGATTCTGTGGAATTTGCCTCTGTTGGCCTGCCTGCTTTGATTTTTCAATCAAACTGTACCTAGCAAGAAGCCTTGCCTAGTGGGTGTTCAATGCTGGATAAGAAGGAGGGTCCTTCCATGTTTTAGGCCAAGAGCCTAGTGGTTAAGGCATTTGTCCAGAAGGCAATAGACTAAGGATCTAGATCCCCAGATACCCTGGATGAACTTCCATATGCATCTCTCTCATCTCTCTTACAATGCCAGAGTACCAGACCACAGGTTAGATAGCAGGAATGGCACTCTTTCTACCCCAACCTTTCTACCCCAAGACCTATGCTTAGTTACATCTATGCAGAAGAAAATACCTGCCCCGCCAGAGATCAGCCTTCTCTGTATGTGCAGTATGTGTGTAGCAAGTAGATATCCATACTGCACATGCAGTAGGAAAGCATGAATTGTACAAACATGGCAGGTATGCAGCTGTGTGCCACTTATGTGGGTAAAGTGAAGAAGGATTTGCCCTTGGGCTCCAGAAAACAGGATTCACAAGAGCCAGATGCTAAATGGAACAAACACATAAGCCAACCAATAGGAAATGCTAAAGGCAGGGGCATAGATGGAATGCCATTTACATGTGGGGCCAGAATTAAAAAGTGTCTAAACTACCACTGAGATTAAGAGGGAGAAGGGAAGAGACGTTCTATCACCCAGGAAGTGGGATCTCCAATTTCCAGGCTGTCTTCATGCTGAAAGGAACCAAACCCCTTCCCCTATCAGAGCACTGTTACCACCAGGTTGTTGGTTAAAGTGCTGGAGCACCCTTCACTCCTCCCACTGTCTGAAGCACTTTCTTCAAAGAATATAATCTTTGGGCCAGAAATAGCACACACAGAGAGGATGATGACTCCGTAGCCTAGAGCTTGTGGCACTCAGCTGGGAGGAAGGAGTCACTGGGCCAGTCTTCCTCACAAGTCAGGTTCCTGTTCACATCCAGGACCTATTTCATTCTAAAATATAACCAGGCCAGGAAACAGGGATCAAGCTCCAGGCACCCCTGTCTGTGGTGTTGCACTAAGCATCATCTCAAGCTGTGATTTAAAAGCAGCTACTCAAAGAATCAAACTCCTTCTTCTTTGCAGCCCTTCTGACCCTGACTTGCATCTTTGACTGCAAGGTAGCTGAAGTCCTTCTGGAAAAAACGTGAAAAGTGCCACCTTCCCTGTCTATTAAAGAGCAAAATGGAAAGGTGAATGTCCAGGGAATGCCAGCTGAGGAACAGACCTCACTAAGAAGAAGCCAGAACCAAGGTCTCACATTTCCTGGAGAAATATTCATGTCTTGCCTGTTGTGCAGAAGGTGCATGGCAATGTCACCCAAGACAAGCAGAATTGAGTGCTCTGGATATCAAGGGACTGAAGATGCTGTATGTACAGCTTGAGTCAGGGGATGAAGCTCTGGATATGGCCTGGAGTTCAGGAGCACTTTCCTGCTCCCCATTTGTTCACACAAGGCACATCCAGCCTCCCTGAATCACCGTCACAGGCTCATAAATGTCACCATTACTTGTATAAGAATCATAGGTTCCTCACCACCTATCTACAGATCAGGTGCCTAATCTTTAAAAGCTGTGATGCATCAGTGGAGGTGCACATGCTACCTATCTAGATGTTCTCAAAGTGTATACCCCGAAGTAGCATTATAACCACTATGGCAAATGGCTATATAGTCTTTCCTTGACATGATATACAGAGGTGTAATCATGATGAAAAGTCCTAATTGCTCTAGTTTTGTTGACACTGATTACTGGCAATGGAAATCCAACAAAAAAAAGAAATGGGCGGTGGTTTTGCCAGCCAGAAATTTGTCAAGCTAAAGGATTCATGGGAGGATAACTCAATCATTCCAAAGATATTGAAATAACAGGTCTCAGCTCATATACTTTACTGGCAGTGTTGATGTGTGGTTACAAAGCATCTGATCCAGGAGGCAGCATGCAGGGAGCAAGCACAGAATGACTCCCCACAGCAGTGTGGTGCTCGACCATGGGCACGTTACCGGCCAAACATGTTATGCTGAGTGAGATTTCCCAAGACTGGATATTCCCTGGAGAAGCTGGAGCAGTTCTTTTATCCCTGGCCCAACTGGGCTGTGTGGTACCTTTACTGTCACAGCTATTTGAAACAGTTCTATTTTTTTTAATCTAATTCTTAAACAGCGAAGGGATTCACCTCAAGAACAGATCCCCAAAGGACCACATATTCTTCCTTAAGAACTAATTGGTCATCTGGGCATCAGAAAAAAAAAAATCCAGCTGTTTATATAGAACTGATGAAAATACATAACAGTCCTTTCTGTTTTGGATTACCCTCACCCATAAAGTCCTGGATTCTTTCATTCAGGAAAGCGACAGTCAGCTACGCTATTTAAAATCATTTAGATATTACATTGATGTATGCTCTCTCTCTATCCATGTACCTGCAGAAGAAAAGAATGAAGCAGGAAACATTTACATCTCATATTAGCTGGAATCTTCTTTCCACTCTTAGGTGAGTTATTCATATCTACATGTCTATTTAATATGTTATGTTAATTTTATATTGTAAATGCAGTCATGGGGAGTTCAGTGTTTTCAGCCTCCTCCATAATGTCACATACACAGTGTAGGGCATAAGAACCTCTGAAAAGAGAGGTCAAACTTGGTTTGTTTAATAATTCCCCATATTCTGCCAGTTGGAACATGACCTGGGCTTCCTTTCAGTTATTATTTTTTAACTTTTATTTTCAGCTGAAAACCCTGCTCTTCAGTATTGCTCCTTCATGTACCTTATGCTTTTAACTTCTCTGCAGGTCAAAGAGTATACTTTACCTCCTCTAATGAGAACTTCTTGGAAGGTCCATCTGATTCTTTCTTTTTGAACGAAACAATTATGTTTCCCCTCCCACCCGCACATGTCACAAACTATATCTCAAAAGTCCCATTTTCTGGATGGTTCATCTACATCAAGGATTTTTCCATTTATAAGATATTAAGATGCCTCCTATATACTGTGATGTGCAGTGATTGTCAGCACACTGATTTAGACTATTCCTGTATGAAAAGAAAGCATTCTCTGTGGCCAAAAGTGATACAGGCAGACCTTACTTCATCTTAGAAATAAGGATCATCAGACTCCAGTATTATCATGTAGTAGATCTGAGTGTTTTGTAGCTGTGATTATCCAAGAAATGTCTGAGGACAAGGCTTTTTTTGATATCTATCATTGCAACCACTTCATAGTTAGGAGAGTTGTTGGACTAGCTTTCAGACATCAAGTGCCCTTTCTCATGCCACTTCTTGCCTATTGTGTTTTTCAGCACCTCTTCAGATTATACAGTAGAGCCATTAAAATATATTGCAAAAAAGACTTGCCTCCAAGAGAATCACACTCATGTCAGAAAACAGCAGAGAATGATCAGAAGTGATTCACCTCGTGTTTCATCCAAGAAAATTAATGAAGTCTAGTACACAATGGGTAATGCTTTGCCAGCATCCAGCCCAAAATGGTAAGATGAATCTAACATTTACCATCTCAAAAGAGAAAAAAGAGAAGCAGGAAATGTGAATAGCCTCTTGCTCTGTGAAATCAGTCAGACAACAGCATTTCAGGGTGAAATGTCTGCTTTTAGGGATATCCTGCCTATGCCTTAGTCTTTCTCCCTCACTGTAAAACTAGAACAGGAGTAGAAACCCAGCACTCACTCTCTTTTGTACCTGTGACCATCTCACTGATCCATCCTCTTTCTGGCTCCCTCCCATCCTGGCACCACATATTTTTTTTACTTTGTGGGTTGCCCAATGGAAGAGCCTTAAAAGAAGGATGCTTAGTTCAAATCCCAGCTATATGACAGGGACAAGAAATTGATCCCTCCCCCTTCTAAACCACTGTCCTAATGATTTGGCCATTGTGCTACTAGGTTGGAGAACCTTCTTCTTCAGGATGTAACCCTTTCCTTCATGTCAGAAAAAAACCTGACTATGCTGTCAGCAACAGCTATGCAGTTCTGGGTCCACCTGGGATGTCCCATTTTGCCTGGGGGGGGGTAGGATTTAAAAAATGCCACTTATGCAAACACAAATGGATGTTAGCAATTCTTTGATATATAAGATGAAAAGGAATTTGATGCTCAGAAGTAATGGTTATCACTTATTCCTCAGAAGCTGTAATAGGATATCAGAGGGAACTCAGTCAAGAAAAGTGCTTGAATGAAGGTGCAAATAATTGGAGGGCTCCTTCCCCCCCGGCATAAAGGAAAAATTCATGAACGACTGGAATGAGGTTATTTGAATGCTGTATAACATAACTTTGGAGTGTTTCTATGCACCATCCATTTTCAATGCCCATATTAATGAAGCAGTGGCCACTTAATCTCTAAGTTTTGAGTGAAATTATCTTTTCAAACAGCCACTATATAGATACTATAATGATGTATCCTGTGAAATACTCCACGTATACTGGAATAGGATATTAGCATCATAATGATAGTGGTTTTAATTTTTTAGTGGTATGTTGCTTCTAGAACCAAAAAATAAACCGAAAAGGGAAAAAAAAACCCCTAAATTATCTTTCCTTCATCTGACCTTCACTCTTTCCCCTTCCACTTACATAGTTATGTCATTGAGAATACATGCAATTTCCTTCAACCCTTTTTCCTGCCATAATCAGACAAGAAGTGATGGGTGTTATTATCTACAAAGAAGCTGAAGAAATAAACCAATCACAAAAATAAACCAACATTCTTAAGAAAGCTTATTCCTGGTTAGTCTCCTCACCAGGAATCCATTTTAAAAAAATTGAAAGGTATTTGGAAACACAGAGGGTTAGACAAAATGGCAAAGCTGTCTATATATAGAAATTTCTTTAGCCATAAATTGAGAAGTACAATTTCTTTATGGAAATAGTTCTATTTATTCCTTCCTTCCTTCCTTCCTTCGTCTAGGTCACAAGGTTGGTGAACAAATGGCTATGGGGAACCAAACAACTGTCACTTATTTTACCCTGTCCGCTGTTTCCAGTAACCCACAGCTCCAGCCTTTCCTTTTTGTGGTCTTTTTACTTATATACCTACTAACTGTGGCAGGGAACGTAGCGATCATGGTGGTGACAAGAGCTGATCCTCACCTTCACACACCAATGTATTTTTTCCTCTTCCATTTAGCCTTCCTTGATATCTGCTATTCTTCAGTCACTGTCCCAAAGTTGCTGCAGAATTTATTGGCAGAGAAAAAAACCATCTCTCTCCATGGCTGCATTGCCCAGATAAGCTTAATTCTTTTTGTGGGTGGCACAGAAGTTTTCATGCTATCAGCAATGGCCTATGATCGATATGCTGCCATCTGTGACCCACTGCATTATGTGGGGACAATGAATAAGCAAGTGTGCATAAGAATGGTGGCTGGCACATGGCTGATTGGTATATTGTATTCATTAACAAATGCTGCTCCTGCATTACATTTACATTTCTGTGGGCACAGTGAACTACACAATTTCAATTGCGAGCTCCCATCTCTACTAGAAGTGTCCTGCACAGAGACTTTCACCAGTAAGATGGTATTTCTCACTTCAACTATGATTGTAAGTTTGATCTCATTCTCCATCACCCTGGTCTCTTACATGTGCATCATCTCCACCATCCTGAAGATACAGTCTGCTGAGGGTAGGGGTAAAGCCTTTTCCACCTGCAGCTCCCACCTCACTGTAGTTGTTCTGTATTATGGGGCTGGGTTATTTAGATATCTGAGACCCAATTCAGCCTCTTCAGTGGTTCTTGACAGTCTCTTCTCCATTCAGTACAGTATCTTAACTCCCATTTTAAATCCTATCATCTACAGCCTGAGAAACAAGGAGGTAAAGGCAGCACTAAGGAATATACTGCGGAAAATGTGAATGCATTTCAGCATTTTAAAAAACTGCGCACATTAATGGTAACAAAGTTTTGAATCATAAAATGCATAAAATCATGACTTCATAAAATTCAACTTGTTGGTATGGGCATTTAGTTTATAAACAATTAAGTTATACTTTAGCCTTAACTACATTTGTGTTCTTATCAGTGTCCTCAATCCAACCTTTTATAAAGGCACTGTATGACAAGTTATACATGAAACATATGAATTCTGTTGAAGTCAACTGTAGTCAAGAGTATATGAAATAGTTCCTTTTTCTTTTTCCAGTTTTTATTCTATGGAGTGAGAATGCGTCTTCCACCTTGTGGTTAGAGCTTTGACTTGAGAAATGCTAATTCCAGTGAATCTGGTACTATTCTGAACAAGCATCTGGAACCAGAGAGAGAGAGAAAGCTTCACACTGAAATACTCCATTGTCTGGGACCTAGGTCCCTCAACAATGGGGTGGGAAATGTGGATTTGGGCTAGTGCTTCATATTGGACAGAGAAGACGGTGGAGGGACACCCCCTTCTCAGGAGAGATCCCTACATCCTAAATTATTGGGTGGGAAGGGACATCACCATCACTTCCTCTTGGATTTTAATGAAAAACAATTAACCTAACTCCAGGAGGGTTTGACAGTTCTGATGCATATATTATGGAACGTACCCCTTTTTCATGTTCTTCTTAAACAAGGGAACGTGAGAATACATTCTACTGGTGTAATAGTTCACCTTTTAATTTCCATTTTTAATTCTGTGGAACAGGAATGAGTCTTTTGTCTTCTTGTTAGAGCACTGACTCGAGAAACACTGATTCCAATGAATCAGTTAGTATGCTGTAGGAGCGTATTCAACCAGAGAGCGACACAAAGTTTCACCTTGAAATAGTCCATAGTCTAGGCGCTGGGTCCATCAAAAATGAGTTTGAAAATTTGAGCTTTGTCTAACTCTTCAAACTGGACAGAGAATATGTTGTTGTTTTTTTCCTGAGGGGCTCCCTTTTCAGGTAAGTTCTCCTACCCCAAGTTATTGGTATGGAAGGAGTATCACCATAACTTTCATGAAAAGCAATTGACCTAGCTCCAGGAGTTGACATCTGTGAATGACATAGTATGTTGCGTATGCCATGGTTCTGTTGTTATTAAAGGAATTAAAAAAGAAATTAACTTGATCATAAAATTGTGGAAAGTTTAAAGCGTGGTCCAATTACTTCATTTAAGTTCTCTGATTCAGTCTATAAGGTCTACCTCTACCTGACTTTTGTCTGACTCCATGACAAATAATCAAGGACTAGTTGAAATCAGACTTTAAAGGGGCTATTAAGGAAGGTTTTGGCAGCAGACACCCTTTGAGTGGGATATACCTTGGCCTTACATGTTGTTTGCAATCAGGGAAGTTTCCCAGTCCTAAAATTAGTTCTCCCCTTTTGAATTCCTGTATGGGAAACAACCTCAGAGTATACTAGATATCCACAGGAGGCCTAGCAGACACAGGGCCTAAAACCCCAAAGTATAGTACAGTCTATTCTCCAACAATGGAACTGATGCATCATGTAGGAACATTCATGCAGGTGACTCTCCATACCATGTGCATCCAGGAGACTCCATACCATTCAATAGACTCAGAAACCATGTTATAGTAAGAATGCCCAACTTTGGGTTCATCCAACAGGGGGTGGGGTCTTGTTCTTACTCCTCTCAATGCTACGTAAGCTGTTAGTCGAATTACAAGTGTACCATGAGATAATAAAGAGAGTTAGGGAGGTACATTATGAAGTTTGCCTAGTGGGGAGCTGTCATAGGACTCAGATCATTGAAACCTCTTGAAACCATGGAGGGCTTGAGAAATACTTAATGCCTCAGCCTGGTTTAGAGTTCAGAAGGTTTCCCATCTTCATTATTGCACATGTACTTTATGCCATTAACCACTGCTTTCTTTTGACAATAAATGAGATCAGTATTCAGAGATGCATCATCACCAGAAAGCCCCTAACACTCTTTTCTCACTAAGTCCCCAATTCTGTTCCACCACTAAGCTACCTATTTCACTATGCTTGAATCTCTGAAAAGAGTTTGACTGGTCATCTTTTACAACACACCTTCATCTTACTTTTAAGATTAAATTACATAAAGGTGAAGGGAGGAGGACCACTCACCTGCCTTTTGAATTGCCCTACCCTTTGCATCCATGTTTTTTGGGGGTGCAACCTGCCTTGAAAAAGTTTGAACTTAGATGTACAACCTGGATGTTTCAGCAGTGAAATACAAATACAGCCTAAAGGTGTGAAGGGGCACGGGGGGCACTGTTCTACTGTTAAAAAAAAGGGAATTGTAAAACCTCCCCACTTAAAACAGCAGCTGAACTTCAGTTCTTTCTCTGCCAGTCAAACAAACTATTATTACACTGTTATGTCACCAGGAAGTAAAAAGCTATCAACCTTTCCATCAACTCATCTGCTCAGGGGGCTTCTCTCAAAATAACTAACTCTCATGCACCAAGAAAGTCAGGTTTCTAATAAATTTGAGGTGTCACATACTGTTATTTCTATCACCCCTTCCCCACCTCCATTTTAAGAATCGTGTAACACAAGATTTATCAGTTTTTAGACTTACTGCAGCATTGGCCAAACTTTTGGAAGACCTGCCACAAATAAGCCCTTCAATCTCCAAGTGCCACTCTTCCCCTTCCTTTGGCCAATCTGCTGTTCTACTTTCTGGTTCCTTCCTTGAGGTCTCTGGCCAATTGGCTGCTATACTTACGGCTACATGCAGAATCAGAGACTAACTAGCAGGAGATGTGCAGCTAGCAAGGGATGTGAAGGGTAACAAGTATGTCAGTAGCAAGAGGAGGATCAGGGAAAGTGTGGGTCCCTTACTGAATGGGGGAGGGAAACTTGTGACAGAGGATGCAGAAAAGGCTGAAGTGCTGAATGCCTTCTTTGCCTTCGTCTTCACAGGAAAGGTCAGATACCAGGCTACTGCACAGGACAGCACAGTATGGGGAGGAGGTAAGCAGTCTTCAGGGGTGAATGAACAGGTTAGGGACTACTTAGAAAAGCTGTACATGTACAAGTCCATGGGGCTCAATGGGATGCATTCAAAGGTGCTTGAGGAAGTTGGCTGATGTGATTGCAGAGCCATTGGCCATCTTCTTTGAAAACTCATAGTGATTATGAGAGATTCTGGATGATTGGAAAAAGGCAAACAGTGCCCATGTTTAAGACAGGGAAGAAGATGGATCCAGGGAACTACAGACCAGTCAGCCTCACCTCAGGCCCTGGAAGAAGTTGTGGAGCAGATCCTCATGGAATCCATTTCCTAGCATTTGGAGGAGAAAAAGATGATTAGGAACAGTCAGGATGGATTCACCAGGGGCAAGTCATGCCTGGGCAACCCAATTTCCCTCCATGATGAGGTGACTGGTTCTGTCAATGTAGGGAGACAGGTGCATGTGGTGTACCTTGACTTAAGCAAGGCTTTTGATAGGTCTCCCATAACATTTTCACAGGAAAGCTAAGGAAGTATGGTTTGTATGAATGGACTGTAAGGTAGATAGAAAGCTGGCTGGAGAATTGGGCTAAGAGAGTAGTAATTAATGGCTTGATGTCTAGTTGGCCACCAGTATCAAGTGGAGTGTCCCTGGGGTTGGTCCTTGGGCCAGTTTTGTTCACTGTCTTCATTTATGACCTGGAAGACTATGCAGAGTACACCCTTAGCAAGTTTGCAGATGACACCAAGCTGGAAGGAGCAGTAGATACACTGGAGTGTAGGGCTAAGATTCAAAGTGGCTTAGACAAATTGGAGGATTGGGCCCAAAGGAATTTCATGAGGTGCAAGGACAAGTGTAAAGTTCTGCTCTTAAGACAGCAATCCCATGCACCACTACAGGCTAGGGGCTGACTGACTGGGCAACAGCTTTGCAGAAAAGGGACTGGGGGTTACAGTGAGTAATAAGCTATATATAATCCAGCAGTGTGACCTTGTTGCCAAGAAGGCTAATGGCATACTGGGCTGCATTGGTAGGTATGTTGCCAGCATGTCATGATAAATGATTATTCCCCTTTTTTCAGCACTAGTGAAGCCACATCTGGAGTACTGTGTTCAATTTTGTCCCCCTTCACTCTACCACCAAATTATGTAGACAAATTGTTCACAAAGGATGTGTACAAACTGTTTCCCTCTGCTGGAATCCCTCCAAAAATGATGAGGAGGCTGGGGGACATGACTTCTAGAGGAAGTCTGAGGGATCTGGTCTTATTTAGTCCACAGAAGAAGAGACAGAGGGGATTAAATAGTAGCCTTCAATTACCTGAAGTGGCTTCAAAGGAGGATGGAGCTGGTCTGTTTTCAGTGGTGGCAGATGACAGAACAAGGAGCAACAATCTATCAAGTTGCAGCAACAGAAGTTTAAGTTAGATATTATGAAGAATTCCTTATGAGGAAGGTAGTAAAACATTGGAACAGGTTACTCAGAGAGGTGTTAGAAACTCTCTTCTTAGTGGTTTTCAAAAACCTGGCTAGACAAAGCTTTGGCTGGGATGATCTAGTTGGAGATGGATCCCACTTCAAGCAGGTGCTTGGGCTAAATGACCTCCTGAGGTCTCTTCCTAACCCTAACTTTCTATTAATCTATACTGCCTTATCCCTCAGTCTGCCACATGCCACACAAAGCATGCCAGTGACATAAGAACAGAAGTAGCCAGCCTTACTAGACCAGACTAGACTGAACCATTTGCCCAACAAGTGCAAGGCATGCATATATTTTTCTCTTTTGCCAAGAAGAAACAACCTCATATCTCCAAAAATGTCTTCAACATCAGAGCATAGGCTACTGCAGTGTAGTAATGATTGCGTTGCTCTCAACCCTCTTGATTAAACAATTTCATTTTTCAGCATTCAAAAGAACATCTCCCTACCCTAGCTGTAACCTGTGGTGGTAAGGTAAGGTTGTTTGGTCCCAAGAATAATCATATTTTGTCTAATAACAGTTTCACAAAATATGTAGAAACAGTCCTTGGCAGAGTTCAACAGGTCTGACACTGGGTAGGCAAAGTCGGACCTGGACATGGACCTCAACATGACCTTGCTCACCCACTTTGGCCTCTCAGAGTCCTGTTGTGTTGTCTTTCTCTCACAGCTTGGTGTTATAATTGGAGAGAGAGGCTGCTCCTAGAGGCCAGGGTGGTTTACATGAGGTTTTTGGTACTATGGGATCTGTTGTACAATTTACTACTTGCAGTAGTTGCCAAGAATCCACAAACCAACCATTTGACATTCAGCAGAGGAAGAGTTACAGCCTGCTTTACATACACAACAAGTTTTACAAGCAGAATGTAGCATTGCTGCTTAGTTATAGCTTGAGTGGGACTCACACAGCTAATTTTTCTTGATGACCATTTGATGCAACTTGCCCACAATGCGTTGCAAGCCACAGTTTGAGAAGCACAGTTTTAATTCATGAAGCACAGAGCATTGATGGCATCTCTTCCCCTTAATCCTGAAAGGACTGTTTCATCCAAAAAAAAAAGGAAGGGGGGGTGGAAATTAACCCTCCCCCTTTCAACCTAGCCATGACTGAAAACTGCTTACAGCATAAAGCCACCTTGGGAAAAATGATCTGTGTGCAGCTGCCATAATACAAGAACATTATGAAGCCTTCAAACTCATTCACAGCAGCAGCCCAAAATGAACACAGAGATGGCACATAGAAGACCAGATACTGGACAGAAGCTGTCTGTATCCACCAATAGAAATCTCTCCCTCTTAGCTGAAAAACTTTCCTCCAACACTTCAAAGATATTAGTGGGGAAAACCATGCTGATATATGAGTCACTTCATGTTGGAGAGGGTCCACTCTGAAGGACAGATCTCTATATTCCTCTTGTTCTTGATTTTTTCCACTGGGGACTGGCTCTGCAAAAAAAGTATCAGGCATCTTCACATTTTAATCCAACAGTCTGTACAGTTCTTGGATGGATTATCTCTACAAATAGAGATGCTATCTCCAAAGAGGAGTATACCTCTTCTGCTCGGGCCTGTAGGGGGGCTGTCAGGAAAGCTAAGGTGGACATAGAGCTAGGACTAGTGTCCAAAATCAAGGATAATAAAAAGTCCTTTTTCAAATACATAGGGAGGATGAAGAAGGCACCGGGTAATGTGGGGCCCCTGCAAAGCACGCTGGGCAATCTGGCGGTTGCGCCAGAGGAGAAAGCGGAACTCTTTAACCAATTCTTCACCTCCGTTTTCTTGTGCAGGGACCGGGACTTTCCCGCTGTGATGCCAGACGGACTCGAGGGGAATGCCTCCAGACCTCAGGTTGGGGAGGCCTGGGTTAGAGAGCTTCTGGAGGGGCTGGACGTCTTCAAGTCAGTGGATCCAGATGCTCTCCACCCCAGGGTGTTGAGGGAGCTAGCTGGGGTTATTGCAGGGCCCTTGGCACGGCTTTATGAGCGCTCGTGGTGCTTGGGCCAGGTGCCAGATGACTGGAAGATAGCTAACGTGGTCCCCATCTTCAAAAAAGGGAAGAGAGAGGACCCGGGCAACTATAGGCCCATCAGTCTTACTTCTATCCTTGGGAAACTCTTTGAGAAGATCCTCAAGGAGCACATCTGCGATGGGCCGGCTTCAGGGATGATGCTCAAGGGCAACCAGCACGGTTTCATTAGGGGCAGGTCATGTCAGACCAACCTGATTGCCTTTTATGATCAGGTCACAAAGGCAATGGATGCAGGTTTAGCCGTGGACGTAGTCTTTCTGGACTTCAGCAAGGCCTTTGATACCGTCTCCCACCCCATCCTCATTAAAAAACTAGGCGACTGTGGCATTGATGCCTACACAGTCAGATGGATTGCAGATTGGCTGAAGGGTCGTACTCAGAGGGTGGTGGTGGATGGCTCATATTTGACCTGGGGGGAAGTGGGCAGCGGAGTCCCCCAGGACTCGGTCCTGGGGCTTGCGCTGTTCAATTTCTTCATCAGCGATTTGGACGATGGGGTGAAATGCAACCTATTTAAATTCGCTGATGATACCAAAATTTGGGGTGAGGTGAGCACGCTAGTAGGGAGGGAAAGACTGCAACAAGACCTGGATAGGTTACAGGAGTGGGCTGACTTAAACAGGATGTGTTTCAATACTGACAAGTGCAGGGTGCTGCACTTAGGCAGTAGAAACCAGCAGCACACTTATAGAATGGGAAACTCCCTTCTTGAGAGCACGGAGGCAGAAAGGGATCTTGGAGTCATTATTGACTCCAAGATGAACATGGGCCAACAATGAGAGGTCACGGTTGGCAGAGCTAACTGGACCTTGTCGTGCATCCATAGGTGCATCTCAAGTAGAGCCAGGGAGGTGATCCTCCCCCTCTATGCAACACTGGTCAGGACACAGCTGGAGTACTGCGTCCAGTTCTGTGCGCCCCATTTCAGGAGTGATGTGGACAACATTGAAAGGGTCCAGAGGAGGGCCATCTGCATGATCCAGGGACAACAGGGCAGACCCTACATTGAAAGACTGCGGGACCTAAACCTGTTCAGCCTTCACAAGAGAAGGATGAGGGGGGACCTGGTGACTGTCTATAAACTCAGTAGGGGGGACCAGAAGGGTTTAGGGGAGACACTGTTTCCCCTAGCGCCCCCTGGCATGACAAGGAACAATGGACACAAATTATTAGAGAGTAGATTTAGATTAGACATCCGCAAGAACTACTTCACAGTCAGGGCGGCTAGGAGCTGGAAACAACTTCCTAGGGAAGTGGTGCTGGCTCCTACCCTGGGGATCTCTAAGAAGAGGCTTGATGACTACCTGGCTGGACTCATTTGAGTCCAGTCTTTTCTCCCACCCAGGCGAGGGGTCGGTCTTGAAGATCTACAAGGTCCCTTCCAACCCTACTTCTATGATTCTATGATTCTATGAAATAGTGGGCCAATAAATATAGGTGCCAAGAAGAAAGGTGATAGAATGTGATATCATGTTAAAGGCAAATCTGCACATTGCTAAAGCTCTGCACATCACAGCTGATATTTTAGATAAAAATTAGGATGATCTCAATATCATCTTTTAAGCTTCTGTATTGAACTAGGTCTCTGACCCAAACCACCAAGCAGGGTTTCCAATTGTCTGTACATGTAGGGACAGTCTGTAAAAAAGGCTAAGATAACCTTTCCTTAAAGTCCACAGAAAATGTAGCTGTCCATAAAGACAAATGTTACCAGATTTGCCCATCACCTTGGGGTGTGCTCATTTATTAGGGATACGTTTCTAGGGTCTCGGTAATTCTATCAATATGCTGCTTGTGTTACTTGTGTTTCTATACAGAGCTGCATATCTCCCTTCTGCATGTCCTCACCCCCAATGGAGTGATGTTGCAGGACTCAGTTTCAATGGGGCTGCGTTCCTCCAGTCACCAAATCAGTCATACACACACATTAACTTGACACGCCTGACCTGGCTGGGTTGATCAGCATGGACACGCTGACACCCTCATATGTCAAGAATCAGTTCATCAGAGCAACAATAACTGCAGCCAGACACAAGCACACAGGTAAACAGAATACTTGTGAATCCAGCTGGGTGTCCAGCTGACACCCTCATGGGCCAGCATTCAGTTCATTGACTCAAACTGGGTCAATCAGCCTATACAAGCTGATCCTCTTATGTGTTTCAAACTCAGCACATCCCAATCTTTAGCCTCTTGATAAGCAGACCCCCACAGTATTTTTGGGCTTCACAGGGATCTTTAGCTTAGGTAAAAGAAGCGTTACTGCAGAGCAAGTGGGGAAGGAAAATATACCCAGTTACTACCAGTTTGACTATAAAAGTTATTTATTGCTAAGTATATGCAATGTATAATGGCACTAGTAGTAATAGACATGCAAAAAACCCCAAAACACAAACAATTACAATACTACCCTGATTTCACTAAGTGTTTGGGGAAACTCAGCTCAAGCTTAACTAATACAGTTCAGGTTCATAATTTTATGCCTAGAGAGAAAAGCGAAAAGAGAGGCAGAGTGCTGAGATCTCACCAATCCAAGGCACTTGTGTTGCAAAGATGACAGGTTGAAGTTCTCAGCACGATCCTTGAAGGGAGATAATTTGTTTCGTCCAGCCTCTCAAGAATAAAGCAGGTGGTGTGAGAGAGACTTCTCCTCCTGAAGCACACACACTGCTGCTTTTTTACAGATTTTTATACCCTCAGTTCAGCTTCTTCAAAGCAGTCTCAATAGTGTAAATCAGTGTCTTTTCTCTTGACAAGGGGTTATCTGGTTTGGAACATCTCAAGAAACTGATTGATACTCAGGAAAACATTAGGTTAAAGAGTAACCAGATACATAGGAACCAGCTTGAAATTCCAATGAATAGCAGCTATAGTGATGGGATATCTCCTGGTTTCTTCAGAAACAATAGATAGCTTGCAGCATCAGGGTTTTGGATTTTTACTTGTGAACAATCCTCAGCTTAGCATGACTTTTCAGATCTTACTATAGTCTTTTAACAGACTCAAGGCAATTATTGGAGTGCTTATAACCTTTGGGAGGGGAGGACTTCCATCAGTCATCCCAGCAAAACTATGACATGACTTGTGGTCAGGGCTCCAATGGGCTGGACGCTGTGATGAACCCTTAACCATTGTTCAAATGTTCCCTATAACCCCTCTGACTTGGTCTCTTGCCTCAGCATTCCCTAACCCAGTGACTGAGTTTCAGTCAATCAAGTTTAAATAGGCCCCCCATAGTGGGACGGGGGAATGTACGGCCCGAGATGCCTATTAAACTTTAATTCTGCTTAGAGGTGTGTGCAAGTGTGTGGAGGGGGGGAATCCTTTGTAAAACCTGATTAAAACTAGTCTGATAAATGCTGATCTGGGTGTGTATAAATGTGGCTTGAGTAGCAGTTGGAGCACAGATTCCCCATCATGCAGTGCTCCCCTGCTTCTCTGATCCCAGAATTCACTGTGGCCTCTGCTTCGGGCTTTCTGTTCTTCATCTCCCATGTAAATGAACGGTCATCTGGTTCCATCTCGGATGCAAATGAGATTTAGGGCAGTTGTTTCACTCTTGTCACCCTTATCTGGAGGATTTTAGGTGTGTTTCCCACTGCATCTTAATTGTTTTTTGTTTAGGTTGGTGGGGGAGAATTCTTTGTGAGTCAGACAGTCTGCATCTTGTGTCAGGGTTTCCCAAGAACATGGAGCTGAGAGGTAACACAAAGCAACCATGAGCTTGAACAGATCTCCAACGATGGAAGCTGGCTGGCTGCAAAGCACTGATGGGTAGACAAAGCAAGGCAGAGCCACCTGGTCTGAGTTGGAGCACAGCACCCCTCAGGGAGTTACATCAGGGCTGTGTAACCCACAGGAGCCTCCATAGCTCCCTCCCTCCCAGCCATATACTACCACTGCAGCATCCCCTCACCTACCTATACAACTGCCTCACAGACACTCAGGGACATACAGCCCCAGCCTGTACAGGGAGAGGAAGGTGCAGGTAGAACAGAGCTTTGGAGATGATAGGGAGAGAGGGATTGGGTGGGGTTCCATGCCAGGATGAAGGGAACAGGGCTGGCAAAAATAAGGCTGGGGGAGGGGCTTGGAGGGGGAAGCATCATTGAGTAGAGTGCATTTGGAGGTATTGGGGGGGCGGGGGAAGAAGTAGGACTACCAATCTGCAAACTTTTTACTAACCTACAAGCTTCTTAATTAGTAACGGGCCTGTGTTGCTGATGTGCCGGGCCTGTCAGAAGGTTTGCATTTACATTACATAAAATACATAAGTTAAACAGTTTGGTTGTCAGTAAAAAAAAAAAAAAAAAAAGTTCTTTAGGTTGGAAATCCTGCCAGCAAGCAAGCTTACAACACATTATCTTCATACTAACCTGTTGTAAATTCTTTCTTCAGAAATCACTGACCAGTTGGGGAAACTGGAATAGATTTCAAGGTGGTGATGACTCCAGGTGCAGAGGGAGGATAAGTGACAGGCAAGTTACAGCCTCCATTCTACATATAAAAAAAAGGATAATAACTTGTCAGTACAGCATATGTGGAGCTTGGGGACTATACTATTATTTTTTGTTCATTGAGGTATGGAAGATGACCTAGTTTTAAAGAGGGAAAAGAGGGGATGAAGGCCCAAATGGTGCAAATCAGCTACAATAATGGTAAACACTCCCAGAGACAGGGTCCCTTGAGGAGGTTTAAAACTTTTCAAGTAAATTGACATCATGACTACTTTTATAACAGGTCATTGCTACAGCTGGTTTTGATGATGTGCTCAGTTGGGAGTCACCCCTTGGATTTAAAGAGGCACAGTCCATCTGTTTTGTAGAACTTATTGTGCTTGTGCCAGGGGGTTGAGTCTGGTGACAGAAGTACAGTATTGGATCTTGATGCCAGAACTGCTTCTCAATTCCAACCTTCCCCAGCAGCAGCAAGACACTGCTTGGCTAGAGTCCAGTAGATGTACCATCTCTTCAAGAACTTAATGTTAGCTCAGTCTTCACTAGCAGACTCTCAATATAAATCCACTACACCTTAAGGGCCAAGTTACAGGCCATGACTTCCAATCAATCAAGAACAAGGAAGCTCTGGGACCAGCAGAACTACTGGCACCCTATTTTGAACACCAGGAGCAAGGGTTTCATCATGTCCATGAGCTTACGTACTAATCATGACACTGATGTGGACACTCAGATCCCTCTGAGAAAGCACTGACCAGCAGTGCTTCCGCAAAATGGTGACTTCAACAGGGCACTCACTTGTGCCATGAGGCACCTGTACAGTCACAGAATTCAGTCTGCCTTCTCAGCAGGTGAGCCCATTGGCAAGAAAGTGATGGCTAGAAAATTATATGTAGAGGTTTGCTTTTAGGAATTGGCTCATAGGTAAAATAGATATTGTATTAAAATAATGGTCTGGGGCAATAACAAAGGGTTAATTGATTTCTAAAAACCTGTTTTATCACACAATTTTACAGCCTGCAGGGAAGAAAGAGTGTTTGCAGCCATGAGATATACTTTGGGGGTAGGAAGGTGCAAAACAGGCCATTTTCTATTTAGATTCAGATTCGGCCCAAATCTGGGACCATAATTCAGTTAGTTGATTTGGATACCTGACCCCAATTTGATTCAGCCAAATCTGAATGTGAAGATTTGATGCTGGTTCAGAGAATCAGTGATTTGGCCATAGACACAGCTTTAAATGTTTTCCTCATTATTTCAATTAATATCCCCAATTCAATTGAATTTGTCTAACCTCACATTAACATGACTAATTTCCTCTCTCTTTGTGAATTGCGAGGCTCAAGTTTTGACCACCTTTTCAGAAGTTTCTCTGTGGGTAACTAGTGTGGCTCCTGCTTTAACATGACAGCCATTGTGATAATAAAATTAGGTACCCTATTCCTTCTTGAGGGATCCAAGTGCCTGAAAGACCACAAGACCACCTACATGTTATTTTGTATTTCCCCTGGCTTTGCACTATTTTTTTTCATATATGCACCCTGGCTATGATAATGGAATTTAGATGCCTCATGTGCAACCCAGATGCTTCAGAGTTGAAATACAATTTGGGCCTTAAGGGTTTTCTGATTATTGAAGAAAAAAGTCATTTTGAAAATTATTCTTTTTTTCCACACTTAACAATGAAGAAAGGATATTCCATGAAAAATCTAGGTTCCTAGGTTTGGGAACAAATAAAGAATTAGAAGGGAGAACAGCTCAGTTGTGTAACGCAGTGCCATTATGACAACAGAAAGCACTTTACATGGGCACTGGCTCAGACATTGTAACAGATCCTTGTTCTTAGGTGTTCCCTTCTGTACTTGTATGGGGGGAAGGGAGAGTTGGGGCATATCAGCAGAGTGGACAATAGTACTGAAAGGAGAATGAGAGGAGATAAGTAAAAGGGAATAACGTGTCTAGGGATACAGGGAGGGACCGAGATACATGGACAATGCAGGCCATATGGGAGGGAGAGTGGAGTGAGATTATGAGTAAATTAATGGCGTTTGTCAGGACTAAACGGACCATAGGTGGTCACTTAGTGAGATACCTAAGGGGCAGGCTTGAGTAACACCAGGATCCATTGCAGTCCAACTCATCAAGATGCAGTTTGAGGCAGTAGTATGGTCAGGGCAGATGATAAAGGGGAACTGGGAGGTCCAAACAATGCATAAGAAGTGACTGGGATCATGAAGGAGCAAGTGTCAGTCTGTAGTCATGAAGGACCAAGTGGTCTGGGGGAGAAGGCAAGAATCATACACGAGAGTGTTGTTTCTGGATAATCCAGTAGGAAGTAGGTGGGCTTTAATAGTCCTTCTGCCAGCGGCTTGATTTTCCCATGGGTTCCTCCTGGTCACTTGATGTCCTCATGGGACAGACCAGGCTGGGCAGGGGCTTACATCTGACTGGCTGCCTGTAAGGCTGTACAAAGCTTCAGTCCCTGATTTGATTCGGCAGATATTTAGCCCAATTCAGTGACTGAGTCTCCAAATCTGAATTGAATCAGAGGACCAATTGCGACATTGGCTAGGATGCAGTTGGAACACTGCGTCCAGTTCTGGGCACCGCACTTCAGGAGGGATGTGAACAGCATCAAGAGGGTCCAGAGGAGGGCCACTCGCATGATCAGGGGGCAGCAGGGTAGGCCCTATGAAGAGAGGCTACAGGACCTGAACCTGTTCAGCCTCCGCAAGAGAAGGCTGAGAGGGGACCTGGTGGCCATCTATGAACTTACCAGGGTGTACTGACAGGGAATGGGAGACTCTCTGTTCCCACAGGCACTACCAGGAGTAACTAGGAATAACAGCCACAACTTGTTTGAGAGTAGGTTCAGGCTAGACATCAGGAAGCACTACTTCACAGTCAGGGCGGCTAGGATCTAGAACCAACTTCCAAAGGAAATGGTACTCACTCCTACCCTGGGGGTCTTCAAAAGGAGGCTAGATAATCACCTAGCTGGGGTCATTTGAGCCCAGCATTCTTTTCTGCTGATGGCAGAGGTTGGACTTGGTGATGTTCTCAGGTCCTTTCTGACCCTACCAACTATGAAACTATGAGACCCTTTAATCTCTCCAAAATGAATCAGAATCCTCTGAATTGATTCGGAGAAATTTGGAAAGATTTGGTGATTCAGACATAAGACACAGCTTTAAATGTTTCTACATACCTCTAGGTAGCAGGCGGCTTGTGAATGCTGCAATGCTGGGGCACATGAAGTGTCCCACAGGAGTGCAGAAGGCTCCCCAGCATGTTTCACAGCAGACCCAGAAGTGGACCAGAAGTACTTCACTGTCGAACATGTGGAGGGCCCCCCTGCCCTCCCCTGGGATGCTCCATGTGCCCCAGCATTGCAGCATTCACAAGCTGCATTGGTACCTCAAGGTATATAGAAGAAACATTTAAAGCTGTGTCTGTGTCCAGATTGATGATTCTCCAAATCAGTATCGAATCTTCAGATTCAGCCAAATTGAATCAGGGGCAGTGATCCGAATCAACAAATCAAATCACTATCGCTGATTCAGTCCAAATCTGAAACAAATAGGACCCACTTCACACACCCCTAGCTGCCTGGTGATTTCATGGACTTTGCCTATGTCTGCTACTTGGTTACTTTAGGCTTTATCAACTAACTGTATCTAGCAAGGTATCTTGCCAAGTGGGTGTTCAATGTCTGGTGAGATGGAGGATCCTCCCATGTTCTAAGCCAAGAGCTTAGTTGTTAAGGCACTTGCCAAGAAAACAATAAGGTCTAGATCTGCAGACACACTGGATGAGTTTCCATATGCATTGGCTCACAGTGCTCTCTGTACCAGGTGACATGTTAGACCCCATCCAGGAAGGGCACTCCTCCTAGCCCCACCATTTTAAGAGTTAAATTATGAAGACTGATGTTTAGCTATGTGTATGTCAAAGGAAAGATGTGCCCTGCCAGAAAGCAGCCTACTCTGTATGGTGGACAAGTAGACATGGAGTAGGAGAGCATGAATTATGGAAACATGGCAGGTATGAATCTGGATGCCACTTAGGTGGGTAAAGTGGAAAAGAATTTGCCCTTGGGCTCCAGAAAACAGGATTCAGAAGAACCAGACACTAAATGGGACACCTAAACCAGCCAACAGGAAATACTGAAGACAAGGGCATAGATGGAATTCCATTTAGATGTGGGGCCAGATTTAACATGTCCTATCACCCAAGAAGTGGGATATCTAATTTCCAGGCTCTTTTCAACCTGAAACCTTTCTCTGATCAGAGCAGTTACCATCAAGTTATTGGCTAAAGTGTTGGAGAAAACCTTCCCTCCTCTCACTGTGTCTGAAGCATTTTATGCAAAGAATATAACCCTTGGGCTCAAAGCAGCACGCACAGGAGGGATGATAACTCTGTAGCCTAGAGCTTGTGACACTCAGCTGGGAGGAAGGAGTCATTGTGTCAGTCCTCCTCATAAGTTAGGTTCTGTTTCATATCCACAACCTATTTAATTATAATAGAGAAGTACACCAGGAAGCAGGGATCAAGCTCTAGGCATCCCCCTTTAGTGTTGTTGCACTAAGCAGCACCTTGAGCTTTGGTTTAAAAGCAAATGCACAGAAAATCAGGCTCCTTCTTCCTCGTGGTGCTTCTGACCCTGACTTTCATCTTTGCTTTCAAGGTAGCCCAAGTACTTCTACAGAAAATGTGAAGAGTGCCACCTCCCCAATCTTTTACAAAGCCAAATAGAAAAGTGAGTGTCCAGGGAATGACAGCTGAGGAATTGACCTCGCTAAGCAGCAGCAGCCAGAACCAAGTTCTCACATTTTCTGAAGGAATATTTGTATCTTTGCCCTGTTGTGCAGAAGGTGCACGGCAATGTCATTGAAGAAAAGCAGAATCAGGTGCTCTGGATATCAAAGGACTGGAGATGCTAGATGCACAGCTTGGGTCAGAGGATGAAGCTTTGGAAAGGGCTTGAATTCAGGAGCACTTGCCTGTTTCCCATTGGTTCACACAGGCATATTCTGACTCCCTGAATCACTTTTCATGGGCTCCTGAATGTTACCACTTGCTGTATAAGAATCATAAGTTCCCCCCTCCCTGCCATCCCAATACATCAGGTGCCTAATCTTTGAGAACTGTAATGTCTCAGTGGAGATACCCGTGCTACCCATTTGGCTTGTTCTCCAAGCATATACCCCAAAATACACCCACTAGCAAATGGCTACATAGTCTTCCCTGATATGATATACAGATACAGATATGATATACAGAGGTATAATCATGATGGAAAGCCCTAAGATATCCTGTTATTTTACTGAAGGTGTTCTGTAAGAATTCCTCTAGGTTTGTTGACATTGATTACTGGCAATGGAAATCTGGCAAAAATAAATGGGTGGTGGATTTGCCAGGCAGAAATATTTTCAAGGTAAAGGAATCATGCAAGAATAATGCAATCATTCCAAAGACATTGAAATAACGGTCTCAGCTTTACTAGCAGTGTTGATGTGTGGTTACAAAGCATCTGGTCCAGGAGGCAGCATGCAGGGAGCAAGCACAGAATGACTCCCCACAGCACTGTGCGGTGCTCTACCATGGGCATGTTACCGGGCAAACATGTTATGCTGAGTGAGATTTCCCAAGCCTGGATATTCCCTGGAGAAGCTGGAGCAGTTCTTTTATCCCTGGCTCAACTGGGCTGTGTGGTACCTTTACTGTCACAGCTATTTGGAACAGTTCCATTTCTTTTAATCTAACTCATAAACAGCGAAGGGAATCACCTCAAGAACACCTCTCAAAGGAACCACATATTCTTCCTTAAGAACTAATTGGTCATCTGGGCATCAGAAAAAAAAATCCAGCTGTTGCTATAGAACTGATTAAAATACATAACAGTCATTTCTGTTTTGGATGTTCCCCTCCCCTGAAGTCCTGGATTTTCTCATTCAGGAAAGCAGCAGTCAGTATACTATTTAAAATAATTCGGATATTACACTGATATATGCTCTCTATCCCTCTACCCACAGAAGAGAAGAATGAAGCGGGAAGCATTAACATCTTATATTAGCTTGAATCTTTTTTCCACTCTTAGGTGAGTTATACATGTTGCATTTTTATGTAATATATTAATTTTATATTGTAAATGTAGTCATGGGGAGTTCAGTATTTTCAGCCTCCTCCATAATGTCACATACACAGTGTAGGGCATAAGAACCTCTGAAAAGAGAGGTCAAGCTTGGTTTGTTTAATAATTCCCCATATTCTGCCAATTGGAACATGACCTGGGCTTCCTTTCAGTTATTATTTTTACATTTATTTTCAGCTGAAAACTCTGCTCTTCAATATAGCTCCTTCACGTAGCCTATGATCTTATTTTATCTGAAGGGCAAAGAGTGTACTTTGTCTCCTCTAATGAGAACGTCTTGGAAGGTCCATCTGATTCTTCCTGAACCAAAATATTATCCCCCCAGCCCCCATGTCACAAACTATGTCCCTGAAGTCCCATTTCCTCGAAGTTCCAGTTTCATCTTCATCCAGGATTTGCCTGTTTATAGGATATTAAGATGCCTCCTCTCTACTCTGATATGCAGTGATTTTCAGCACACTGTTTTAGACTGTTCCTGTGCAAAAGTGAACTTTTTGCTGTAGCCAGGACTGATAAAGGCAGCCCTTACTGTATCTTAGAAATAAGGATCATCAGCCTCCAGAAGTATCATGTAGTAGATTGGAGTGTTTTGTAGCTGCGATGGTCCAAGAAACATCTGAGGGACAAGGGGGTTTTTTTGTTTTTTGTTTTTGTTTTTTTTTGTTATGTTTATTATTGCACCAACTCCATAGTTGGACTAACTTTCAGGCATCAACTGCCCTTTTTCATGCCACTTAATGCCCCTAATTATTTTTTCACACCTCTTCAGATTATACAGTAGGTCCATTAAAAGATATTGCAATATAGCCTTACCTCTAAGAGAACCACACTCTTGTCAGAAAACAGCAGAGTCTGATCAGGAGTGATTCACCTTATATTTCATCCAAAAAAAAAAAGTCAGTGAAGTTTAGTATACAATGGGTAATGCTTTGCCAGGGTCTAGCCCTTTGTACTGTTCCAGACTTGAAAATAAAAGAGCAAAAATGGTTACATGAACCTAACATTTATTCTCTCAAAAGAAACAAAAGGAAAGCAGGAAAGGTGAGTAGCCTCTTGCTCTGTCAAATCAGTTAGATAACAGCATTTCAGGGTGAAACGTCTTCTTCTAGGGATACCCTGCCAATGCCTCTCAGTTTTTCTCTGTCACTGTAAAACTAGAACTGGAATGGAGACCCAGGGCTCACTCTCTTTTGGAGCTGTGTTCATCACAGTGATCCATCATCTTTTCTCCCTCCCATCCTGGCACCACGTATTTTTTTTTCCTTGAGGGTTGCCCAATGGAAGAGATTCAAGAGAAGGATGCTTGCTTCAAATTCTGCCTATAGGGTAGGGACAAGAAATTGATCTCTCCCCTCTCTAAACCACTGTCCTAATGATTTGGCCCTTGTGCTACTAGGTGGGGGAACTCTCCTCCTCCAAAATGTAACCCTTTCCTTCATTTCAGTTTGTCTCTGACTATGCTGTCAGCAACTGCTATGCAATTTTGGACCCACCGGGGATATCCTATCTTGCCTCTAGGGAAGATTAAAAATGCCACTTATGCAAGCGCATAGGCAATTCTTTGATATGTAAGAAGGAAAGACATTTGATGCTCATAATTAAAATTGGTGGTCACTTGTCCTGCAGAAGCTATAATAGGATTTCTTCAGGTCCAAATGGAAACTAAATCCCTCAAGAAGCAGCTCAGTCAGGAAATGTCCTTAAGTGAAGGTACGAATAATTGGAAGATTTTTGTTTTGTTTTGTTGTGTTTTTTTCCCTATAATGGAAGAGTTTGTGAACAAGTGGAATACATTTTTTGAATGCAGTATAACTTTAGAGTGTTTCTATCCACCATCCGTTTACAATGTTTGTATTAATGAAGTAGTGGCCACTTCATCTCTAAGCTTTGACTGGAATTACCTATTAAAATAGCTACTGCTTAGGTAATATAATGATGTATCCTATGAAATACTTCAGGTATATCAGGTTAGGATATTAACATCATAATTACATTGGCTTTACTTTTTTTAATGTTATGTTGTTTTTAGCACCAATAAATAACTCCCCCCCCAAATCCCACAACAAAATAATCTTTCCTTTTCCTCTTCCACTTACATAATTATGTCATTGAGAATACATTCAATTTCCTTCAACCCTTTTTCCTGCCATAATCAAGCAAGAAGTAGGTGATGCTTTTTATTAGCTACAAAGAAGCTTAAGAAATAAACCAAGGACAGAAGTAACCCCAAATTCTTAATAAACCTTATTTCTGTTAGTCTCCTCACCATAAATCCCCTTTTTATTGAAAGGTATATGGGAATACAGAGGGTCAGACAAAATGGCAATGCTATTTATATAGAGAACTCTTTAACCATAAATGGAGAAGTACACTTTCTTCATGGAAATTGCTTAAGTACTCAATCATTCATTCATTCATTTTTTCTTCTAGGTCATAGCTTGGTGAGCAAACAGTTATGGGGAACCAAACAACTGTCAGCTATTTTATCCTGTCTGGTATTTCCAGTGGCTCACAGCT
Organism: Crocodylus siamensis; assembly: GCF_052110815.1. Classification (NCBI taxonomy): domain Eukaryota; kingdom Metazoa; phylum Chordata; order Crocodylia; family Crocodylidae; genus Crocodylus; species Crocodylus siamensis. The sequence goes on from NC_143400.1 coordinate 47,112,119, forward strand.
CCAGCCTTTCCTTTTTCTGGTGTTTCTACTTATATACCTATTAACTGTGGTGGGGAATGGGGCCATCATGGTGGCGACAGAAGCTGATCCTCACCTTCATACCCCTATGTATTTTTTCCTATTCCATTTATCCTTCCTTGATATCTGCTACTCTTCAGTAACTGTTCCAAAGATGCTGCAGAATTTCTTGGCAGAGAAAAAAACCATCTCTCTCCATGGCTGCATTGCCCAGATGAACTTAATTCTTCTCCTGGCTTGTACAGAAGTTTTCATGCTATCAGCAATGGCCTATGATCGATATGCTGCCATCTGTGACCCACTGCATTATGTGGGGACAATGAATAAGCAGGTGTGCATAAGAATGGTTGGTGGTGCATGGCTGATGGGCACATTTTATTCATTAATGAACACTGCTCCTGCATTATATTTGCATTTCTGTGGGCACAATGAAGTGCACAGCTTCAATTGTGAGCTCCCGTCTCTACTAGAAATGTCCTGCACAGACACCTTCACCAGTAAGATAACATTTCTCATTTCAGCTATGATTGTAAGTTTGATCTCATTCTCCATCACCCTGGTCTCTTACATCTGCATCATCTGCACCATCCTGAAGATACAGTCTGCTGAGGGTAGGGGTAAAGCCTTTTCCACCTGCAGCTCCCACATCACTGTCGTTGCTTTGTATTATGGGGCTGCTTTGTTTAGATATCTAAGACCTAGTGAAGCCTCTTCAGTGGTACTTGACACAGTCTTCTCCTTCCAGTGCAGTATCTTAACTCCCATCTTAAATCCTATTATCTACAGCCTGCGAAACAAGCAGGTAAGATCAGCTCTGGGGAATATACTGAGGAAAATCTGAGGCATGTGGATGCAATTAAACATTTAAAAAATGTCATACATTAATAGGAACTGAGATTTACATGACTTCGTAACATTTTATTGGTTGGTATGGACATTTAGCTTATAAAAAAAATATGTTGTCCCTTATCTGTGAGAATGTTTGTGCTTTTATGGCTGTTCTCAATCCAACCTTTTAAAAAAGCACTGTAGGATCAGAAATGCATGGAAGGTATGAATTATCTGGAAGTTATCTGTAGCCAAGAGTGTACAAAATACTTCCACTTTCCTTTTTCAGTTTTATACTAGGGACTAACAATCAGTCTTCCACCTTGTGGTTAGAGCTTTGACTTGAGGAAATGAATCTGGAACTATCCTGAACAAGCATCTTGGACCAGAGAGACAGAGAAAGCTTCATACTGAAATACTTCATTGGCTGGGACCTAGGTCCCTAAGCCACCTGGTGAGAAATGTGGGTTTGGGCCAATGCTTCAGACTGGACAGAGAAGATCGGGGGAGGGACATCCCCGTCTCAGGGAACAGCTCTATACCCTAAGTAATTGGTTTGGAAGGAACATCACCATTACTTTCTCTTGGATTTTCATGAAAAATGATTGATTTAGCTCCAGGAGGAGTTGACAGCTGTGAAAAACACGGTATGGGAGGTATGCTGTGGTGTTGTTTTTAAGGGAATTTAAGAAATTAATTTGATCATAAAATTGTGGAACAACAAAACTTTTCAGGGAGTGGATTGTGTCAAGTGTGGTCCCATTACATCATTTAGCTTCTCTGATTCAGTGTATAAAGTTTAACTCTGCCCTGACTTTCATCTGTCTTCATGAAAAATGCTCAAGGACCAGTTGAAGTCAGACTTTAAAGGGGCTGTTAAAGAAATTTCTGACAGCAAAACACTTTGAGTGAGATACACTTTTGTCCTTCATCTTGTTTGGAATCTGGGAAGCTCCTCTAACCTCAACTGAGTTCTCCCCTTTTAAATTCCTTTATGGGGAACAACATCAGATTATACTAGATATCCTTAGAAGACCCAGCAGACACAGGACCTAAGACATGAAAGTGTAATACAGTACATTCCCCAACATTGTGAATTGATGGATCCTGTAAAATTCACCCAGGTGTGACTCTCCATACCACATTCACCCAGGAGACTCCATACCATGCAGTAGACTCAGAAGCAGTGTTATAGTAACAATGCCCAACTTTGGCTTCATCCAACAGGGGACTGGGTCCAATTCTTACTCTCCTCAATGGTAAGTAAGCTGTTATCCAAATTAAAAGTGTAATGAGGTTATGAGAAGTATTATGAAGTTTGCATACAGGGGAGTTGTCATAGGAGTCAGATAATTTAAACCTCTTGAGACCATGGAGGGCTTGAGAAATCCTCAATGCTTCAGCTTGTTTTTACAGTTGAGAAGGTTCCCCATCTCCATTACTGTATTTGTGAAGTGTGTGACTGAATAAAGTTTTAGCAATATGTAATGCGAGGGCAGAACATGTTAGCTTAGATGGCTTGATATTAGAATAGGTTATGTTTAGATTATGTAATAACAGCATTATAGTGACAATATTATATATAAAATGTAATCATTTATATATGTAATCAAGCTATGAACTTTTTATATAGTATGTTAACAATAGTAGTGTTATTGATTGAATGAATGAGGGGTGCATGGAATGTTTATTTTGCCTGTGTAAGCAAGAGGAGGTTTGCTAAGGTGCTGAATATGCAAGTTACCAGACAACGAACTGATTAATGGATGTCTGAAGAACCAGTCTGTGACCAGGTGCAGAGGAGATAAGATAAGCAACAGGATAAAGAAGATATTCTGTATATCCTGCAATTTAGCCTACACAACATTTCAAGGCTGAAAGACTGACTTTTATGACAGGAGTGATCTCAAGCTGAGATAATGAAAAAATGATAAAGAACAACAACTGAATAAGGATGTGCAGATGGAAAAGTACCTCAAGTTTGGACAAAGACTGGAAATCCCTATGAAAGTGGGATCTAACAATGCCGAGGCAGGGAATTCACACTCCACAACCTTCACTGGAGCACAGATGCATCTGTTCACCCCCGCTCCATCATCCTCAATGAGCCTGGGCTGGCCACCCAGTGCCAACATTCAACAAGCAAGCTGGTAATTATAACATCTCCATAGAGTGTGTTTGTCTGTGTGTGTTTGTGTGAATGGTGTGTTTAGTGTATGTCTTTGTATGTTTTGTTTTACAAAATCAATAAAACACGGCTCTTTGCCTTATACCCCCTTATAAAGTCTCACTCATGATTTGAGCAATTGTCAATTTGTGTAACGTAATTGGTGGAGAATGTGTCAGGGGGTGATACATGGTTTAATGTTGTGCTTATTAATCTGTTTGTTTGTTTAAAGGTGTGCATACTACCCAGTGGTATAAGTGCCAGGTGCTGTGGGTGCAGGTTTGACCAACCGCTACAGTTTGGATACTGTATCAGGATTGCACTGAGAGCTTTGGCTCTATTATATCAGTGGTGCATTGGGAGCTTTTGCTCTATTTCTATTATCTCAGGGATGCGCTGAGACCTTTTGCTCTCTTGAATAATAGATTTTACAGCATTTAGGACTCATGGCTTGTTTATGGTTTAGAGTTTTTGGTTTTAGTGATTAATATTGGACACTGGTAGGATTTATGTTTCAGAGCCTGAAAAGATGTTTAAAAAAAACTGACAAAGGAGAACAGTGCAGAAGTTCAGGAGGCTTTGTTCTTTATACAGGAAGTTAGCCCCTTAAAACGAATTTTGCAAAAATTTGGGCATAGCCCTTGGACTGAACAGGCACTAGCAAATGCCTGTACTATTGCTGATTTGGAAGAAAAATTTGGAAAATATGTAGAATTATATGATAAGCCTTCACATTCCATGAAACAGGAAGCTGCAGCAATTTGGCTTTTGTGGGAGGCTGCTAAAAATCTTTTTGTTCACCTGACAAATAGGAAGAAGCGTCTCTGCTGGATAAACAACTTACTCAGATAAAAAGGGATTTAGAGAGCCTCAGAATGGAGCCTGCATCCTGACCAGATGTACTTGAAAGAGAGTTGTAACTTGATTTCAGAGAGTGTCCAAGGTGGTTAAGTAAAATACCCTAAAGAGCATAATGCATGAGCAGCTTTGCAAAGACTGTTAAGGTGCTGGTGCAAAATAGAGAGTGTGAGAAGTGTGGTATGTTTGCTCTGTGTCTGTATTGCAAGGCAGAAAAACTGCTGGAAAAAAAGTATCTGCAATCTCATTGATAAAGGGGGTGAGAAATGTTTTGTGGTTTTTTTCCCTCCCTTCACTCTCCAAAAACAGTGTGAATCTTTTAGACAGGAAAGTGTTAACAGCTTGTTAAGACCAAAAAAAGATGGTTCTGAAAACTCAGTGTCAGCCATTAAGGCTCTTACTATAATTGATAGAGTTAATCAAGACAAGTAAATTAAGGCATTTCTTAAGGCACAGGCAGAAAGAATTAAATGTGGCAGGATACAGGCATGTGTTTTAAATGAGAAATCATCCCCCCACTCCACCTTAACAAAGGCAGGGCAGTGTTAATATTCATTAGAGGCTGAAATAAACTATCTACTCTAAGTTATAACAGATGGTTTAAGCTAGGAAATGATAGTATAGATGTTTAAAATGTATAGGTTTTGGTCTGATTTTGGTCTGTTTTGAGGACAAACAAGAAAACCTGAAAACTGACAATAAACTTCAGAGTTTTAAATACCGTAACAACTGTTGTAGCTCCTGGTACAGAAAATACCCTGAAGGTCCAGCAGCTAAAGCAAGAGGGGTAAAATTATTTTTAATATTGAATTTGGCTAATATAATATTTTGGTTATTTCCTTGGCACAAAAGTGCTGGTATAATTTGGAACTGATATTCATGGGAACAACTGTTGTATCCAAATACCTTAAAGATTTTAAATGTCCCAGCAATAAAGATATGGAAAAAGCTTTTAAAATAAAAATTCAGAGGGGAAAATTGTCCCTCTAAAAGTAAAAAATATTTTTAAATGACAATTTGGTTAACATTTAACAAGGGTATTGGCATCCCTTGATCTCACATTTGGGGGAAAAATGTAAAGGACCCAATTGCAATTTCCAAAATAGTGTAATGAACCACTGAAAAGAGTAAAATAAATGTAAATAATCCTTGTCACTTAATATATATGTATGTATACAAGAAGACACCCCAAGAATTCTAATAATATGTGCATTGTTACTGCATGTCAACACTATACATGTGTAAATACAAATAATATTTTACTGTACGGAGTTTTCCTTAGCAGGTTGCTGTATTTTCTTTTGCAGTAACCACAGTGTAAAATTCAATCTAGTAGCAAAGGCGACTGAAAGACTATGAGGCTTTATTACCATCAACAGTGGGTTTTTTTCATGCTGGTTTTAAGCCATGGTTTTAGTATCACAGCAGAAATTGTTTTGTCTGTTTGTTTTGTTTTGTTTGTCCTGTTGTGTTGTCTTTTGTTTGGTTGGTTGTTTTATTTTAAGATGGCAAAAGTTTAAATGTATATGAATATCATTAAAATGTGATAAAATTATTGGTAATACTCTCTCTCTAAAAAATGAATTTGTCTGTAGATCCCAGACCAGGACACTTTCCATCCAGTTTGGACAGGAAAGTTGTTCTAATCTTTGAAACAAAGAACAGCAATTCATATGAAAGGTTTAAGTTGTAAAGTTTACTTGTTTAGCAAAATGGCACTGACTAAAAAGGTAATGTGTGTGTATTTAGTAAATAACCTGATGAAATATTTTTAAGACTATAAAGAGAATTTCATTTGTATTTAGATTTTTTCCACACCAGGATGTGTGGAAACTGCATTAACCCGTTGCTTTACAGGAAAAGCAAGAGTTGATAAACCTATCACATTAGTACGTGTATAAAGAAGTAAAGGAACTCTTTATTGATTGAAGCAAAATACAGAATGGGTGAGTATGTAGAATGATGTGAAACCTTGGATGGCTAATTATGTCCAATATACAAAAGAAGAGGCCCGACCTTCTGAATCCCAACCACTATTTCACAAAGGAGGGGAGGCCCTCAGAGCAGGTTACAAATACATTTAATTAATAAATTGCTTTTAATTCTAGACTGTTTGTGAACAACATATATAAGCTTATCAAATTTTATTTGAACAGCCCATGAAGTTGGTGATGGATGTGGATCAGTTTAATGATGTGGGAGATACCACTAACTATGACATGTATAAATGGTTGGCACAATTAAAAAGAGAACAAGCTAACCCTTCAAAAAGGAACGTAGCCTGTTTTTTTTCACAGTTTCACAGCCTGCATGGAAGACAGATATACATTAGGGGTGTGTGAAATGGGACGTATTTGATTCGGATTCGGCCTGAATTGGGGACAGTGATTTGCTTTGTTAATTTGGATCACTGTCCCCAATTCAATTTGGCCAGATCTGAAGATTTGATGCTGATTCAGAGAATCAGCTATTTGGCCATAGACACAGCTTTACATTTTTTCTATATACCTCAAGCTACCAGGCACAGCTTGTGAGCAATGTAATGCTGGGGCAGATGGAGCACCCCACAGAAGCGCAAGGGGGCCCCTGTGTGCTCAGCAGCAAACCCAGAAGTGGACCAGAAATGCTTCTGGTCCACTTCTGGGTCTGCTGCCATGAGCACCGGGGAGCCCTTTGCGGTCTTGTGGGATGTTTCATCTGCCCCACTATCACAGCATTCACGAGTTGCCCACTACCTAGAAGTATATAGAAAAAAAATTTAAAGCTGTGTCTATGGCCAATCTTTCTGAATCTCTCTGAATCAATTCAGAGGGTTCCAATTCAATTTGGAGAGATTAAAGGGTCTTCTGATTCGATTTAGATTTGGAGATTTGGCCACCAAATCGGGTCGAATCTCCACCCAATCGAATTAGGGACCGAAGCTTTGCACAGCTCTAAATACATGTCCTGAGAAACTGAAAAATCCTAAACTTTATTTTCATAATAAAGTACTTCCAGTCCACTTCTGGGTTCACTGCTGAGTATGCTGAAGAGCCCTCAGTGCTGCTGTGGGACGCTCCATCCGCCCCCAGCATCACAGGATTCACAAGCCGCGCCTGCTACCTCAAGGTATGTAGAAGAAACTTTTTAAACTGTGTCTGTGTCTGAATTGCTGATTCTCAAAATCAGCATCAAATCTTCAGATTTGGATTCAGCTGAGTTGAATCAGGGACAGTGATCCAAATCAACAAATCCAACCACTGTTCCCAATTCGGGCTGAATCCAAATACGAATTGAATAGGGCCCATTTTGCACAGCCCTACTGTGCGGTGTCATACCACATGCTTATTTTTCTGGCCAAGCATATTAATAAAAGAAAAACATCCCACATCTGAAAATTCTCTTAAAATTCTGGATGGTTCTTTTCAGCCTGCCCAAATTGGGCTGTGTGATAGCTGTACAATCGCACCTATTCGGACAGTTTCTTTCCTCTTAATCTAATTCATAGGCAGGGAAAGGAATCACCTCAATACCAACCCTGAAGGGACCAAACATTCTTTCTCAAGAGCTAATTGGCCATCTGGGCATCAGAAAAAAATCCAGCTGCTGATATACAATTGATGTAAGTGCATCAGATTCATTTATGCTCTGGATGTCTCCCACACATAAGGGACAAGTTTCTCTTGTTCAGAAAACAAATCATCAGTTACCTTCTTTAAGATCATTCAAATTAAAAATGGATGTACATGTTCTCTCTCTCCTTCCTCTTCCTCTTCCCTCCCTCTCTGTATTACAGGAGAGAAAATGAAGTAGCAAGTGTTAACATCCCATGTTTTCTTGAAACTTGTTTCCACTGTTAGGTGAGTTTCTTTTATTGTATTTCTATGTAATATGCATATATGGTATTCATGCTGAAATCATATTGTAAGTGCAGTCATTGAGAATTCAGTGTGTCCTGATTCCTCTCCAATTGTTTAGAAACTGTGATATTCAAAAGGAATTTAAAAAAAGGTGCTAATAGAGGGGATGTTTTAATTTCCATGGGTTTATATAGTGTAGGGCATAAGAATCCCTGAAAAGAAAGGTCAAAGTTGTTTTGGGGTGAGTTTTTTTGTTTGTTTGTTTTTTAAAATACCCCACATTCCTCCACTCAGAAAGGAAATGAAAGTTCCCTGAACTTCCTCAAAGTTGTTGTTGTTGATTTATTTTTAGCTGAAATGTCTGCTCTTCAATATAGGTACTTCTACTATTTCAATTTATAGGTAGGCCAAAGAACAAACTTTTCCTCCTGTAATGAGAACTCTATGGAAATTCAGGCATATCCCATCTTTACTCCACTAGACCATTGCACTCTTTTCCCCATGTCACATATTATAACTCCTAAAATCCATTTCCTGGAAGTCCCACTGTTACATCTATATCCAGGCTCTGTCTGTTTATAGGATGTTAAGCTTCCTCCTCTCTACTCTGATGCAGTGAGGGTTACCATACTGTTTTAGACTATTCCTCTTTAAAAAGGAACCCTTCCCTGTGGCCAACAGTGGTAGAGGTAGACTTTACTTTAGCCTAGAAATAAGCATTTTCAGCATCAGGAAGGAACATGTAGTAGAATTGGAGTGTTTTGCAGCTGTGATGGTCCAGGACATGTTTGAGAGGCAAGCCATTTTTATATGTATTATTGGAATGTTTGTCGAAGAGCTGTTGAACGAGACATGAAGTGCCTAGTTGAGGCATGAAGTGCCATGCTCAGGACATTTTATGCTCCAAACGTTGTCCTATACCTTTCCAGAGTATACAGGTGGTCAAATAACAGCTACTGCAAAACAGCCTTGCCTCTAGGAGAATCAGTTCCAGAAAGCAGCAGAGACTGCTCAGGGAGTCATTCCCATCGTGTTTGCTCCAAGAAAAATCACTGATGTCTACAATTCAATGCATATTGCTTCCACAGTCCAGCATTTTGTACCATTTCACACTTTAAAATAAAGGGGTGTTTACAGTTTATACACCTGCTCTGGGAGTCGGGCCAGAGCACTTTAATTAGAGTGGCTCTCAGAGCCACTCTTACTAAAGCTCCCAGAGTGTCTTATGTATCAGTGTTCCAACACTTCGAAACAGTGGTGGGTGCGCTTTATCTAAATCTCGTTGACCGAGCTATAGTTCAAGTCCCCCTGCTCCCATTTGGAAGCACAGGGATTTGATACAGGAGACACAGGAGGCTGCTGGGCTGCAGTAATTGTCACACTCCAGCAGACTTGGTTAATTGAGTCTTCTCCAACATGCTGGAATTCCAGCACATTGGAGCAGCCTCCCTGCTCATGCATAGGCACCCAAGTATCCTCCAGTTTCAAACATTATGTTTGATGTAATCTTTTCCACATTACGTAGATGTATTCTGTGAAATAACCCAAGTATACCAGGATAGGATATCGTTCTCATAATCAACACCATTATTATTTTGGATTTAGTTTTTTTTAGTGCTACATTGCTTCTAGTCCCCCAAAATTAACCAAAAATAAAACTGAGTAATCGTCCTTTCTTTCCTACCTTCACTCTCTCTCCCTTTCTCCCTTGCCAATTACTTTGTCATCTCATTTGTGCATCCTTAAAATCTTGTCCTGCCATCAACAGGTAGGAAGTAGGAGATGGATATTACCTGATACAAAGAAGCTGAAGAAAAAAACAAAGACAACATTGAACATGAAAAATTGAGAAACTTTTCTTCCCTTCAGTAATAATACAGTCCTCATCAAAAAACTTTTTTCATTTAAAGGTATTTGGAAACAATGAGGTTTAGACAGAATAAGAAAGTTCTCCTATTTAAAGATCTCCATAAATAGAAAAGTACACCTTTTCAGTTGTAATTGTTTTATTCATTCATTCACTCACTCTTTTCTTCTTCTAGGTCAAAGATTTGGTGAACAAATGGCCACGGGGAACCAAACAACTGTCAGCTATTTTGTTCTGTCAGGTGTTTCCAGTGACCCACAGCTCCAGCCTTTCCTTTTTGTGGTCTTTCTACTTATATACCTACTAACTGTGGTGGGGAATGGGGCCATAATGGTGGTGACAAAAGCCGACCCTCACCTTCACACTCCTATGTATTTTTTCCTCTTTCATTTATCCTTCCTTGACATCTGCTATTCTTCAGTCACTGTCCCAAAGGTGTTACAGAATTTATTGGCAGAGAAAAAAACAATTCATCTCCCCGGCTGCATTGGCCAGATGAGTTTAATTCTTCTGATGGCCTGTACAGAAGTTTTCTTACTATCAGCAATGGCATATGATAGATATGCTGCCATCTGTAAACCACTGCATTATGTGTTGACCATGAATAAGCAAGTCTGTATGAGACTAGTGGGTGGTGCATGGCTGATCAGTATACTTTATGCGCTGATAAATACTGCTCCTGTGTTATATTTACATTTCTGTGGGCCCTATGAACTGAACACTTTCAGTTGTGAACTCCCGTCTCTACTAGAAGTGTCCTGCACAGAGACCTTCATCAGTAAGATGACACTTCTCACTTCAGCTATGATATTAAGTTTGATCTCATTGTCTATCACCCTTTTCTCTTACATCTACATCATCTGCACCATCCTGAGGATATGCTTGGCTGAGGGTAGGATTAAAGCTTTCTCTACATGCAGCTCCCACCTCACTGTGGTTGTTCTGTATTATGGAACTGCTTTGTTTCGATATCTGAGACCCAAATCAGCCTCTTCAGTGGTTCTTGATGGACTCTTCTCCATCCAGTACAGTATCTTAATTCCCATGTTAAATCCTATCATCTACAGCCTGAGAAATAAGGAGGTAAAAGAAGCTCTGGGGAATATACTTCTGAAAATTAAAAGCATGTGATTTTATTTCAAGATTATGAAAATAATGTCATAGGATAATGAGAATTGAGTGCTAAAATATTCTGATATAATGTACATGGTTGGCATGGGCTTTTAGTCTATAAACATTTAAGTTTAGCCTTAGGCATAAGGATGTTTGTATTGCCATGGCCATCCTGAATCCATCCTTTTAAAGGAACTATAGAAGTGGACATGTATGAAAGACATGAATGCTGGTGAAGTAATTCATAGCCGAGAGTGTATAAAATTGTTCACCTTGTCTTTTTGAGTTTTCATTCTGGGGAGTGAGAATGAGTCAACAGTCTTGTGGTTAGAGCACTGACTTGAAAATGGTTGATTCCAATGTACCTGTTATTATGCTGAAAACCTATATTCAACAAGAGAGAGAGAGCTTCACCTTGAAATATTACATAGTCTAGATGCTATGGAGAAACAGATGTTGCTTTTTCCCCCTCAAAAATATTTATGGTGCCCCAAAGGTCAAGCAAAAAGGCATCTATACTCCTTACCATGCTAGAAATGGGCACTATCTATAGCCTAAAAAAGGATGTAACAGATTGTGCTGTTTCTAGTGGCCAATATCTGTTGGCTCTGAGGAGGGAGATTATAGAAGCGCAGAGCAACCTGCACTCTCTATGTGACCTGAACGATTGTCTGGAGGTATGAGGGCCCAATTCTGCACATCCCAGGAATTTCCCTCGAGGATTGGACCCCTCATGTCCCAGGACTGCCTGCCTGACTTTCTAAACTTTGATGTTGTGAAAGGAATTTCAGGACATATCTCTGTAAAAAGGGGAATTAGAGATTTACCTACTTTAGGAAACACATCCTGGGATCTCTGGGGGTGAATCTCTAGAAATGGAGAATCCCGGGTTTCCCTCCTTATGGAGACACACCCAGGAAGTCACAGGGGTGCATCACCATGAGTGGGGAAACCCCTTCTCCCTCTGTTTAAGATGATGAACCCTGAGATTTCCCAGGGCATGTTTCTGTAAGAGAGGAAAGCTGGATAGACAGTCCCGATACTGTGTAGGCATTCCTTAGGCATGCAGGATTGTGCCCCTCAAGCCCTAGGGGAAAATGTTGCCCACTGTCCTAGAGAATGAATGAGCAGAAGAACAGGTAATCCGGGTTTTTCCCTTTAACAGGATCTACACTTCTAGGACACATCCTGGTACATTTGATCTGCCTCATTTAGCAATATCTCTCTTGAATCTAAGATAATCCTGAGACACTGGGACAGAAGGTGCATGTAGTAGATGCATTTGCAGGGATCATATTTGAGGTTTAGAAGCAAATGAGAACAAATGCATATACACATATAAAAACAAGAAACTATAGCAAAAAACCCCAGTAAGAACTGATGATTCAAAACACATATGTCATGAAAGCCTGTATCACAATGCATTGATGAATGCAAACACAGGGGCTGAATACATTCACAACCGTACATGGTATTCCTTCATCAGTTAAATCTCCTGCTGTCTCCATCCCTTAATGGACAATTCTTAAGAATGGTCTGAGCATCTTAGAAACAAAGTACACTGAGGACAGTACACTCAGTATGTCACTATGAGAAGCAAACATTCCAGTCATGGCCCTCTCTAATATCTGCTACCTTTGCATGTGATATTAAACACATTAAAAACGTGCTCACAAGAATATGAGTGCAGCCTGTATGTATGACAGTTTGTGTTATGGTCTTCTGATTTCTGGCACTCCATGAGACAGAAACCAGTGAACCCCAAAATGAAGGAGTTATTTCTTGAGATACTGAGAAACTTGGTAAAAGACTGTTTCAGCTAAACAAGTCCACAACCTGCTACATTTGGTGAATGTGGTCTGTTTAAAGATCACTACAGGAATTGAAAGGGTCCTGCAACAAATATGGGATATTCTGAAAGTGCATTCAGAGTGAGCTGCAGCAATGTAAAGGGACTTGGAACAGTTTGAGGTGAACCATAGTAGTTTGAAGGGCTGCTCATCATGCAAGTGGGAACCCCGTTCAAGGGGTAAGAGCAGCTGTCCATCCTGTGTTGGGAGGTGGAAGACATTAACTGGAGAGCAAAGAGTAGTGTAAACCCCAGTGATCTCGCCAAGATATAAGGTGAAATGATGAACTCTCAACTATTTTTGATAAGCTGCCCGAGGAGTCAACAGGTCTGCTGTGCCAGTTGGAGGTGGAGCACCAAAGCCATGAGCAGGCTGAGGCCAAAGTGGCTGCCTTGAGCTGATAGCTGATGGAAGGGAGCTAAGATTATAAGTTCAAGATCTTTTGAGGCAGAGAAAAAGAAGGAGCTCAAACAGCTGTTCATGCTCAAATCAGAAACAAACCAAGAGCGAGAAGAGAGTCTATGAGCACTCTGAGAGAAAATTACCATAGTTGATTCAGGGGCTGAAGGGACAGCCAAAATAAAGGACCTGGAGGGCCAGCTGGTTGCCTTGAGACCCCCAGCGAAGACCCCCCAGCAGAGAGATGTGGCTTTTCAGCAGCTGCGAAAATACCAGGAAAGGAAAGAGGAGGAGCTGGCAGCCCTGATCTCCCAACTGCAGCTTGTGGACAAAGCCAGATACACCAACCAAGCCTCTGTAAGGGAGATGCAGAGGGAGAAGGTCACTGAACTAGAGGGTACAGGACCTGGAGGCTGAAAAGTGTTGGCCTTGCTGGCTACAGCATTGCACTGCCAGCTCATGTTAATACTGTGGTCAATTATTACCCCCAGGTCTGTGGTGGCAAGTGATGGGGGATCTTCAGTCCTGCTGCCTGATGAGAGGCAGCAGTTGCACAAGTTCCCATGACAAGAGTTTTGCCTGTCAGCAGCTAGGAGTGCAGGGCCCCAAACCCCCCTGCACCGATCTCCACCACAGCTAGCAGGCTTTGTGGCTGCAGCAGGGCCTAGAAGCCAGGCCTGCAGTAGTGTCCATCCTCCCTGTACCCCAAGACAGACACAGTTGCACAAGCACCCATGTCATGAGTTTTGCCTGTCAGCAGCCGGAGGTGCAAGTCCCCAGAAGCTCTGCATCAATCTCCTTGACAGCTGTCAGGTTTTGTGGCCTTAGCAGGGGCTAGCAGGCCTGCAGCTTTCACCCTGCTGCATCTTCACACAGTGTCACCCATGGCATGAGTTCTGCTTGTCTGCAGCCTGAGGTACAGTTTTCCCCAAAACCCTGCACCTATGTCCTTGAAACATGGCAGGCTTTGTGGCCTCAGCAGGGGAAAGCTCACTTGCAGTTTTGACCTCACTGTGGCTTAACACATATACATGACACATTTTGCTTTCAAGAATTTGGGGTGCAGTTTCTCTGACTCCCCTGCACCTATCTCCTTGAAACATGGCAGAGTCCATGCCCTCAGAAGGGGATACTATTCCTGAAAGTTTCATCCAAATCAGGCCATAAATGACAAAGTTATAGGCTGTTTTGTCTTTCCCCATTATATCCTATGGGTGAAATGTCGAAACGCTGGTCAAAACGGAACGCTGCCATTTCGCACAGCCCTATTGGAAGGTAAATAAATCATGGGAGAATTATACACAGTCATGTGGGTGGCAAATTGGGCTAAGGGGCACACCAAAAGGGTGTGTTCAGATGAGTGCACATGCCTATTGTAGCATCTCAAACCTCTTGAGATGAGCAGGAAAATGAACAGGGGGATGGAAACCAGTGGTGGGATTGTGGGGGAGCTGTAGCCTGGGGGGAAGGGCTGTGACCTGCAGGCAGGGCAGTCCATGTGATGGGGGTCATCCCCCCTAAGCAGCTCCCACAACCACAGTCCCACCAAACCTACCTATACACTGACCCACATCCTTCCACATATACCAACACACCCAACCACACACCCCCACCCACCTTGACGCCTCACTCCTGCAAACCCCACATTCCCACATCACACACCCACAGCGTGATAAGGAAACAAACAGCAAATATTAATACATATAGATATTTAGGATTAATTTTATTATGCTGCTAGAGACACTGATAGTCAGATTTTTATAGTGCTGGGGCCAGCACAGGTGTTGGACCCAAGCTCTAGCTCCCCCTGCCTGCAGATCCAGGGGGAGGCAGGCAGGGTTATTTTGCTGCAAATTTGCTCCACAACAAAGTGCATGTCCAGGCATGTGCACTGTGGCAAAAACCCCAGCTTTTGTGTGATGAAGTAATTAGTAGAGCTAACTGCACTGTCATGCATTACTAGGTGCATTACAAACAGATCCAGGGAGTTGATGCTTCCCCTCTATGTGGCACTGGTCAGGCCATAGCTGTAGTACTGTGTCCAATTCTTAGTGCCGCAATTCAAGACATGTGGACAACCTTGAGAGGGTTTAGAAGAGGGCCATTTTTATGGTTAGAGGCCTGCAGGGAAGGTCCTTTGAGGAAAGGATGAGGGACCTGGACCTTTACAGCCCCTGAAAGAGACAGTTGAGGGGGGAGACAGCTGAGGGAGGATCTTGTGGCAGTATAGATTCACTGGGAGGGGAGAGGGGCAGAAGGGAAGAGATGTTCTGTTGACCAGAGCGCCCCTTGGAATAACCAGGAACAACAGCCACAAGCTGATAGAGAGTAGGTTTAATTTGGATATGAGAAAGAACTTCTTCATAGTTAGGGTTGCCAGAATTTGGAACAGGCTTCCAAGGGAGGTGGTACTCTCCCCTACCTTGGGGGTCTTCAAGAAGAGACTGGGCAAGCACCTGGATGGGGTCATATGACTCCAGCATTTTTTCCTGCCATGGGAAGGGGGTTGGATTCAATGATCCATTGACATCCTTTCCCGCCCTAGCATCTATGAATCTATGAATGCCAATCATTCTAAAGTTATCAAAATGAAAGGAATCACAACTCATCCATTTTAAGGCCAGTGTTGGTGTCTGTAGCAACACACTTTTGGTCCATGAGGTAATGTGCAGGGAGCAGGCACCGAATGCCCCATCATATCAATGTGTGGTGCCATACCACATGCATATTTCCAGTCCAACATGTAAAAAGAAGAGAAAATACCAAGTCTGGAAATTCCCTTGAGACACTGAGACGGTTCTTTTTTCACTGGCGGAGCTGGGCTGTGTGATAGTTTTAGAACCACACCTATTTCAAACAAGTCCTGAACTTTCAATTTAACTTCTATACCGAAAAGGAAATCACCTCAAGACTAGGTCCCAAAGGGACCAAACGTTCTTGTTCAGAGCTAATTGGTCATCTGGGCATCAGAAAAAAGAAATCCAGCTGATGATATGCAATTGATCTAAGTACTTCAGATTCATTTCTGCTCTGCATAACTCCCTCCCACTAAGCATAAATTCTCTTGTTCAGGCAAGGCAAAAGCAGTTACCCTATTTCAAATAATCCAAATATATAATAGAATATGCTCTTTCTTTCGCTTCATTTTCTCTCTCTCACAGGAGACAAGGGTAAAGTAGAAGCTGTTAACATCTTATATTTCCTGAAATTTGTTTCCACTATTAGGTGAGTTGCTCTTATTTTATTTGTAAGTAATCTTTGATATTAATTTTGAAAACATATTATAAATGCAGCCACAGGCAGTTCACAATGTCCAGTCTCATCCCCAGTGCCTTAAAACCTGTGTTTTTATGACGGGCGAAAGAGGGATGAGGTGCTTTTGAGAGGATTTTGCCTTTCCATGAGGTTACACAGTATAGGGCCAATGAAATAATCCCCCATATTCCTCCACTCAAAGAAAACAGTCATGTCCTGGAGTTCCTTATAGTTATTATTTTTTATTAGTTTTACATAAAAACTCTGCTCTTTAATTTTGCCTCTTCATCTATGCTATGATTTTAATTTATCTGCTGGCCAAGGAATGAAAATTTCCTCCTCTAATGACAACTTTTTGGAAGGTCTAGCACATCCCTTCTGCACTAGACAATTATACTTTTTTCATGTCACACGCTTGATTTCCTAAATTCTGTTTCCTGACAGTTCCACTGTTTCTTCTACATCCAGGCTTTGTCTTTTTCTAGGATATTAAAATGCCTCCCCTCCACTCTGATATGCAGAGAG
Source organism: Crocodylus siamensis (assembly GCF_052110815.1). Taxonomy (NCBI): domain Eukaryota; kingdom Metazoa; phylum Chordata; order Crocodylia; family Crocodylidae; genus Crocodylus; species Crocodylus siamensis. The sequence continues at coordinate 47,128,838 of NC_143400.1, forward strand.
CATCACAACACTGTTTTAGACTCCTTCTGTGTAAGAAGGAGCCCTTTGTGGTAAGTAACAGTGGTAGAGACAGACCTTAGTTTAGTGTAGAAATAAGGACCTGAAGGGGGGAGGAGGATAATGCAGCAGGACTGGAGTATGTTCTAGTTGTGATGGTCCAGGAAATGTCTGAGAACCAAGACTTCTTTTGTTATCTCTTTAATTGGAGTGACTATATCATTGGGAGTGCTGTGGGACTAGCATTAAGTGCCTATTCTCAGACCACCTGATGGCCAAAACATTCTCCAAATCTCTCCCAATTATACATTGGGTCAAATAAAAGATATGACATAAAGCCCTTTACTATTGGAGAATTATACTAAGAATGTGCTGTTTGCTACTAAGAAGTCTGCTACTAAAAATGTGCTGTCCACGCCTCAGGGTTTTCCCCACTCGGCAACGGGAATAAGAGCAGAAACCTAGGGCCTTCTCTCTTTTGGAGCTGTGTCCATCTCATTATTCCACCCCCTTTCTGGCCCCGTATTATTCCTTGTTGGCTACCCAATGGGTAAAATTCCGGAGAAGGGAACTTGGTTCAAATCCTCCCTACAGGAGAGACTAGAGACAAGGGAGAGGGACAAGAAAATGATGCCTCCAACCCTAGAACACTTGTCCTAATGATTCCACAGTCAGGTTACTAGGTGCAAAACTCTCTTCCTCTAGTATCAAGCAGTTTTCTTAAAGTAAGTTTTTCTTTAATTACACTGTTGGCAACACCTCTGAAGTGCTGGGCCTATCTGGGCACTTCTAACTTGCCTGCAACAAGAATTCCAAATAATCACTTCTGCAACTACATTTTGACCTGTAAGTGTGCCTTCAATAAGGTGAGATGAAATGGAAATTGATTCTCAGAACCAGAATTTGGCAGTCACTTGTCCTCCAGAGGCTTTAATAAGACTTCTTGATATAATCCAAGGGGAAACTAAGTCTTTCAACAGAGAGCTCTGTTAGGAAATGTGCTTGGGTAAAGGTGCAACACAGTGAAAGTTATATCAGTATAAAAAGAGTCTGCAAACAACTGACCTAAGGATTTTTTAATGCTATGTAACTATACAGGATTCAAATGCTCAATTCAGTTGCAATGCCCATGTTAAAGAACTGGTGGACATTTAACCTCTAAGCTGTGACTCATATTTTCTATTGAAATAGCTATGGCTTACATACTATGAAGATGTGTCCTGTGAAATACTCCAAGTGTACCAGGTTAAGATACTCAGCTCAATCAACATGATTATTAGTTGGACTTGTTTTTTTAGTGACACATTGCATCTGGCCCCAAAGTATAAAAGAAACAAACAAGCAAACAAAACGAACAACCTTCCTTTCTCTCATACCTTCACTCTCCCTCCCTTTACCAACCTACATGTAATCTCCTTAAATTCTTTATCCTGCCATCATCAGGAAGGGGATTCATGTTGTTTGATAGAAATAAATTTAAGAAACACAAGAATAAACCTGAAGATTTAAACAAATTGATTCTTTCCCTCAAAAATCCATTTTTTCACTGCCAAATATTTAGAAACTTGGATGTTTAGGCAAAATGACAAAATTCCCGAAATAGCTATATCTTTACCCATAAAAATAAAAGTTTACTTTGTTCATGATTGTAATGGGAAACCCTAGCCCTGTTGTGAGGAAGCAGTGTGGCCTCTTTAAGACCAGAGTCTTCAGAGCCAGCCTGCCAGTAGAGCAGGGATAAAAGGATAGCCCTTCAGGCAGGTCAGCTAACTGGGGTGTCACATGACTGCGTGAGAGCTCAGGCCAGAGCCATATAAACCCCAGGCTGTGGCACAGTGTGGACTTCTGAAGTCTCCAAGAAAATGTGAAGTAGCTCTGCTAGTGACAGCACAGGGCAGAATGACCCAGGGATGTGGAGCCAGGGGTAAGCAGAATATATTCCCCTAATGTTTTTCTTAGTTATAATGCCCCTAATATTTTAAGCCCCATGGGCTTAGTTTATATGTTGCAATTTAGCCTGGTGGTTTGTGGCTGAGGCTGTAGGGAGGTGGAGGCCTCAATAGTGCCCACAGGGGTGCAGCTACAGTGGGCCAGATACCCCGGTTCCACAGGGTGCACAGCTATAAAGGGCCAGTGGCCCAGAGGAGATTGAGTGTAACAAGTGTCCCAAAGTTGCGCCTTATATAGTGGGTCTGAGCGGGACAGCTTAGCTACATAAAAAGGGGCAGAAGCCATGTTGGCTGAGACCCCAACAGAGTGAGCAGAAGATGCAGATGACACCTGTGAGGCATGGGGCACCATAAGGGAAGGCTGGAGTTGTGCAAAATAGCCCTCAGGCAGGTGGTCATCAACTCCAAGAGTTTGATACCCAGGCCCAGACCTGGGAAGCCCTATAAAAGTCTCCCTTTTAAGAACCCAAAGTAACAAGTCGCAGCAAGAGAGTGAAGGGGAGTCTGTTCCCTGAAGAAAAGGCAAAGTAAAGAGGGACTTTGTGGTACCTCCATGCACTCTTGAATGTCTTTGGAGGCAGCACGTTGTTACAAAGGTAATGGTTTTATTTGTTTATGTTCTTTTTTTCTTTAGGTCCAAGGTTTGCTGAACAAGTGGCCATGGCAAACCACACAGCTGTCAGCTATTTTGTTCTGGCAGGTGTTTCCAGTGACCCAGAGCTCCAGCCTTTCCTGTTTGTGGTGTTTCTACTTATATACCTAGTAACTGTGGTGGGGAACGGGATGATCATGGTAGTAGTAAGGTCTGATCCTTACCTGCACACTGTGATGTATACTTTCCTATTCCATTTATCCTTCGTGGACATGTGCTACTCTACAGTCACAGTCCCAAAGATGCTGCAGAATTTCCTGGCAGGAAAAAAAAAAATTTCACTCCATGGCTGCATTGCCCAGATGAGCTTAATTCTTCTGGTGTCCTGTGCAGAAATTTTTATCCTATCAGCAATGGCCTATGATCGATATGCTGCCATCTGTGACCCACTGCATTATGGGAGAAACATGAATAAACAAATCTGTATTCGGCTAGTGGGTGGTGCATGGTTGATTAGCATATTTTATTCATTGACAAACACTGCTCCTGTGTTACACTTACACTTCTGTGGGCCCAATGAACTTGATAATTTCAGTTGTGAGCTCCCATCTGTACTAGAAGTGTCCTGCACAGAGACTTTCATCAGTAAGATGACATTCTTCACTTTAGCTACGATTGTAAGTTTAACCTCATTCTCCATCACCATCATCTCTTACTTCCTCATCATCTCCACCATCCTCAGGATACACTCTGCTGAGGGTAGGGGTAAGGCCTTCTCTACCTGCAGCTCCCACCTCACTGTTGTTCTTCTGTATTACGGGGCTGGATTTGCCAGATATCTGAGACCCAGTTCAGGCTCTTCAGTGGTTCTTGACAGACTGTTCTCTGTCCAATACAATATCTTAACTCCCATGTTCAATCCTATCATCTACAGTCTGAGAAACAGGGAAGTAAAGGCAGCTCTGGGGAACTTACTAGGGAAAATGTAAGACGTGAATATATTTTAACATTTGGATGAAATGTTATTTGCTAATGGGAACTGAGTGTTTAAAATATTCTGATGTCATGTAACTCTTCCACATAAACATTTAGTCTATAAATAATTAAGCTGTCTTTTAACAGGAAGAGCATTTGTACTATCGTGACTGTCCTCAATCTAAATCCTTTTTAAATGCATTGTAGGAGCAGAGGTAGATGAAGCATATTCAACCACAGAGACAGAGATAGGTTCAGTGTAACACACACCATAATAATGAGGTTGAAGACCTAAGTTTCGGCCCCTGCTGCAAACAAAATGTTCTAGAGAAAATATCATTCCTTCTGAGGGAACCACCCACATCCTCACCCTAAGGTGAGTGCTCTAACCCCTAAAATGTTTGTATGGATGGGGCATCCTTATCACTGCCCCCTTTTGTTTTCACGGAAGTGATTGACCTAGTTCCAGTATGGGTTTATCGCTTTGAATCACAGATTATGGAAGGTACCACTTTGTGTGGTTCTTAAAGAGTAACATTTTAAAAATCAAGTTGGACACAAAATTGTGGAACAGGAAACTTTACACAGGCTGTATTGTGTTGGGTGCGGTCCCATTATTTAAGTTAACATCTCTGATTCAGTCTATAAGGTCTACCTCCAGCCTGACTTTGGTCTGACTTTAAACTAAACATGTCTGATTGCCTATCACTCTGAGGATGATGAGGTACAATCTTTGATTTTCCCCAACATTTCTACAGGTTAACTAATGTGGATCCTGGTTTCTAATCACAGTCATTGTGATATGATGATTCAGGATGATTAAGGATCCTTTTCCTTGTTGAGGGATCCAAGTGCCTGAGTCCAAGCATGGAATCATATATACTTTAGGAATGCTATGACCTGATTCCTTTTTTGGATTTAATCTATAGGGTTTAAAGTCAGACCTGTCACACATCTAGTACAACCTCTTTGGGTCACAGGTAGTTAGATGTCACTTCTATAATCCATGTGTTGAGCTCAATTTACTGTATGACTGATACCTTTCTTCCAGAAAATCATTCATTTTTTGTAATAAAGACATCAACTCATGGCCACCTTTTCCAATTGAATTTTTCCTCTGTGGTCAATAATATTCAATGTTAAAGGTCAAGATTATTTAAGTCAAATCAGGCTACTCAAACCAGGAGCATTAATCATGTCATATGTCTGCTATGGGTGAGACTATCTGCTCATGCAGCCATGCAAGTGATGCAAATAATGGCCTTCGGTGGCTAACTTCTGTTTTAGTTTCTATTCCTATGCGTCATCACTATGCCCAGCATCATTCCTATGCCCCTCCCCACTCCTGCTAGAGATCTTATAAGTAGGGGTGCACTGATAAAGATTTCTTGGGGCCAATACCGATGGCTGCTTTTAAAGGAGCTTTATTGGCTGATACCAATCCTATTCCGATATGTAGCCAGGCAGTGTGGAGACAAGCATCAGGCTGGAGCACTGGGCCTGGTTGGCCAACACAGTGCCGACTTAAAATGGTCAGTACATCCCCTTGCAGTACCTGGGATCCTCCCAGCAGGAAGAATCAATCATCTAGCTCCTGTCAGCTATCCTAAAGAACAGACCATAGATAGACTTCTTCTGGACTGCAGGTGTACTGGAGACCAACCAAAACAGAGAAACTGAATATTTTCCCACTATGCACACCTGTAAAGGGAATTGTTACCTGTCAGCTCTGTCTTCCTGAGGGAGGCCTGCCACTCAGCTAGCTGGACTCACAACGGATTTTTTCTATTTCCCCACACACATACCTCATCTAACCAAAACTAAGCAGAAGAAAAATTTACTAGGTATCTCAGGCCGTACATTCCCTGGTCCCACTATGGGAGGCATATTTTATCTTGATTGACTAAAACTCAGTTGCTGGGTTAGGGAATGCTGAGGCAAAGAAACCGAGTCAGAGGGGATATGAGCAACATTTAAACAATGGTTAAGGGTTCATCATAGTGTCCAGCCCGCTGGAGCTCTAACCACAAATGCTGTCATACTTTTCCCGGGATGACTGGTGGAAGTCCTCGCTAAAAAGTTTATGAACACTTCAGGTAATCCCCTTAAGTCTGTTAAAAGACTACAGTAAAATCTGAGAGTCATGCTAAACTGAGGCTTATTCACAACACGTAAAATACAAAACACTGATGCTGACTTCACAGTGTAAGCATAGCTAGGCCATATAAGAAGTTCCCTTCTAGTATATTCATAATAATTTCAAGCTGGCTCCTAGGTGTCTGGTTACTCCTTAAAACTTAATGCTTTTCCTCATTGTTAATCAGTTTCTTGAGATGTTCCAAACCAGATAACCCCTTGTCACTGAAAAAGGTAATTCATTTAAATTTAAATTGTTTATAGAACAGGATTGCCCCTTTTAATTATGGGTTGGGATCCTCTTGATTTACACAATTAAAAGAATGCTTGGAAGAGGCTAAACTAGGGATATAAGAAAGCTGTAAAAGTAGGAAACAATGCGCTTTGAGAGAGACATCTCTCTGACACCATCTGGTGTTGTTCTCAAAAAACTGGAAGAAACAGATTGTCTCCCTTCAAGGATCATGCTGAGAACTTTGCTTGTCAACAAATCACCTGAGTGCCTTGGAACGAACGGTAAGATCCCAGCTCTCACTCTCTCTCCCTTTTTTCGTTTTTCTCTCTAGGTATAGCTTTCTGAACCTGAATTGTATTAGTTAAGCTTGAGCTAGGTTTCCTGAAATACTCAATGAAACCAGGGTAATATTGTAATTGTTTTGTTTTTTCTGATTGACCCAGTTTGGCTCAGACATGCCCTAATGAACTGAATGCTGGCCCATGAGGGTGTCATCTGGACACCCACCCGGATTCAGAGGTATTCTGTTTATCTGTGTGCTTGTGTCTGACTGCATGTTTATTGTTACCTTAATGAACCGATTCCTGGCATATAAGGGTGTCAGCCTGTCCATGCTGATCAACCCAGCTGGGTCAAGCATGTCACGTTAATCTGTGCATGTGTATCTGACTGATTTGGTGGCTGGAGGAACCCAGCCCCATTGAAACTGAGTCCTGCAAGGTAGCTCTATTCAGGGTGAGGACTTGCAGAAGGGAGAGATCCAGATCCATATAGAAACACCAGCATACACAAGCAGCACATTGATAGAATTACAAAGACCCCAGAAATTGTATCCCTAATTAATGAGCACACCCCAAAGGCAAATCTGGTAACAGAGTCTGCTTATGTACAACCAATTTTCTGCTCAAAGAGCTACTCAGAGACCTCCCAGACTAGCCTGAGCCTGAGTGTGTTCCTGTATATGTTGTCTGCATGCCATATAATGTTATGCCTGTTTAAATGGGACAACACCCTTTTTTGTCTCCTTCTGGTCCCCCAAGCCTGTGTCCTTAGGCCTCAGGTTCAAGGCTTCATTCCCCTGCCACTACCCATTTACCCCTTTTATCCCTATGTGGTCTCTCAGGCTGAGCAGTTTGACATTGTATAGATATGTTGTGCCAGTACAATATTTAAAAAAAAATCCCATTGCTCTTTTTGGTGCTGTACTGTCCTGTACCCCCACTTGAATCTAGGCACCAGAAATTCCTGTTGGGGCATGATAGCTCTTTCCACAAGTGACATGCTGTATGGCAGTGCAGTTTGTTCCACTTTTCACCATCACCCTTGGGTGCACGAGGGAGTAAGAGAGAGGTGTTGATGAAAATGGAGCCTGGGATGCTTTATTAGAGCCTTCAGGTCCTGGCTACCATGGCAAAGCATCCTAAAAAATGCTCCAGTGGCCAAGGAGTCAGGCAGATGTGGCAAAAGCCAGGGAGATGCCTACCAGGGCCCTGGCCATGAATGCACAGTGGCAGAATCTACTAAAGATGGATGCAGGAGGTTCCTTCTAGTCTTACACATTTGTATTCCTTCCAGATTTTTTAATAAAACATCTTCATCTCTGCTACTTGTGTTCCTCTGCACCCTCATCCCCCAGTGAACCTAACTTAAAGCTCACCATATGAGATCAGACAGCCTAGAAGAAAAAGCACACTTACCTTCTGGGGAGAGATGAAGCAAGTCCCACCAAAGATGGGGAAACAATGCCTGTTTTGGCCAGGGTGCAGTGTTGGGCATCTCGAAATTAGTAGTATGGTGGAGGTTCACCCACCTGGCCTGTCAAGAGTCCCACTGTTGTCTCAGCTGCTACACCTGGGTGTTATAATTGGACAAAGAGGCTGTCCCTGGCAGGGAGCAGGGGTTCGAGGCAGGTCTTAGGTCCTTGTCTGGGCTGAGGCCCCTTGGCTTTGGCTTAGTGTACTGTGGCTGTACCCCTCCTACCAACATCCACTCTTACCGGACACTTAGACGCTAGACAACAGCTTGAGCTTCACCTCTCTCAGGATCTGCTCTTGTGCCTTCACTGTTTCCTAATTCATTTAACTATTCTTCCACAGACAGCAGTCCTCCAATCTTTTAAATGGTTTAGGACCTACGGTGCCTCTGGCACCCATGTTGGGTGCATATGCAGTACATATTCACGTGAACACCAACATAGCAACTGAACATGCACTGTAAGCTTTGCTCAGGAGAGGTAGGCAGAAAAAGGCATAGGCATGTTACCTGGAGGAGCATGAGTCATCAAACAGTGCCTAGCAAGATGAGTAGGAGAGTACTCACATGTTTTAACCCAGGAGCCTAGTGGATAAGGGACTTTCTTAAAAAACAATAGACTAAGGGTCTAGGTCCCCTGCCACTGAGGGAAGGCTTCAAGTTGCATCTCTCTGATTTTGGCTAACAGTGCTCTAAGTACCAATCCACAGTTTAGATAGAATCCAAGGAGGGTGCCCCACCTACCTCCACCTTTGAAAGGGCAACAGGTAGAAGATTTGTGTTGAGTTACGTGTGTAGAGAGCCACAGACCTGCCCAGTCAAAGAGTAGTCAACTGTCTAGGCTCAGTAATTGTGTGGGCAAATGCACATCAACACTGTACATGGAGAAGTACATAAATAGTGCAAAAGTGAGAGTTATGCATGTAGGGGCCACTTGGGTGTGTAAGGAGAGAAAGGATTTAACCTTGGGATCTAACCTAGGGTTCACAAGAGACAGACATTGAGTGGGACACATAAACCAGCCAATAGGAAATGCTGAAGAAAAGGGCAACTGTGGGATGACATTTAGATGTGGGACCAAATTCTCTGCCTACCAATAAGATGAAGAGGGAGAAGGGAAAAGGCATTTGCTATCACCTAGGAGGTGGGAGTTCTCATATACAGCCTCCCTTCAACGTGAAGGTATCCAAAGCACTTCTCTGACCAGAATGCTATTACCATGGGGTTCTAGGACAAAGTGTAGGAGCACTTTTCCACTCCTCTCACTGGCCTGAGGCACTTGCTGCAAAGAACTTGCTCCAGAGAGAGTGCCAAAAGAAGTGATAATGACTGTGTAGCCTAGTGCTTATGGCACTCAGCTGGGAGGAAGGAGTCATTGGGTCAGTCCTGCTCACAAGTCTCTTTCTTCTTCTTTTCCAGGGCATGTTTAGTTACAATAGACAGGTGGGCCTAAAACCAGAGACCAAAACCCAGACATTGCCTTCTTGTGTCACTGCTCTAAGCAACACCTCCAGCTGTGGTTTAAAATTGGTCAGAGATGCATGGTCGTTCTTCCTTACTGCCCTTCTGGCCCCTGACTCTTGCACCTTTGTTTTTGCGGTCCAGCTTGTTCTACAGAAAAGGTGAGGAGTGCCACCTCCCCAGTGTATTACAGAGCCTAGTAGAAAGGTCAGTCTCCAGGGAAAGGAAGCTGAGCACTTGATTCCACTAGAATGAAAGAGGACCCAGAATCCCAGCCTCACATTTCCTGAAGGAATATATGAATCTCTAGCCTGTTGTGCAAAAGGTGCATGGCAATGTCATCCATGAGAAGCATAATTGGGGGCCCTGGATATGAAGAGAATAGAGATACTGGGTGCATAGTTTGAGTCAGGGGCTAGGCCAAGAGTATAGCAATACTTTCTTCTTTGGCACTGGTTCACACAAGGCACATCCTGTCTATCTGAGTCACTCTTCCTTGGCTCTTCCTTGGCTCCAAAATGTCACTATGGGTTGTAGAAGATCCAGAGGTACCTATCTGTCCCTATGCCCCCATGGGTGCCTAAACTTTTAGAGATGTAATGCCTCAATGGAGATGCCCATTTAACCAATTTGAATTGCTTTCCAAGTGTAGGCATACGAATATCCTCAAAGAATGCATACTACCAAATTGCTACATGGTTTTGACCTGAGATGACATGCAGAGGTATAGTCATGCTGGAAAGCCTAAGATGTGTTATTTCCCCAAAGCTGATCTATAAAAATTCCTCCTTGGATTATTCCTACTGATTACTGGCAATGACAGTCCAATAAAAATTGGTAGTGGTCTTGCCAGGGAGAAATCAGATTGGTAAGGTAAATAAATCATGGCAGGATAATATACAGTCATGTGGTTGGCAAATTGGCTTATGGGTCCTACCTAGAGGGTATGTCCAGACAAGCATGTACATGCCTCTTGCAGCATCTCAAACCCCTTTAGACAAGCATAGGAATGACCAGAGGGCTGGAGACCAGCACAGGGGCTGTGGGGGGACTGTAGACCTTGGTGGAAGGCTGGGACCCCACAGGCAGGGCAGTCCATGTGCTATGTGGGGGTGCTCTGCCCTGTTGGGGTCAGAGGACCCACCCCTTCTAAGCAACTCCCACACCCACAGTTCCCCCAGACCTGCCCACACACTGACCCTCATCCCTCCACATCCCTCCACACCCCTTCCTATTCTCCTCTGGCAAATCCCACATCCCCCCCCATCACATACCTACCATGTGATAAGCAATCTGAAAGCAAACATTAAAGCATATAGATATTTAGGATTTATTTTATTATATGCTAGAGATACTGGTAGGTTTCCAAATTGCTTTAACACTGTAATTATAGCAATAAAACATTGCCTATTTAACCAATTCCTCTCTCTCTCTCTCGTGTTCTAATAGTGGAAGAATGTGGATTCTGGGTATTTTAAAATATGAATTTGGCATGCTGCTTCAGCAGTCTAGCTGATACAAGGGGCTAGTATCCCCAGAAAACAGGTGGCTGGGCCTCAAAAACTCGTGAGGGCAAGTAGCTATGAGCTGCTAGCCAGGTCACATATTTATACTGCTCTAGCTCTAGCTCTCCCTGCCTGCAGATCCAGGAGGAGGCAGGCAGAATTATTTTGCCCCAGGTGGCACAATTTCCTCCACAACAAAGTCTATGTCCAGGTACATGTGCTGAGGCAAAAAGCCCCAGCTCAACTTTGCACCGCTTTTTTTTGAGCTGCTGAAAGTGCATGTGCTTGTATGTGTGGATGTGTCCAGAGAGTGGTGGTGGAAGGATGGGTATCAACCTGGAAAGATGTGGGCACTTGGTTCCCCCAAGACTCGGTCCATGGGCAGTGCTGTTCAATATATTCAAGATCTTCAAGAAAGGGAGGAGAGTGGATCCGGCTAACTACAGGCCCATTAGCCTGACTTCTATCCTGGGCAAGATCTTAGAAAAGTTTATTAAGGAGGCCATCCTTGAGGGACTGGCCCAGGCTAACATTCTAAGGGACAGCCAGCACGGGTTTGTTGCGGGTAGGTCTTGTTTGACCAATCTCATTTCCTTCTATGACCAGGTGACCTATTACCTGGACAAGGGAGAAGAGATTGATGTCATATATCTTGACTTCAAAAAAGCTTTTGATCTGGTATCCCATGATCACCTCTTGGCCAAACTGCCCAGTTGTGGCCTTGGCTCCACCACAATCCGCTGGCTGGGAAATTGGCTTCGTGGTCAGACCCAGAGGTTGTGATTGATGGCAGTCACTCATCGTGGTGCCCTGTGACCAGTGGGGTCCCTCAAGGCTCTGTCCTGGGACCCATACTGTTCAACATCTTCATTAACAATGTGGACATTGGAGTCAGGAGTGGACTGGCCAAGTTCGCCGATGACACCAAACTTTGGGGCAAAGCATCCACTCCAGAAGATAGGCAGGTGATCCAGGCTGACCTGGACAAGCTCAGCAAATGGGCAGACGAGAACCTCATGGTGTTTAACACCGAAAAATGCAAGGTTCTCCACCTTGGGAGGAAAAACCTGCAGCACCCGTATAGGCTCGGCAGTGCTACGTTGGTTAGCACTACAGAAGAAAAAGACTTGGGGGTCATCATTGACCACAAGATGAACATGAGCCTCCAATGCGATGCTGCAGCTAGTAAAGCGACCAAAATGCTGGCGTGCATCCATAGATGCTTCTCGAGCAAATCCCGGGACGTCATTCTCCCCTTGTACTCGGCCTTGGTGAGGCCGCAGCTGGAGTACTGTGTCCAGTTTTGGGCTCCACAATTCAAAAAGGATGTGGAGAAGCTTGAGAGCCATGCGCATGATCAGAGGTCAGGAAAACAGATCTTACGATGACAGGCTGAGAGCCATGGGACTCTTTAGCCTGGAAAAGCGCAGGCTCAGGGGTGATCTGATGGCCACCTATAAGTTTATCGGGGTGACCACCAGGATCTGGGGGAACGTCTGTTCACCAGAGCACCCCAAGGGATGACAAGGTCGAACGGTCACAAACTCCTGCAAGACCGTTTCAGGCTGGACATAAGGAAGAATTTCTTTACTGTCCGAGCCCCCAAGGTCTGGAACAGTCTGCCAGCGGAGGTGGTTCAAGCACCTACACTGAACACCTTCAAGAGTAAATTGGATGCTTATCTTGCTGGGATCCTATGACCCCAGCTGACTTCCTGCCCTTTGGGCAGGGGGCTGGACTCGATGATCTCCCGAGGTCCCTTCCAGCCCTGATGTCTATGAAATCTATGAAATATTCATCAGTAACGTGGATGAGCCCATGGAAAGAATTCTGTTCAAATTCGCAGATGACACCAAACTATGGGGTGAAGTAAACACACTGATGGGAAGTAACCAAATCCAGGTGGATCTGGACAGGTTAGAGAAGTGGGCAGAGTAAAATAGGATGCAGTTCAACAAGGACAGGTGCAAGGCGCTGCACCTAGGAAGAGGGAATCACCAGCACTCCTATAGGCTGGGGGATGACCTTCTCAGCAGCACAATGGCAGACAGAGATCTCGGAGTCATTGTCAACTCCAAGATGAATATGAGTTGTCAGTGTGACAAAGTAATTAACAGATTTAACTGCACTTTGTCATGCATTAATAGATGCATCATGAACAAGTCCAGGGAGGTGATGCTTCCCCTCTATGTGGCACTACCCAGGCCATAGCTGGAGTAGTGTGTCCAGTGCTGGGAGGTGCAATTCAGGAGGGATGTGGAGAACCTTGAGAGGGTCAAGAGAAGGACCACTGCTATCATTAGAGGCCTGAAGGGACAGCCCTATGCGGAAAGGGTGAGGGATCTGGACATTTTCAGGCTCCGCAAGAGGAGCCTGAAGTGGGATCTTGTGGAAGAATAAAAATACACCAGGGAGCATGGGGAGGGGCAGAGGGGTGTTTACCAGAGCACCCCTTGGAATAACCAGGAACAATGGTCACAAGCTGATAGAGAATAGATTTAGGCTGGATATCACGAAGAACTTCTTCATGATTAGGGTTGCCAGAATCTGGAATGGGCTTCCAAGGGAGGTGGTGCTCTCCCTTACCTTGGCAGTCTTCAAGAAGAGACTGGGAAAGCACCTGGCTGGGGTCACATGACTCTAGCACTTTTTCCTGCCAAGGGCAGGGTTCAAAATTTGTGATCCATTGAGGTCCCTTCCGACCCTAGCATCTATGAATCTATGAATGCCAATCATTCTAAAGATATCAAAATGACTGGAATCACAACTCTTCCATTTTTAGGCCAGTGTTGGTGTCTGTAGCACCACACTTTTGGTCCACGAAGTAACAGGCAGGAAGCAGGCATATCACTGTGTGGTGCCATACCACATGCAAATCTCCAGTCCAAACATGTTAAAAGAAGAGAAAATACCTAGTCTGGAAATTCTGGGCTATGTGATAATTTTAGAACCACACCTATTTCAAACAGTTCCTGTTATTTTAATTTAACTTCTATAGAGGATAAGGAATGGTCTCAAGACTAGGTCCCAAGGGACGAAACATTCTTGTTTATGAACTAATTGGTCATCTGGGCATCAGGAAAAAAAAATTCAGCTACTGGTACACAACTGATCTAAGTACTTCAGATTCATTTTTGCTCTGTACATCTCCTACCCACAAAGCATAAATTCTCTTGTTCAGGAAAGGAAAAATCAGTTGCCCTATTTCAAATAATTTAGATTTTGAATAGATATATGCTCTCTCTTTCTCCTCTCTTTCTTTCTCTCACTGGAGACAAGAACAAAATAAAAGATTTTCTATCTGAAATCTTGCTTCCCCTATTAGGTGAGTTGCTCTTATTTTATTTGTAAGTAATCTGTGATATTAATTTTGAAAGCATATTGTAAATGCGGTCACAGGGAGTTCACTGTTTCCAGTCTCATCCCCAGTGTATTAAAATTGTGTTTTTAGCGTGGGCCAAAAAGGGATGAGGTGCTATTGAGAGGATTTTTGCCTTTCCACGTGGTTACACAGCATAGGGTGTGTGAAATAATTCCCCATATTCCTCCACTCCAAGAAAAGAGTCGTGCCCTGGAGTTCCCCATAGTTATTATATTCTATTATTTTTACCTTAAAACTCTACTCTTTAATTTACCTTAAAACTCTACGCTTTAATTTTGCCTCTTTGTGTATGCTATTATTTTAATTTATCTGTTACCCAAGGAATGAAATTTTCCTCCTCTAATGACAACTTTTTGGAAGGTCTAGCACATCCCTTCTTTACTGCATTAGACAATTATACTTTTTTCATGTCACACATGAGATTTCCTAAATTCTGTTTCCTGACAGTTCCACTGTTTCTTCTACATCCAGGCTTTGTCTTTTTCTAGGATGTTAAAATGCCTCTTCTCCACTCTGATATGCAGAGAGCATCACAACACTGTTTTAGACTCCTTCTGTGTAACAAGGAGCCCTTTGTGGTAACCAACAGTGGTAGAGACAGACCTCAGTTTAGTGTAGAAATAAGGACCGGAGGGATGCAGGAGAATAATGAAGCAGGACTGGAGTATGTTCTAGCTGTGATGGTCCAGGAAATGTCTGAGAACCAAGACTTCTTTTGTTATCTCTTTAATTGGATGAACAATATCATTTGGAGAGCTGTGGGACTAGCATCAAGAGCCTTTCCTTAGACCACCTGATGCCCAAAACAATCTCCAAAATCTCTCCAGACTACACACTATGTCAAATAAAAGATATGACAAAAACCCAGCATTCACACTCTTCAAAAAAAAAGAAAAAAGAAAGACATACAGGAAAGCCAAGCAGGGAAGTTTAGTGGTGTCTGTCAGATGTGTCTGAGATAAGCATTTCAGAGTCAAAGGACTGCTACTAAGAATGTGCTCTCCATGCCTCAGCTTTTGCCCCACTGGGTAACAGGAATATGAGCAGAAATCCATGGCCCTCTCTCTTTTGGAGCTTTATCCATCTCATTAATCCACCCCCTTTCTGGCTTACTCCAGTCCTTTCACCTGGTATTATTCCTTGTTTGCTACCCAGTGGATAAGATTCTGGATAAGGGAGCTTGTTTCAAATCCTCCTTACAGGGAAAGCTAGAGACAAGGGAGAGGGACAAGAAAATGATGCCTCCAACCCTAGACCACTGTCCTAATGATTGAACGTTTGGGTTACTAGGTGGAAGAACTTCTTCCTCTAATATCGGGTTTCTTGATTTCATTTTTTCCTTAATTACACTGTTGGCAACAGTGTTGAAGTGCTGGGCCTATCTTGGCACTTCTAAATTGCATGCAACAGGAATTTCAAATAGTCACTTTCGCAACTACATTTTGACCTATAAGTTTGTCTTGCATAAGGTGAGATGAAATGGAAATTGATTCTCAGAACCAGAATTTGGCAGTCACTTGTCCTCCAGAGGCTTTAATAAGACTTCTTGATATAATCCAAGGGGAAACTAAGTCCTTCAACAGACAGCTCTGTTAGGAAATGTGCTTGAGTGAAGGTGCAAAACAGTGAAAGTTGTATCAGTATAAAAAGGGTTTGCAAACAACTGACCTGAGGATTTTTTAATATTGTTTAAGTATGCCAGATACAAACACTCCTTTTATTTGCAATGATTATCTTAAGGAACTACTGGACAATTAATCTCTATCTGTGACTAGAATTTTCAATTGGCATAGCTACGGCTCACTATGAAGATGTGTCCTGTGAAATACCCCAGTGTACCAGGTTAAGATACTGTCAGCACAATCAGCATCAATATTATTTTGAATTTGTTCTTTTAGTGACACATTGCATATGGCCCTGAAGTATAAATGAAAAATAATTAAATAAATAAATTGACCAACCTTCCTTTCTTGCATACCTTCACTCTCCCTCCATTATCCCCCTCTGGTTACATGATTATCTGAATGAGAATACATGTAATCTCCTTAAACGCTTTATCCTACTATTGTCAGGAAGGAGATGTATGTTATTTGATACAAATAAACTTAAGAAACACACCAAAGACAAGAATAAACCTGAAGATTTGAAAAATATGATTTTTGTTTCAGTAGTGATAGTCTTCTCCTCAAAAATCCATTTTTCATTGACAGATATATAGAAACTTGGATGTTTAGACAGAATGACAAAATTCCTGATGTAGCTATATCCTTACCCATAAAAAGAAAAATTTACTTTGTTCATGATTGTAATGGGAAACCCTAGCCCTGTTGTGAGGAAGCACGGTGGCCTCTTTAAGACCAGAGTCTTCAGAGCACAGCCTGCCAGCAGAGCAGGGATAAAAGGATAGCCCTTCAGGCAGATAAGCTGACTGGGGCTGTCACATGACTGAGTGAGAGCTCAGGCCAGAACATAAAATCCCTAGGCTGAGCTAGCCACGGAGCCAGCCCAGGCTGTCGCAGTGTGGGCTCCTGAAGTCTCCAAGAAACTGTGAAGTAGCTCAGCTAGTGAGAGCAGGAGGCAAAGTGACCTAGGGATATGGAGACAGCGGTAAGCAGAATAAATGCCCCTACTGTTTTTCTTTGTTATAGCCCAAGGGCTTAGTTTATACATTGCAATTTAGCCTGGTGGTTTGTGGCTGAGGCTGTAGGGAGGTGGAGGCCTCAATAGTGCCCACAGGGGTGCAGCTACAGTGGGCCAGATACCCCGGTTCCACAGGGCGCACAACTATAAAGGGCCAGTGGCCCAGAGGAGATTGAGTGAAACAGGTGTCCCAAAGTTGGGCCTAATACAGTGGTTCTGAGCTGGACAGCTTAGCTACATAAAAAGGGGCAGAAGCCATGTTGGCTGAGACCCCAACAGAGTGAGCAGAAGATGCAGATGACACCTGCGAGGCATGGGGCACCATAAGGGAAGGCTGGAGTTGTGCAAAATAGCCCTCAGGCAGGTGGTCATCAACTCCAAGTGTTTGATACCCAGGTCCAGATCTGGGAAGCCCTGTGACAGCCTCCCTTTTAAGAACCCAAAGTAACAAGTCGCAGCAAGAGAGTGAAGGGGAGTCTGTTCCCAGAAGAAAAAGCAAAGTAAAGAGGGACTTTGTGGTGCTTCCATGCATTCTTGAATGCCTTTGGGGGCAGCATGTTGTTACAATGGTAATGGTTTTATTTGTTTATTTATGTTCTTTTTTTCTTTAGGTCCAAGGTTTGCTGAACAAGTGGCCATGGCAAACCACACAGCTGTCAGCTATTTTGTTCTGGCAGGTGTTTCCAGTGACCCAGAGCTCCAGCCTTTCCTGTTTGTGGTGTTTCTACTTATATACCTAGTAACTGTGGTGGGGAATGGGGTGATCATGGTAGTAATAAGGTCTGATCCTTACCTTCACACTGTGATGTATACTTTCCTATTCCATTTATCCTTCCTGGACATGTGCTACTCTACAGTCACAGTCCCAAAGATGCTGCAGAATTTTGTGGCAGATGAGAAAACCATTTCTGTCCATGGCTGCGTTACCCAGATGAACTTAATTTTTCTGGCATCCTGTGCAGAAACTTTAATCCTATCAGCAATGGCCTATGATCGATATGCTGCCATCTGTGACCCACTGCATTATAGGAGGACCATGAATAAACAAGTCTGCAGTAGACTAGTGGGTGGTGCATGGTTGATTAGCATATTTTATTCATTGGCAAATACTGTTCCTGTGTTGCATTTACATTTCTGTGGGCCCAATGAACTTGATAATTTCAGTTGTGAGCTCCCATCTCTACTGGAAGTGTCTTGCACAGAAACCTTCATCAGTAAGATGACATTCCTCACTTTAGCTCTGATTGTATGTTTAACCTCATTCTCCATCACACTCTTCTCTTACATCCTCATCATCTCCACCATCCTCAGAATACACTCTGCTGAGGGTAGGGATAAAGCCTTCTCTACCTGCAGCTCCCACCTCACTGTTGTTCTTCTGTATTATGGCGCTGCTTTTGCTAGATATATGAGACCCAGTTCAGGCTCTTTAGTGGTTCTTGACAGACTCTTCTCTATCCAGTACAGTATTTTAACGCCCATGTTAAATCCTATCATCTACAGCCTGAGAAACAGGGAAGTAAAGGCAGCTCTGGGGAATTTACTGTCAAAAATATAAGGCATGTGAATGTATTTCAACATATTAAAAAAATATATTTGCTAATGGAAAAATGTGTGTTTAAAAGTTCTCATGTCATATAACTGTTTGTCATGGACATTTAGTCTATAAATAATTAAGTTCTCCTTTAACAGGAAGAATGTATGTACTGTCATGGGTATCCTCAGTCCAAACTTTTTTAGAGTCATTGTAGGAGTAGTGATGTATGAAAGGCATGAATGCTGATGAAGTAACTATAGCAAGGAGCATATGAAAAAAGTCACCTTTTCTTTTCCAAGTTTTTGTTCTAGGGAGTGACAGTGAGTCTTAAGATTGGAGCACTGATTTGAGAAAACAGATTTGTTGAAATCAGTCCAATATATTGCACAAGCATATTCAAACAGAGATAGAGAAAGGTTCACTCCAATATACACCATAGTGTACAGGCTAGGTCCCTCAACACTTAGGGTTGTAATATGTGTTTGGGCCCCTGCTCAATGTTTAACAGAAAATAATTGTTTTGGGGTTTTTTTCTGAGGGGATGCCTCCTCTCCTCCCCCTTCTCATTTGAAGATGAGGGCTGTAACTTCTAAACTATTGGTATAAAATGAGGACCACCATCACTTGCTCCTTGGGTTTGCATGAAAAATGATCATCCTAGCTACAGGACGAGCTCACGTCTGTGAATCCCATATTATAGAAGGTACTACTTGGTGCGGTTCCTAAACAACAATATTTTTAAATGTCAGTTGAATACAAAAATGTGGAACAAGAAACCTTCTACAGGCTGGATATGTTAAGTATGGTCACATTACCTGAATTACCATATCTGATAAAGTCTATAAGGTCTATGTCTGCCCTGACTTCAGTCTGACTTAAAACTAAACATGACTTATTGCCTCCCTTTGAGAATGGTTGGGTTCAATCTTGGTAGTATTTTTTGAGGTTTCTAGATACTATGGCTCCTTCTTTAATATGACAGCCATTGTGATATTATGATTAAGTACCCTTCTCCTTGATGGATCCATGTGCCTTCTTCTGGGCAAGGAATTTCATACACTGTAAGAATGCTATGGCAAATGAGTCCTCTTTTGCATTTAATATTTAGGGTTTAAGACCATACCTTTTACACATAGAGTATAACATTCTGGGGTCACAAGAAGTTAGGTGCCAATCAATAACCCATGTGTTGACCCCGACTTACCTTATGATTAAAATATTTTTTAGAGAAAGTCATTCTGTCTTTAATATCAGGACATCAACTCATGACTAACTTTTCCACTGAAAATCTTTCTCTGTGGTTAACAGTCTTCAGTGTGAAAGGTCCAAGTTTATTTAAGTCATATCAGGCTACTCCAACTGGGAACATAAGTCATGTGTCCGCTATAGGTGACACACTATTAGCTGATGTAGCCATGCAGATAATTACCTTCAGTGGCTAATTTGATGTTTTAAGTTCTATTTCTATGCATCATCTCTATGCCCAGCATTAGTCCTATGCTCCACCCATCCCCATAGACGTCTTATAAGTGCAATGTGCTCTATACTATTGACAATATCATCATTTGTGTGGCTTCCATAACAAATTAAAATGGACCAGGTGAACTCAGAATTTTAAATTTTCTTTAATAGAGTTTTTCATAGATTCATAGGTGCTAGGGTCGGAAGGCACCTCTACAGATCATCAAGTCTGACTCCCTGCCTAGGCAGGAAAGGGTGCTAGGGTAAGATGACCACCAGAACACTGGAATTGGGATATAGTTTTGCCCTATTTGTTGCTTCCATTCTGGTAAGTTCCTCAGTCCCCAACCGAGTTCTTCCTTTTTGAACTCTTCAATGGGATACAGCCTCCAGTTATGTATTAGATGTCAGTCAGGAGGCTCTATGGAGAGAAAACCTGAAACCCCAAAATATAATACAATATGTTCTCTCACTTCAGGAATAGCTTGATCTTATAGGTAGATTCACCCCAGAGAATCCAAACCATAAAAGAGAGTCAGAAGCAACATTTTAATAAGACTGCCCAACTTTTGGTTTACCAAACATGGGATGGGGCCTGTCGTTACTGTCCTCAGTGGAAAACAAGCTGTTAGTCAAATGGCAGGGGTCTGATGAGGCTGTGAGATGAGCTGGGGCGGTAGATTAGGAAGTTTGCATAGTGGCATGTGTCATGGGATTGCATAAACCTCCTGAAGCCATCGAGGGCTTTCAAAATCCTCAGTGCTGTTTTACAGTTGAAAAACTACCTCACCTTAATTACTACATCTATGCACTGAAAGACAGTAACCACTACTTTCTTCTAAAAGTCAAGAAGATCAGAAGTCCACTGTACCAGCCTCAGAAGTCCACTGTACCTTACCTTCACTAAGCCACAAATTCTATTTAATTTCTGAGCTAACTATGTCAGTGTTAGTTCACCCTACCTGAATCTCTGAAAAAACGTTAATAAGTCAAGTGTTGTATCTCACCTTCATCTTGGTTTTAAGATTAAGATGCATAAAGCTTGAGGGAGGAGG
This sequence comes from Crocodylus siamensis, assembly GCF_052110815.1. Lineage (NCBI taxonomy): Eukaryota > Metazoa > Chordata > Crocodylia > Crocodylidae > Crocodylus > Crocodylus siamensis. The sequence goes on from NC_143400.1 coordinate 47,149,515, forward strand.
ACCACTCACCTATTTCCTGTATTACTCTAACCTTTGCATTGATGGTTTTCTAGGTTTGCAACCTGTGTACAATATTTGAACTTGCATGCCTTATGTAAAAAACAGGTGCTTCAAGGGTAGAATAGATAATGGGTGCCTCAGGGGTTTATTTGTCCCATTATTACAAAAGGAGCTTATTGTGAAAATGATGTTTTCCCCACTTCCCATGAGGAAATCACTTTCCATGAAAAAGCTAGGTGCCTACGTTTGGAAAGAAGGAAGGAGACACTAGGGAAAACAGCTTAGGTGTGTGCTGTGATGGCTTCCTGACAGCACAAGTTTCCCTCCAGATGGGTTGGGTCAAACATAATAAATGCTGGTCCTTAGGAGCTTCCTACTGTATATGTAATGGTGAAGCGGGGCAAGTCAAGTGAGAAGTGTACAGCATGGAACTAAAAGAAAAATGTGTGCAGAAAAGTAGAAGAGAGATAAGAGTTGCAGTGGTATAGGGAGGGACTGAGATTCATGGCCAATTGTGAGGAATTAGGATGAAGACTGGAGTGAGATGAGGAGTAAACTACAGGGAGTACACAGCACTGAATGGCCCATTGGTGGTAATTTAATGAGTTACCTTTGGCAGACTGGTAACAACACTTATCTATTGTAGACTGAGGGGTCAGGCTTAGGGTTGAGGCAATAGCATGGTCAGATTAGATGGCAGACAAGAATTGGAAGGTTCAAACAAGGCAGGAGTAGTGTCTGTGTCAAATCTCAGATTAGGCAGGAGCAAGGGAGGACTCCCAGAACACACAAGAGTGTTGTTGCTAGGGCAAGTCCCACAGAAAGTAGGAGGTGTTTTATAGTCCCTCCCACTTCCATCAGGAGTTAGCAGTTCCCATAGGTTCCTTCTGTTCACCTGACTCCTAATCAGCGCCCTTATGGGAGGGACCGGGCTGGGCAAGAATTAATGTCTGACTAGCTCCCTTGTTGCATTGTGGAGGAGTTAATCTCTGCCTGCTGGTTTGGCATCATCAAGTTCAAATCCCAGTGGTCCTAACATGACTGCAGCTGGTGTAAAGTAGAGGGCTTAGAAGCATGGAGAGGATTATGCTGTGGGGTTGTGAGAAGATTGGATCAAACCCTAAGAGACAGGGCTGGGAAAAGTGTCTTGACAAAGAGATGAGGGATTCAACATGACATAGGAAGCTGAGAAGGTGGGTAGATAAAGTTAGGACTGTGAAAACAGCTCAGGAAGGAAAAGGAAAAATGAAATTCAGGTTTGGAAAACATTCCTTTTGCTCTTTTCACATTTTTTATGGAGGCCTAGTGTCCAAGGAAGCAGACATCCATACTCATTGCCATGCAGTCAATTACAAGAATTGGTGGTCACACCAAACGTGGTAATAGATTATACTGCATTTTAGGGGCCTTGTCCTGGGGTGTACAGGATTGGGCCCCTAAAATCCCCAGAGAACGTGTTGCCTGTTGTCTCATTGCTTGAATGAGGGTAACATGTTTCACCCAGTAATGGGGACCATCTGTGCCTGGACAACTCCTGTCACACTTGATCAGCCTCAAGTAGCAGTGTCCCTCTTGAACCAAAGAGAAGCTAGAGGGCCTGGTACAGAAGGGACACATCTCTCTAAAAAGGAAAGTGCGGGCTTTACCTACTTATGGAGACACACTCCAGAATCTGTGAGCTGTATCTCTAAATGTAGAACTCCAGATTTCGTTGCTTATGGAGACACACACAACAGGTCACAGTGGTGTATCAGCATAAGTAGGAAACCCCCTTCTTCCTCTGATTATGATGAATTACCATAATATTTCTAAAGGCATGTCCCTGTAAGAGGGGAATGCTGGGCAGATGATCCTGCACTTTGACAGGCCTAATGCTGTATGGACATTACTTGGGCATGCAAGATCCCTACAGTAATGTAAAAAGTCATGCTGCAGATAAACAACATTGTGAAAGTGAATTAAGAGTGGTCTGCAGAAATTTAAAGGGACCTGGAGAAGTTTGAGGTGAGCCACAGTATTTTGAAGGGTTGCCATTTCATAGATTCATAGACTGTGACAATTGAAGAGACCTCAAAATATCATTGGGTCCAGTTATGGACTTTACCTCTACCTACTGGTTTGGCATCACTGGATTTGAATCAAAGTGGTCCTAACATATCTAAGCACGGTTCTCACATTGTGGGATTAGACATATGGAGAGTATTGTGCTGTGGAGCTGTGGGAAGATTGGGTCAAGACCTAAAGATGGGACTGGGGAGACTGACTTAGTGAGGAGAGGAGGGATTGAATGAGATATTTTGAGGTGAAGAGGTGCGTGGATAAGGCAGGACTGAGAAAAGAGCTAAAGGGAGGAAAAGGAAAAAGTGAAATGTAGACTCTCAGTGTAGGAACAGACACTCTGTTTGCCCCCTTAAAAAAATAGCATGGAGGCCCAATGTCCAAGCAAGCAGACATCCATACTCATTGCCATGCAACAAATGGTAAAAATCTGTAGTCACAAGAAAGGTGATAATAGATTATGCTGCTTTCCGTGGTCAAAATCGTTTTCCTCTGTCGAGAAAGAATATAGGAAGCTGAGAGCTATCCACACTCTTCATCTGCCTTAGACAGGTGATGCTCCAGAGGCTCAAGGGCTCAATCCTGCATGCCTTAGGAATTTGTGTTGGATCAGGTCCCTCATGTCTCTTGAGTGCCTTCCTGGCTTTGCCTGCTGAAAGGGATGTTTTCCAGGGAATTTCAGGGCACATCTTCATAAATTGTGCATATATAAATACTATAAAACCAGGATGGGCAAAGACAGATTGACTTGGCTGGAGTTCAGCATAATAATATGGGTGAGACAGAGAGAAAAAGATCATGCAAATTATTTGAGCTGAATACACATGATTCCTAGACCACTGAAACATGTCAATTAGCATGCTCCAGCAGATTTTTCCCTGGATTAATCAAGTCTAATCCTCACGCACTGGTGCAGACATCCAGCATGTGTATAGGTACCCAGTGAATAGGGCTATGAAATCAGACACCAAAAGAAGCTAACAGGCCACAAAATTGCCAAAGAAGGGTAGATTTTTAGTGGAACCACATGACAATTAAGAAGGAGAGGGGATGATTAACACCTGTTTCATTATAAGGACAAGAAGCAGCAGCCATTTTACAGCATCTGAATGCTTTTATTCTGGGCAGAACATCATTTCTCCTGCCTCCTCCCATCCTGCTTAAGCCACACAAGTTAACTTGGAAAGGTTAATTTTGGGGGGATAGCTGCATGCTGTATGCAGATATATTCAATATTACAAGGACTGAGTGGAATTCTCTCTTTTTAAGACACTGCTGCTGGGGGTAACGGCAGTGGAAGGCATGCCTACCTTTTACATTATACACTATTTACTACGTGAATTCTATTATATTTAGCCTATGATATAACCTGTGATGGGCTTCTGTATGATCAGCCATTTTTTGTAAGTCAGAGAGTACATGGCTCATTAAGAAGGATGCTTCTCTGGAAGGAAGCAGTTCGTGTTTTCCACACTGGTATCTTGTCTTTAATATTAGAGCAGAAATTTCCCTACTGTATTGCTCTCCATCCGTTTTGTCCAATAACGTTAAAAGCTGGGGGAATTTGCTCAACTACAAAAGAAGTGGCAGAAAATGCTCTGACTACTCATGGTTTTCTGGCCTTCTGTTTTGTTATTTAGAAGCAAGTACACATCCAGGATACCTACATTGCTGCATGCCTGGTTGGCCAACATATTGCCTACTTAAAATGGTCAGTACATCCCCATTCAGTACCAGCAGGAAGAATCAAACATCTAGCTCCTGGCAGCTATCCTAAGGAACAGGACATAGACTTCTTCTGCACTGCAGGTGTACTTGAGACCAGCCAGGATAGAAACACTGGATATTGTCCCACTAGGCACACCTATAAAGGGAGTCTACCCAGGCACAACCAGTTTTCTGCTCAAAGGGCTACTCAAATAGCTCCCAGACTAGCCTAATCCTAAATGCATTATCACACCTGTTGCCTGCATGTCCTTTAATGTTATGCCTGTTTAAATGGGACACCACCCTTTTTTGTGTCCTTCTGGTCTCCCAGACCTGTGTCCTCAGGCCTCAGGTTCAAGGCTTCATTCCTCTGCCACTGCCCATTTACCCCTTTTATCCCTATGTGATATCTCAGGCTGAGCAGTTTGACATTGTATAGTTATGTTGTGCCAATACAATATTCTAAAAAAAAAAATCCCATTGCACTTTTTGGGGCTGCACTGTCCTGTACCCCCAGATGAATCTAGGCACCAGAAATTCATTTTGGGGCACGATAGCTCTTTCCCCAACTGACATGCTATATGGAAGTGCACTTTGTTTCATGCTTCACCATCACCTTTGGGTGCACCAGGGAGTGAGAGAGATGTGTTGATGAAAATGGAGTCTGGGATGTTTATCAGAACCGCCAGGTTCTGCCTACCACAGCAAAGCTCCCTAAAACATGCTCCAGTGGCCAAGGAGCCAGGCAGGTGTGGATAAACCCACAGGGTAGCAGAATACAGGGTTGCAGAATCTGCTAAATATGGATGCAGGAGGTTCTTTCTAGTCATACACATTTGTATTCCTTTTAGATTTTGTAATAAAACATCTTCATTTCTGCTATTCTGTATTTGGTACAAGATCTAATATTTGAGTAATTTAACCCCTGATCTGTACATCTTCTTACCACCTGATTCCACTTCCCTCAATGTTAGGGAAAAAAAACAAACAAGTTTTCTGACTTTCAGAGTAGAACTTTACTGCATCTAAGAGACAACTGAAATGACTTGTATGAACAGTGTTTGGAGTTGATTCTATTTCCCCCGCTAGAACAGTAAGTGCCCCTATGCTAGAAATAGGAGGGCTGAAGATTGCCAACAGGTGGACATGGCCGAGGGGGACATTTGCAATCATGAGCACTAACCATGGGCTTCCTGGCCTTAATCCCATGAATTCCTCCACCCAGTGTTGTAGTTGGGTAACACTCTAATAGAGGATTTTCCTCAGTTGGAAGGATAAAAAAAAAATCTTATTTCATGGTTACATTGCCCATCTTGTTGGGACCTGACCCAGAAGCACTCAGCCTAGCTCCCTGCCAATGTAGAATTAACTGAACTAATGTAGCTGATGTTAACATCACTACTTCACTGTCAGGGCGGCTAGGGTCTGAAACCAACTTCCAAGAGAAGTGGTGCAGGCTTCTACCCGGGGGGTGTTTAAGAGGAGGTTAGATGACCATCTTGCTGGGGTCGTTTGACCCCAGTATTCTTTCCTGCCATGGCAGGGGGTCGGACTAGATGATCTGCTCAGGTCCCTTCCGACCCTAGAAACTATGAAACTGTGAAACATAGAGTATAATAATAGTGAAATGTAACCATGTTAGTCTTGTCTTGTGACTCGAAAACTTGTATCTTTCTGCTTGACATAAGTGAATGAACTCTGCCCAGCTTTTATATATGAGTGTGTGTAAAAGGATCAATGGTGAGATAATGATGTAAAGATGGGAGAAGATTTAACTTTTTATGTAAGCAACATGGCACCAAATGTAAGTTACCAGTCAGTAAACTAATTAATGAATAGCTGAAGAATCCCTTTGAGATCCTATGGCACGAAAATGATAATGAGGAGGATTGCACACATCCTGCCAGACGGGAAGCAAGAACATTCCAATACAGGCCCTCTCCCAGGTTTGTCATCTTATGCTTCTCCTTCATCACCCCAGATCTCTGGCAACAGAAAAGGAATCCAGGAATCTGAAAAGAAAGACATTCTGTACTTCACCGCTCACAATGCAGTGATGGTGCAGGTACTGAAGGCCGAAGGAAAGACAGTGGGAGCTTGCAGAGGAGAAGCTCTGTCTTAGACATAAAGCTGACAAAGCCAGCCTCCTAAGAGCACAAAGGACACAAAAAGAGCCATGGAGGAAGTGGGGGGGGGGGAAGTGAGGGGGACTACAACCTGAGATGGATCCCAGCAAGAAAAAGGAAGATCCCAAAATTGCAGAGAGAACTTGCTGGGCAGAGAAAGAACCAGGGAAGCCTCTATGTGCACAGAAGGTCCTGCAGGATGTGATCAGGACCAGTGGACTGAGCTGGAGCTGACACTGGGGAAGACAGATGGCAACCTGACCCGTAACTACAAGCCAGATGAGAGATCAGAAACAACATTGGCCACAGCCAGGATGAAAAATCACAATAACTGGCCAAGGGGTGAGCCAGACTGGAGGACTCTTCCCTCTGGGTATCCTGTGCTTAGAAACCTGGACTTCAAGGTCAGGGAGAGGTGGATTAGATGGGTGTTTCAATGGCAAAAACTGTGAAGTACGTCGCCGTTTGGTGGAACAAGGCTGGGACGGAACTGCACTATGGGCACAGTTACATTTGTCCATCCCAGGGTGCTACACTTGTGGTGACAACACTGAATAGACAGATGCTGTGCATTTGACCCACATGGGTAAAAATAGACCAGGGGATTGGTTTATATGGACAGTCCTGGACAATAACACAGACACCCCATAGTTCAGGTAAATTCGGGGTGGGATATAACCTTAATAGGGAAATGACCCCAATCCTCCACAGAAAAAGAGACAAAAGAGTGAGGGCTGATTTATGGGAAAGACAAAAAGCTGTGTTAGTGTGGGCAGAGGTGGGAGATGGTCCCATAGAAAAGAAAAACAGAAGAGATCCCCAGATCATAGTATCAGAGTACTTAGGGTCAGAAAGGACCTAAACACATCATCAGGTCCGACCCCCTGCCCCGGGCAGGAACAGGTGCTGGGTTCATATTACCCCAGCCAAGTATCTGTCCAGCCTCCTCTTGAAGACCATCTGGCCAATTTGCCACCCATATGACTGTGTAGGCTTTTATGCCATAAGTCACCAAGTTTATTTAAGAGAATGTGGTGGGAAACCATGTCAAGGGCCTTCCTAAAGTCCAGGAAGATGACATCTACCGCAATACCCTTGTCCAGGGACTTTGTGACCTGATGATAAAAAGAAACCAGGTTAGTCAGGCAGGACCTGTCCTCAATGAACCCATGTTGGTTGCCACTGAACATTATCTCCCCTGCTGGGCCTCTGCAGATGTGCTCCTTGATACTTTTCACAAAGGTCTTCCCAAGGACCAAGGTAAGACTGACTGGCCTATAATTTCTGGGGCCCTCTTTTCTCCCCTTCTTGTAAATTGGAACCACATTGGCCCTTTTCCAATCCTCTGATGCCTGGCCTTTACCCCATGAATGCTCATAGAGGTGTGCCAGGGGCCCTGCTATGACCCCCACTAATTTCCTCAGCACCCTCAGGTGAAAAGCATCTGGATCTACTGATTTAAAAATGTCCAGCCCCTCCAAAAGTTCCATAACTAGGTTGTCTCTGACCCTAGGCATGGTGGTGCCTCCCCTGGGTTTGTCCACAATTCTAGTGGGAAAGACGTCCCGGTCCCTGTTCAGAAATATGGAGGCCAAGATGAATATAAGTTGTCAGTGTCACAAAGTCATTAGCAGAGCTAACAACACTTTGTCAGGCATTAGTAGATGCATCATGACCAAGTCCAGGGAGGTGATGCTTCCCCTCTATGTGGCACTGGTCAGGCTATAGCTGGAGTACTGTGTCCAATTCTGGGAGGTGCAATTCAAGAGGGATATAGACAACCTTGAGAGGGTCCAGAGATGGACCACTCCTATCTTTAGAGATCTGAAGGGAAGGCTCTATGAGGAAAGGCTGAGGAACCTGGACCTTTTCAGGCTCTGCAAGGGAAGGCTGAGTGGCGATCTTGTGGCAATATATAAATTCACCGGGGAGTGGCATCAAGGAAAAGGAGATGCTCTGTTTACCAGAGCACCCCTTGGAATAACCAGGATCAATGGTCACAAGCTGATAGAAAGCAAATTTAAGTTGGACATTAGGAAGAAATTCATCATGGTTAGGCTTGCCAGAATCTGGAATGGGCTTCCAAGGGAGGTGGTGCTCTCTCCTACCTTGGCGGTCTTCAAGAAGAGACTGGGCAAGCACCTGCCTGGGGTCACATGACCTTAGCACTTTTTTCTGCCACAGGCCAGGGGTTGGACTCAAAGATACATTGAGGTCCCTACTGACTCTAGCATCTATGAATCTATGAATGCAATCATTCTAAAGATATTAAATGACTGGAATCACAACTCTTCCATTTTTAGGCCAGTGTTGGTATCCATATTTCCAGTCCAAACATGTTAAAAGAAGAGAAAGTACCAAAGCTGGAATTTCTCTTGAGATGATGGGACAGTTCTTTTCTCATTGGTGGAGCTGGGCTGTGTGATAGTTTTAAAACCACACCTATATCAAACAGTTCCTGTTAATTTAATTTCTATAGAGGATAAGGAATGAGCTCAAGACTAGGTCCTAAGGGACCAAACATTCTTGCTTATGAACTAATTGGTCATCTGGGCATCAGAAAAAAAAATAATCCAGCTGCTGGTATGCAATTGATTTTAGTACTTCAGATTCATTTCTGCTCTGGCTATCTCTTACCCACAAAGCATAAATTCTCTTGTTCAGGAATTCTACTTCAAATCATTTAGATTTTGAATAAATGTATGCTCTCTCTTTCTCCTCTCTTTCTTTCTCTCACTGGAGACAAGAACAAAGTAGAAGCTGTTAACATCTCATACTACCTGATATCTTGCTTCCCCTATTAGGTGAGTTGCTCTTATTTTATTTGTAAGTAATCTGTGATATTAATTTTGAAAGCATATTTTATATGCAGTCACAGGAATTTCACTGTTTCCAGACTCATCCCCAGTGTATTAAAAACTGTGTTTTTATGATTGGCCAAAAAGGCATGAGGTGCTATTGAGAGGATTTTTGCCTTTCTATGAGGTTTCACAGTGTAGGGCATATGGAATGATTCCCCAGATTCCTCCACTTAAAGAAAACAGTCATGCCCTGGACTTCCTTATAGTTTCTATTTTCTATTATTTTTACATGAAAACTCTGCTCTTTAATTTTTCCTCTTGGTATATGCTATGAGATTTATTTATCTGCTAGTCAAGGAATGACATTTTCCTTCTCTAATGACATCCTTTTGGAAGGTCTAGCACATCCCTTTTTTACTGCACTAGACAATTATACTTTTTTCATGTCACACACGAGATGTCCTAAATTCTGTTTCCTGAGAGTTCCACTGTTTCTTCTATATCCAGGCTCTGTCGGCTTCTAGGTTGTTAAAATGCCTCCTCTCCACTCTGATATGCAGAGAGCATCATAACACTGGTTTAGACTTCTTCTGTGTAAAAAGGAGCCCTACATGGAACCAACAGTGGCAGAGACAGACCTTAGTTTAGTGTAGAAATAAGGACCTCTGTGGTGCAGGAGGATCATGTATCAGGATTGGACCAGGAAATGTCTGAGAACCAAGACTTCTTTTGTTATCTCTTTAATTGGATGAACAATATCATTTGGAGAGCTGTGGGACTAGCATCAAGAGCCTTTCCTTAGACCACCTGATGCCCAAAACAGTCTCCACAATTTCTCCAGGCTATACACTAGGTCAAATAAAAGATCTGACAAAAAGGCCTTTCCTATTGGAGAATTATACCAATTCTGGAAAGGAGCAGAGACTGATCAAGGAATGATTCATGTTTTGTTCTGGGCCAAGAAAAGCACTGAAGCCTACATACAAAGGATATGGCTTACATAGTCCAGCACATTTTAGTATTTCAGGCTTCAAAAATAAAGGAGCCAATAGAGTAAAATGGACCCAACATTCACACTCTCCAAAAAAAACCAAACAAACAAACAAAAAAAACCACTAAGAAGAAGACAGACAGGAAAGGCAAGCAGGGAAAGTTAATGTCATATGTCTGCTACTAAGAATGTGCTCTCCGTGCCTCAGCTTTTGCCCCACTGGGTGACAGGAATACGAGCAGAAACCCACAGCCCTCTTTCTTTTGGAGCTGTGTCCATCTCATTAATCCAGCCTATTTTTGGCTCATTCCAGCCCTGGCATCACATATTATTCCTTGTTGGCTGCCCAGTGGATAAAATTCTGGATAAGGGAGCTTGTTTCAAATCCTCCCTACAGGGAAGGCTAGGTACAAGGGTGAAGGATAAATTGACATCTCCACCCTTAGACCACTGTCCTAATGATTGAATTATTGGGTTACTAGGTGGAAGAACTTCTTCCTCTAATATCGGGTTTCTTGATTTCATTTTTTCTTTAATTACACTGTTGGCAACAGTGCTGAAGTGCTGGGCCTATCTTGGCACTTCTAAATTGCATGCAACAGGAATTTCAAATAGTCACTTTTGCAACTACATTTTGGCATGTGAGTGTGTCTTGTATAAGAAGAGATGAAATGGAAATTGATTCTCAGAACCAGAATTTGGCAGTCACTTGTCCTCCAGTGGCTTTAATGAGACTTCTTGATATAATCCAAGGGGAAACTAAGTCGTTCAACAGACAGCTCTGTTTTTGTTTTTTAAGTGACACATTGCATCTGGCTCCCAAGTATAAACGAAAAATAATTAAATAAAAAAATTGGAACAGCTTTCCTTTCTCACGTACCTTCACTCTCCCTCCATTATCCCCCTCTGGTTACATAATTATCTGAATGAAAATACATGTAATCTTCTTAAACTCTTTATCCTGTCATCATCAGGAAGGACATGTACATTATTTGATACTAATAAACTTAAGGCAAGAATATACCTGAAGATTGGAAAAAGCTGATTTTTCCCCTCAAAAATCCATTTTTTTTCATTGACAGATATTTAGAAACTTGGATTTTTAGTCAGAATGACAATATAAGATATATATTGCTATATCCTCAGTATAGCTATATCCTTACCCATAAATATATAAGTCCATTTTGTTCATGGTTGTAATGGGGAACCTTAGCCCTGTTACTAGGAAGCAAAGTAGCCCCTTTAAGACCAGAGTCTTCACAGCGCAGCCTGCCAGCAGACCAGGGATAGAAGGATAGCCCTGTGGGCTGGTCAGCTGACTGGGGCTGTCACATGACTGTGTGGTAGCTCAGGCCAGAGCAATAAAAAGCCTGGGCTGAGCTAGCCAGGGAGCCAGAGCAGGCTGTGGCACAGGGTGGGCTCCTGAAGGCTCTGAGAAACTGAAGTAGCTCTGCAAGTGAGAGCACCAAGCAGAGTGACTCAGGGATGTGTAGTCAGGGTTATGCAGAATAAATGCTCCAATTATTTTTCTCTGTTGTAGCCTAAGGCTTTAGTGTATATCTTGCAGTTTAGCCTGGTAGTTTGTGGCTGAGACTTTAGGGAGCTAAAAGCCTCATTAGTGACCACAGGTGCACAGCTACAGGGGGCCAGAGAGCCCAGTGCCACAGGGGTGAAGCTACAGGGGGACAGAGAGTCCAGTACCACAGGGAGGAAAGCTATACAGGGCCAGGGGCTCAGAGGAGACTGAGTGAAACTAGTCTCAAAGTCGGGCCTAATACAGTGGGTCTGGGCTGGACGGCTTAGCTACATAACAGGGGCAGAAACCATGACTGAGACCCCAACAGAGTGAGCAGAAGATGCAGATCACACCTGTGAGGAATGGGGCACCATCAGGGGAGGTTGGAGTTTTGCAAAATAGCCCTTCTGGCAGGAGGTCATTACCTCCAAATGTTTGAGAACCAAGACCAGATCTGGGAAGCCCTGGGGCAGCCGCCATTTTAAGAACGCAAAGTAACAAGTTATGGCAGGTGAGTGAAGGGAAGGCTGTTCCCAGAAGAAAAGTCAAAGTAAAGAGGGACTTTGTGGTGCTTCCAGGCATTCTTGAAAGCCTCTGGGGGTAACACGCTGTTACAACGGTAATGGATTTCTTTATTTATTTATATATGTACTCATTTTTTCTTTTAGGTCCAGGGTTTGGAGAACAACTGGCCATGGGGAACCACACAACTGTCAGCTATTTTGTTCTGGCAGGTGTTTCCAGTGACCCAGAGCTCCAGCCTCTCCTGTTTGTGGTGTTTCTACTTATTTACCTAGTAACTGTGGTGGGGAATGGGGTGATCATGGTAGTAGTAAGGTCTGATCCTCACCTGCACACTGTGATGTATACTTTCCTATTCCATTTATCCTTCCTGGACATGTGCTACTCCTCAGTCACTGTCCCAAAGATGTTGCAAAATTTTATAGTTGATGAGAAAACCATTTCTCTCCATGGCTGCCTTGCTCAGATGAGCTTAATTTTTCTGGCATCCTGTGCAGAAACTTTAACACTATCAGCAATGGCCTATGATCGATATACCGCCATCTGTGACCCACTGAATTATGGGACAAACATGAATAAACAAATCTGTATTAGGCTAGTGGGTGGTGCATGGCTGATTAGCATATTTTATTCACTGACAAACACTGCTTCTGTGTTACATTTAGATTTCTGTGGGCCCTATGAACTCGATAATTTCAGTTGTGAGCTCCCATCTCTACTAGAAGTGTCCTGCACAGACACCTTTATAAGTAAGATGACATTCCTCACTTTAGGTATGATTATATGTTTAACCACATTGTCCATCATCCTCATCTCTTACTTCCTTATCATCTCAACCATCCTGAGGATACGCTCTGGTGAGGGTAGGGATAAAGCCTTCTCTACTTGCAGCTCCCACCTCACTGTTGTTGTTTTGTATTATGGGGCTGGTTTTGCCAGATATCTGAAACCCAGTTCAGACTCTTCAGTGGTTCTTGACAGACTCTTCTCCATCCAGTACAGTATTTTAACTCCCATGTTAAATCCTATCATCTACAGCCTGAGAAACATGGAAGTAAAGGTAGCTCTGGGGAACTTACTGTCGAAAACGTAATGCATGTGAATGTATTTCAACATTTGGAAAAAAATGTCATTTGCTAATGGAAAATGTGTTTTTAAAAGATTCCTATGTCATGTAACTGTTTGGCATGGACATTTAGTCTATCAATAATTATGTTCTCTTTTAACAGGAACAATGTATGTACTGTCATGGACATCCTCAGTTGAAACTTTTTTAGAGTCATTGTAAGAGCCAAGATGTATGAAAAGCATGAATACTGCTGAAGTAACTATAGCAAGGAGTATATGAAACAAGTCACCTTTTCTTTTCCAGTTTTTGCTCTAGGGAGTTACAATGATTATTCAGATTGGAGCATTGACTTGAGAAAACAGATTTGTTGGAATCAATCTAGTATGCTGCACAAGCATATTCAAATAGCGATAGATAAAGGTTCACTCCAATATACACCATAGTGTACAGGCTAGGTCCCTCAACACTTAGGGTTGTAATATGTGTTTGGGCCCCTGCTCATTGTTGAATGGAAAATAATTTTTTTGCCTTTTTTGTTTGTTTGCTTTTGGGGTTTTTTGTTTTTTCTTTTTTTCTAAGGGGATGCCTCCTCTCCTCCCCCTCCTCATTTGAAGATGAGGGCTGTAACGTCTAACCTATTGGTATGGAATGAGGACCACCATCACTTGGAAGAATCACTTCCCTGCTTTTTCTGGAGATGCATTGATTGATGCATGCCAGATTGTTATTTGCCCTTTGGCTATAGCATCACACTGCCAGCTCAAATTCATTCTCTCTCTTATTACCCACAGGTCCCTTTCATTTGTTGTGCTGGTCAGTTTGGCAATGCCTAGCTTGTAGGTGTGTGTGTGGGTGGGTGTTTGTCCCCAGATAGATCACTTAACATTTCTCAACACTGAACTTGATTTGATTCCTATCTGCTCAACTTGCTAGCCTACCTAGGTCTGCCTATATCTGCAGGCTATCTTCAAGCGTGACCACACTTCTCCATAACTTGGTGTCATCTTTGAACTTGGGCAGTGAGCTCCTTACCACCACATCCAAATCATTGGTGAAGATGTTGAAAGGCACTGGACCAAGCACTGACCCCTGAGCGGCACCATTGACCATGTTGCACTAAGATGACAGAGATCCAGTCATTAGAACTCTCTGGGAACCAGCTCCATATCCACTTAACTGTTTCAGGGTTGAGTCCACAGTTCTCCAATTTACTCATGACAACATTGTGGAATGCTGGATCAAAGGCCTTTTGGAAGTCAAGTTATACAATGTCAACCTCTTCTTCCTTATCCGGGTGGTGAGTTACCTGAATGAAAGGAGATGAGTCTGGTTAAGAGAAGACATGCCCATGATGAAGCCACACTGGATGTTTTTAGGGTGACTATATTTAGATCTTGGGGAGCACTGGATTTGCAGGTGAATAAAGGCTTTAATCTGTGGCCCGGTGAAAGCTGCTGACCACAAGGCAGAAAGATTTATTAAAAGTAACATTGCAAGATGATTAGGCAAGTAGGTTTTAATCATATAGTAGTGTTGTAAAATATATAATTGTTATATAAAAAAATCAGAATGTAAACCACCGGCTATTGTTAGAAGGTAAAGCAGATTTTGTGTACGAGTGCTTATGCTAAGTAACAATCTTAATTGTGTCAACCATTTTCTGGAAAAAACAGCAAGTAAGTCTGTGTGATGTGAACCAGCTACAGTAAGGAACAGGGTAAGATACAGGGGCCTAAGGAATGTGAAGATGGTAGAACATAGAAAAACAGATTGGAATGTGAAGGATAACACATCATTGGTAACAGGATTCGAGATGAACATATGCAAAAGTGTGAATGGTGATTGGTGAAGAAACTTCCAGGTTTTGGTCAAAGTCTGACCATTGACTGAAGAAGTAAGTTCATGGCCTTGGACATGCGCTCATAGCAAAAAGGCATGTAAATGAGTAAAATGCATAAGCGATTACATGCTAATGAAGCAAACAGTAAATAGCAGTGGAGATTGAAATGGGAGGAGATATGGGCGGAACAAAGGAGGAGTGAGGGTGGAAGAAATGGTAATGAGCTATAACCAAAGTATATAAAATGTGGAAAAAACTATTGTTCAAGGTCACTCCCCATGTGCACAGGCTGTGTGCCTGTGAGGGAGGTTGCCCAAAGCTATCTCCATTTTGAATAAAGATGTTGTGAGCAACGTGTGCCGGTGTTTGCTCCCTGCTTGCTCTTCCTAATGACTTCAGCCAGCTCCTTCAGACCCTCAGATGAAGTTCATCTGGTCCTGTTGATTTATAGGTGTCCATTTTTTTTCAAATGATCACATACAAGTTCTACGGTAATAGTAGAAAGGCAGTCATTCCTATTCTGCTTGTTCTGTACCCACTCTGGTATAAATGCCCTTGGCCTGGTGAAAGACCAAAGCAAAGTAATCATTCAAAAGTTCTATTTTCTCCTGAGTACGGGTAAACAGCTGTCCTGAATTGTTGAGCAGTAGCCCCACACCCTCATTTCTTTTCTTCCTGGTCCCTATGTACCTAAAGAAGGACTTCTTGTTGTCCTTGATTCCTGACACTAATTTTAGACCAGTTGCCACTTCAATCTTTTGAATCTGTTTCCTACAAGTGTGGACTATTGATGTATAATCTTCCTTGGGGCATGCCCCAAGCTTCCATTGTTTGTATGACTTTCTTTCTTCTTAAAAGGACCATGGTATCCCTGCTTAGCCAAGAGGGCTTCCCAGCACTTTTGGTACCTTTCCTCTGCATGGGGATTGACTTCTTTTGTGTTTTGAGGATTACGCCTTTAAGAAATAACTGCTCTTCATGCACTCCTCTCACCTTTGGCCCCTGGTCCAGGAGCCCTTTCCCTACTAGTGACCTGAGTTGTTTGAAATATGAATTTTTGAAGTCCAAAACTTCAGTTCTGCTATCTAATTTGTCTGCCTTGTAACAGACAGTGAACATGATGATTTCATGGTCACTGTCACCCAGGCAACCTTGTATTTTTAAGTTGGTCCCCAAGTTGTCCCACTTGGCCAGGAACATGTCCAAAATGCATTATCTCTAGTTGGTTTGTGCATCTCCTGAGTCAGGAAAAGCTCTTCAATGCAGGTCAATAAGGAACACGACCAATACAACTTTGCTGAGCTTTCCTCCCAAGAGATATCTGGATAATTGAAGTCACCCATAACAACCGTGTCCTGTGGTTGTGCAGCCTCTGCCTGTTCTCAGGTGAACTCTAGATTGAGTTTTTCCCCCTGGTTTGGTGGTCTGTAATATATACCTACAGTTAGGTATCTCTCACTGCAACCCCCTCACCCCCACCTGTCCTTATGGAAGCTGGAGACCTGTTCAGGGAACAAGAGAATCTGTCTGCCCTGTTCTTGCAAGTAGAAGACATTTAATGGAGAATGGAAAGTAGAGTAAACCCCAATGACCTAGTCAAGCTACAACATGATCTGTTTTCTGATGAGTTGCCCAAGGATGCACAATGTCTCTAGTGCCAGTTGGAGAAGGAACACCAAAGTGATGAGCAGGCAGACACCAAAGTAAATGCCTTGAGTTAATGGCAGGGAGCAAAGAAAATAAAAGCAAGGAGGTCATGTCAGAAGGTTGTTGACTGTTGAAAACAGAGTGGAAAAAAACAAAGAGAAGGAGGTCACACAGCTGATCATGATGGAATCAGAAAAATTCAAGAGCGGGAAGAGAGGCTGTGAGTACTCTGGGAGAAAATGACCACAGTTGATTTGGGGGGTAAAAAGAAGGCCAAAATAAAGGAACTAGAGGGCCATCTGGCTGCTGAAAGAAGAGCAGGTAAGGACCCATTAGGAAAGAGATGTGACCTTGCAGCAGCTGCAACAACACCAACAAAGGAAAGAGGCAGAAATGGAAGTTGTGACATCCCAGCTGTAGCTTTTGGAGAAAGCCTGAGACATCAACCAAGCTTTTGTGAGGGAGATACAGAGGAAGAAATCCACACTGAAGTAGAGGGTACAGGACCTGGAGGCCAGAGTCCAGGTGCTCACTGAGAGGTGTCAGTAGGGCAAGGTACAGTCACTAAAAGCCCAGCTCTTAGAAGCAGAGAAAAAACTGAAGGGAAGGCAGTAGGAGCTAAAAGATAAGTTGAATCTCAGTGTCTTAGAGATAAAGCTGCCTGAAGCCACTGCTAAGAGTTCAAAGTTTCTGGAAAGAGCTGTGGAGGGAAAGCACTACAACCTGAGAAGAGAAAAAATGAAGGAAGTTACAAAAACCAGGGAGAGAATTTATCTCAGCAGGTGAGAAAGCAGTGAAGCCCAATCTACGGCATGTAGATATGATCCTGCTGGCTATGATACGAACTGGTGACTTCAGCAGAAGCCGATGTTGGGGAAGACAGATGGCAACCCCACCAAGAGCTATAAGCTAAATGAGAGAACAAACATCAGCCACAGCCAGGAAGAAGGATGCTAATATCTGGGCCATGGTTGAATCAGACTGGAGGCCTGATCCCTTGGGATCCACTGTGTTTAAGAAGAATCTCAAGTCCTAGGTCATCTGGAGGAGGATTAGATAGGTGCTGTAGATTCCAAAAAACTGTTTGTTATGCAGCCATCTGGCAGAGCAATCCTGGGAAGAGCCATGGTATGGGGACAGTTGTGTCTACTCCAGGACGCCATATTTATGGTGGTAACATTAAATAGATAGATGCTCTGTGGTTGACTCATGGTAGTAAAAATGGACCACGGGACCACTCTTTATGAAGAGTACTAAACAATAATATGGACAACCCAGGGTCAAAGGAATTTTGGGTGGGACATAGTCCTAGTACTGACCTGGCCCCTATCCTCCACAGAAGGGACCAAAGAGCAAGGGCTGATTTATGGGGAAGCCAAAAAGACTCTTTTAATGGTGGGTACAGGTGGGAGGTGGTCCTAAAGAGAAGAAGGAATGGGATCCCCAGGTCAGTAAAACAATGCCTTTATTGGCCAGGCTGCAGGGTGTGGGCATCCCAAGATCGGCATTATGGAAAAAGGCAATACGTAAGTTCTACTCTGGAGAAAGCCATAGACTCTGATGGGAACCCCTGTTGATAGTGTGGAAATAAATTTAACCAGGCCCCTAACTTGACTAAGAAAAGAGACAGATACCAGAGGTGCTGATAGTGCATATTTCAGCTAAGATAAGAAAATTCTGCATGCCTTGATTTTGTCTTGATATATTACCCTGTGTACGGGTGTTAGTTTTGTTTTCTCTCTGGGAACCAGAAACTGATAACTGTTCCTATAAGCACAATGTTTCCCTTTTCTTTAAATAAACTGCCTATGTGTCTGTGTGTGTGTCAGACCAGTGA
The DNA here is from genome assembly GCF_052110815.1 of Crocodylus siamensis. Taxonomy (NCBI): domain Eukaryota; kingdom Metazoa; phylum Chordata; order Crocodylia; family Crocodylidae; genus Crocodylus; species Crocodylus siamensis. Next base: position 47,167,629 of record NC_143400.1, read on the forward strand.
CTTACTCTCCAAGGTCAGTTTTTTTTCCCCTCTCTCTGTCTTAAGTATAAATATGCCTGTAAACTGACAGAGTGTGAGAAATCCTTTGAAACAGACAAGTGGGTGATTCCCCCTTGCTGTATGGAATTCTCCCTGTGATAACAGTATAGCTTTAAATAAAGAAAGGCTGGCTCTGTTAGTTCTGATTCAACCATAATGCAAAGTTTGATTTCTTCCACAATGCCTACCCAACCTGAGCAAAGGGGACTTAGACCAAATCTCAGGCATCCCTTTTAGTGTCACTGTGCAAAGCAGCACCTCCAGCTGTGATTTAAAGGCAAGTGGTCAGAGATTCAGGCTCCATCTTCCTTGCTGCCCTTCTGGCCCCTGAGTCTTGTACCTTCATCTCTATGGCCAGCTTGTTCTACAGAAAAGGTGAAGAGTGCCACCTCCCCAGTCTATTACACAGCCTAGAGGAAAGGTCAGTCTCCAGGGAAGAGAACCCGAGCGCTTGGGTCTGCTAAGATGAAAGAGGACATAGGACCTCAGTATCACATTTCCTGAAGTAATATTTGAATTTCTAGATGGTTGTGCAGAAGGTGCATGGCAATATCATGCATGAGAAGCAGAATTGGGGTCTCTGGATATGAAGGGAATGGAGATGCTGGGTGCATAGTTTGAGTCAGGGGATGAAGCTCTGGAGTGGGCCAGGAGTTAAGGAGGCACTTCCCTCTTTGTCACTGGTTTATGCAAGGCACGTTCTGCCTCTGAATCATTCTTCACAGGCTCCTAAAAGCCACTATGTAGAAGAACCAGAGGTGCCTAACCACCCCGATCTAGGCCAGGTGCCTAACCTTTGAAAAATGTAACACATCAGTGGAGATGTCCATGTTACTAAACTGGATTGCTTTGCAAGTGTAGGCATGATAATAGTCCCAAAGTACTATTACACTCACTGCCAAATTGCTGCAGAGTTTTTACCTAAGATAACATTCAGATGTATAGTCATGACAAAAAGTCCTAAGATGTCATGTAATTTCAAAGTTGAGCTGTAAAAATTCCCCCCTAGATTACTGATATTGATTACTGGCAATAGGCGTCAAACAAAAATATATAGTGGTCTTGTCAGCCAGAAAAGGCTTGGTAAGGTAAATGACTCATGGCAGGATAGTACAGTCATTCTGAAGATATCCAAATGCCAGGAGTCACATGTCATCCATTTTAGGGCCAGTGCTGGTGTCTGTAGCACCACTCTAAGATGGTTGCACAGCATCTTTTGGTCCAGGAGGTAACATGTAGGAAGTGGGCACAGAATGAATCACCACAGCACTGTGTGGTGCCATAGCACACATATATTTCCAGGCCAAATATGTTAAAAGAAGAGAAAACACCACAATTAGAAAGTCCCTTGAGACATTGGGACACTTCTTTTCTCACTGGCTGAGCTGAGCTGTACAATAACTTTAGAATCTGTTTGGAAAAAGTTCCTTTTCTTTTAAACTAACTGATGAAGAGGGATGGATCATCTCAAAACTAGGTCCCAAAGGGACCAAACTTTCTTTCTTAAGAACTAATGGGCCATCTGGGCATCAGAAAAAAAATCTACCTGCTTGTATACAATTGATGTAAGTACATCAGACTCATTTCTGCTCTGGATGTCTCTCACCCACAAGGTACAAATCATCTTGTTCAGGAAAGCAAAAAAACAACAACATAGTTACCTTATTTAAAACAATTCAGACATAGAATAGATGTATGCTGTCTCCCATCTCCCTCTCACAGGAGACAAGAATAAAGTAGAAGCTGTTAACATCTTATACTTCATGAAATCTTATTTCCATTATTGGGTGAGTTGCCTTTACTGTATTTCTAAGTAATCTGTGATACTGATTTTGAAAAAAATATTGTAAATGCAGTCACAGTGAGTTCACTGGCTCCAGCCTCAATTCCAGTGGTTAGAAACTTGTGATTTTTTCATTTGCCAGAAAAGGGATGCAATGCTTATTGAGTGGATTTTTCCCTTTCCATGAGGCTACACAGTGTAAGGAATATGAATCTCTGATAAGAATCCAATTAAAAAAAATTCTCTGCAGTCCTCCACTCAGAAAGGAACTGGATATGCCCCAGACTTTCTCTCAGTTGTTATTTTTAGATGAAGGCCCTGCTCTTCAGTTAAATTAAAATAATAAGGTACATGAAGAGGCTTATTTGCTGGCCAGCTAGTGAAGTTTTCCTCCTCCAATGACAACTTTTGAAAGGTCCAGCACATCCCTTCCTTATGCCACTGGACAATTATGCTTTTTTCACATGTCACATAGTAGATCTCCTAAGTTCTGTTTCCTGGCAATTCTACTTTTTCTTCTAGATCTAGGCTCTGTGTGCTTCTAGGATGTTCAAATCTTCCCCACAGGGAAGACTAGAGGCAAGGGTGAGGGACAAGGAATTGATGTCTCCACCCCTAGATCACTGTCCTAGTTATTCATCTATGGGGTTACTAGGTGGAAGAACTCCCTTCAGTATCAAACAGTTTCCTTGATGTCACTTTTTTCGTGAACTGCACAGTTGGCAACAGCTATGCAGTGCTGGACTTACGTGGACAATGCTATCTGACCTGCAATAGAAATTTCGAGAAGTCACTTAGGCAGACAAGTTTCTTTGGGCAGATGTGATATCTTTTATTAGACCAACTAAAAAGTTGGGGAAATACTATCTGTGCAAGTTTTCAGGCACAAACACCCTTCTTCAGTCATCGAGAGGGTTTATTGGTGAAATGTGTACTCTCCTGGGTAGAATTGAAGTCAAAAAGCAAATTGCAGGTTTGTAAAAATGCAGATGTGTGGCAGCGAGGAGTAGAGGGCACTGGAGACGCCAGGTGTGAGACAGGCTGTGGGGAGGGGGCAGGGGAAAATGTTGAACTGGTGCTAGAATGTAGCTGGTAAAACGCAGACTTGTTAGCTCAGGTGATCAGATGGCAGGTAGGTTGTAATGTGCCATGTATCCAATGTGTATATATAGTCTACAGTTTTTTGTATCCAGTAGATTTATGAAGTGATGTTTATGAACTCATCTATGAAAGGTGTATCGTAAATTCCCTTTTAGGATTAGAACTGAGATATTGGAGACAGTGGTTTTCTTGTGAGAAGTGTGCACCTACAGATAATTGGGCATTTTTGACTTTGATAGATTTTTGGTGTGGATTTGTTCTGGTACACAGTTACTATTTGGTTTCTCCTATGTACATCAAGGCATTTAGTTCACTGGATGAGCTATATTGCATTTCTGACGATGCAGGGATAAGATCCAGGAATGCTGATGGCTCTGTTGTGGGGTTTAATTTGTGCCCAAAATGTTGCAAGGAACACTTTTTACAACTTTTTAGTTGGTCTAATAAAACATATCACATCTACCCAAAGAACCTTGTCTGCCTGTGTCCTTAGACCAACACAACTAAAACCAACAACCCTAAAGAAGTCAGTTATGCAGCTACATTTGGGCATGTAAGCGATTCTTAGATCAGTTGAAATGAAATGAAATGTAATTCTCAGATACAGAATTTGGCAGCCACCTGTCCTGCAGAGGCTATAATAAAACTTATTTATGCAATCCAAGGGGAAATTAAGTCCTTCAAGACACAGGTGTGTCAGGAAATGTGTTTAAGTGAAGGTGGAAAACACTGCTAATTATAGCAATATTAGAAGAGTTTGCAAACAACTGACCTGAGGATTTTTTAATGCTATGTAACTATATGATACAAACACTGCATCCATTTGCAATGCCTATATTCATGAACTAGTGCCTAATTAATCTAAGCTGTGACTAAAAGGTTCTGTTGGTTACATACTATGAAGACATGTTCTGTGAAATACTCCAACTGTACCAGGTCAAGATATTGTCAGCATAATCAACATTATTCTTACTTTGTCTTTATTGACACATTGCCTCTGTCCCTTTCCCTCTTACCTTCACACTCTCTCCCTTTTTCCCCTTATGGTTACATAATTATCTCACTGAGAATACTTGTAGTTTCCTTAACCTCTGTATTACTACAATCATCAGGAAGCAAGTAGGAGATGGATTTTATCTGTGATGAAGAAGCTTAAATAAACCAAAGACAAGCATACACCTGAAGAAGATCTTAAGAAGCTGATTTTTTTCAGTAGTGATAGTCTCCTCAAAAATCCATTTTTCATTGAAAGACATTTGGAAACTCAGAGGTTTACATAGAATGACCGAGTTCCCGATATAGAGATCTCCTTACTCATAAATTAAGTCTTCTTTCTTCATGGTAATTGTTTCATTTATTCATTCATTCATTTATTCATTCCTTTTTCTAGGTCCAAGGTTTGGTAAAGAAATGGCCATAGTAAATTACACGACTACCAGCTATTTTGTTCTGGCAGGTGTTTCCAGTGAACCACAGCTCCAGCTTTTCCTTTTTGTGGTATTTCTACTTACATACCTACTAACTGTGATGGGGAATGGGGCCATCATGGTGGTGACAAGAGCTGATCCTCATCTTCACACACCTATGTATTTTTTCCTATTCCATTTATCCTTTCTTGATATCTGCTATTCTTCGGTCACTGTCCCAAAGATGTTGCAGAATTTATTGGGAGGGAAACAAACCATTTCTCTCTCTGGCTGCATTGCCCAGATGACCTTAATTCTTCTCATGGCTTGTACAGAAGTTTTCATGCTATCAGCAATGGCCTATGATCGATATGCTGCCATCTGTAAACCACTGTATTATGTGAGGACCATGAATAAGCAAGTCTGTATGAGACTAGTGGGTGGTGCATGGCTGATCAGCATATTGCATTCATTGACAAACACTGCTTCTGTGTTACAGTTACATTTCTGTGGGCAAAAAGAACTCAGCAACTTCAGTTGTGAACTCCCATCTCTGTTAGAAGCATCCTGTACAGGGACCTTTATCAGTAAGGTGACATTTCTCACTTCAGCTATGATTGTAAGCTCAACCTCTTTCTCCATTACCCTGGTGTCTTACATCTGTATCATCTCCACCATCCTGAGGATACGGTCTGGTGAGGGTAGGGGTAAAGCCTTCTCTACCTGCAGCTCCCATCTCACTGTTGTTTTTTTGTGTTATGGGGCTGGTTTGGCCAGATATCTGAGACCCAATTCAGCTTCTTCAGTGGTTCTTGATAGGCTCTTATCTGTCCACTACAGTATATTAACTCCTATGTTAAATCCGATCATCTACAGCCTGAGAAACAAGGATGTAAAGGCAGCTGTGGGGAAATTACTGGGGAAAATGAAAGGCATGTGAATGCATTTCAACATTTGAAAAAATATTATGTGTTAATGGGAACTGAGTGTTTAAAATATTCTGGTGTCATGTAACTGTTTGCCCTGGGCATTTAATAAATAATTAAGTTCTCCCTTAACAGGAAGACCATTTGATAGGCCTGTGTGAGTCAACAGCGATCCGGTCTGGCTTCAGATCTGGCCACTTCGGATGCCAGGGATCTGATCCGGAGCTCCGGACCGGGTTTCCACTGTGATCCGGCCAAAGCTTCAGAGCCACCTCAGAGACCTGGCCATAGGGTATAAAGGGGAAGCAATGAAAGAGCTATAACTTTGTTGTTTTTTGTACGAAATTGATAGGCCCAGTAGCCTCTGCTGAGTGCATGAAGCCTGCCAAGTTTCAAGAAGATCAGTGTAGGCATTTGGGGGGAGCTGTACCCCAAATTCCTGAAAGCAAAACTCCTGTTATGTCTATGTGTTACACCACAGGGGGGTCAAAACTGTAGGTGTAGTAGTGCTTACTCAGGCCACAAAGCCTGCAAAGTTTCAAGAAGATCAGTGCAGAGGTTTGGGAGAAACTGCACCCCAAGCTGCTGACATGCAAAACTCGTGACACAAATGACCCTGTGTATGTTAAGGTGCAGCAGGCTGAAAACTGCAGGGGTGCTAGCTCTTACCGAAACCACAAAGCCTTCCAAGTTTCAATAAGGGCTTTGGGGGGAACTGTCAGATGCTTGCAGACAAAACTCATGACAAATGACCCTGTGTACAGCCGGCTGAATACTGAAGAGGTGCTGGCCCCAACTGAGCCCACAAAGCCTGCTGGCTATGTGTGTGTCCTAGTTCAGGCCTGAGTGATAGGCCCTGCCAGGCCATGAGGTCTGCCAGCTGTGTTTATCTTGCTGTCGGAGTCTGTCATCTGGGGCCCTGCACCCCAAGCTCCTGACAGGCAAAACTCATGATGTGGGTGGGCGATGTTATGTGCATGTTAAGGTGCGCCCTTCCTGGTGCTGGGGCCTCTGCACAACATGGCAGTGTGCCCCACTGAGGTCTCCTCCTCCCCTACAGCCTCATGCCTGGTACTCCAATTTATGTGACAACACGTACAATAACTTAGCTGGCTCAACACCAGTAGCATCAGCATCAAAGGTACCCATACGGAAATGTCACAGAGCCTTTCTTTTTATACAGGAATTGACTGCAAGAATTAAAGATGTACTCTTGTGTTGGACATATGATGTTATTCATGGTGTGTGATGACTTATCTTGTGTTTTTATGTCTATATGTGTATTATGGAAAAAAAGGAGTACTTACAAAAATATATCTTTGGAAGCTTTAGGGTTGAAAACTCCTTTATCAAGCTGAAGAAGTACCTGCAGTTGGTCCTGGATGGAAGAAATATTAAAGAAGCCAGAGGCTGGCCTGGTCCGCAATGCAGGCAAGAAAGCCAGTCAGTGAAAATGGAAATGGAGGTGTCGGGGGGGAGGGACAGACTGGGGTGGGGGTAGGGGGGAAAGAGGGATGTAACAACGCAGGTAAAAGTGCAGAGGTGCCTGGGGTGTCAGATGTCTGGCCTGTTGCAGGGTGCCAGAACTCCACTGTGTAAATTGAGTCCATGACTTTCTGTACCTGCTACCTAGGAGGCTGATGAAGTGCAGTTTATAGACCCCGCTCTAAAAAGTGGTTTGTACATTCAAACAAGCACCTAACCTCATCACCAGAACTGAAGCCAACTTTCTACAGCTCAAAACACAAAACCTGCCACCTATCTCCCATAGCCCCACAAGCTGCACACCAAAATCTATCAAAGACAACAAAACCGAACTACCTGTGGGGGCACGTTCCTCACCAAAAAAACACTCTGCCTCATCTCTCAGGCCTGATCCTGAGAGGGCACAAATTACAATGCAAACCATTTTTCAGAGCTGGGCCTAGGAACTGCACTTCATCAGCCTCCTAGGTAGCAGGTACAGAAAGTCATTGACTCAATATAGACAGTGGAGTTCTGGCACACTGAAACCTGCCAGACATCTGACACCCCAGGTACCTCTGCACTTTTACATGCGTTGCTACATCCCCTTTTCCCCTATACTTCCCACCTAGCCTGTCCCTCTCTCTCTGATGCCTCCATTTTCATTGACTGGCTTTCTTGACCGCATTGCGGGCCTGGCCAGCCTCAGGCTTCTTTACTGTTCTTTCCATCCAGCACCATCTGCAGATACTTCCTCAGCCTGACAAAGGGGTTTTCAACCCTAAATCTGGCATCCCAGGCAGCGAAGCTGACCTCACTGTTAGCCTCACAACTGCACTGCAACCAGCAGGCATCAGGCCTGTCAAAGACGTGACAGGTCTGGGTGTTCCCTAGCCAGGACTTTGTGCGTGTGTGCATTAGCTGGAGGTTATGGTGCGAACTTCCATGCAGTTCATGGGCCCCACTATCTCCCTTGCCATGTGGGACTCATCCAGCACCTCGACTTGTAGTAGACCCCACCGATGGCCTGACTGATTGCACCCGTGCCCTGTGAGGGAGAGAGAGGCGTGATCGCCACCCCAGCTGCTCCAGATATCGGAGGTGAAGTGCAAAGCTACCTGTGGCCCTACCTGGCACAACTCCTCCCTGAAGTACTCCCTGCATGGTTCATACAGACAGGGCACCACTGCCCTGCTAAAGTTGGTGCATGTGGGCACTTTGTAAAATGGGGACAGAAGTGCTACAAACCACCTGAACCTGGGTCTCTAATCTAGGGAGAAGGGCTGGCTATCCAGAGCAAGCAACTCCCCAGCGATCTCACTCATCTTGGGAATGTGCCCCCCTTTCTGACCATCTTTCCCACACTGGTCTAGGGTGGCCTGCCTCTGCTTTGGGAGTAAGGGGTTTTGGAGCGAGTGGCGGACTTCCCTTTCGGCACGCTCGCACTGGTTCCAGGTTGAGCAGCAGGAAGAAGGGCAAGGGGGTGGTGCCTCCTCAGATGCAGCAGCATGGCTGTGTTGGAGAAGTGTCTCATGTCTTTGCCACAGCTCATGTGCCTTCAGCAGTGCTGGTAGATGGCAAACCTGGGATCATCTGCCACCTCAAAATGATCCCACACTACACTACTCCCCTGCTTCTGGGTTGAGGGTGAGGATTCTGCCCTTTCCCTCTTCTCGGCAGGCTGAGGCTCAACAGCAGGAGGATCTGCCTCAGCTGAGCCACTTGCCTCCACAACCTCAGCCTCCTGCGAGGTGCTGCTTTCTAGAGGACACCTGGGTCTAGGGGAAATTTGAGGGTTGTGGAGCACAAACTGATTCCCCCTCAGTCCCCAGATTTGCTTGAGCCAGCACGCTCAGCATCCCTGGTTGCAGCTCCAGCTCCTCCTCTAGCAGCAGGAGGCTCACACTGAAAGATGACATTGGGGTGGAGGAAACAGTGATTCCACTGCTGGTGCCCACTTCTGGACTGAGGGGAGGTGGTGCAGGTGCAGGGTGTGGAGCACTAACCCTGATTCCCCCTCAGTCCCCAGATTTGCTTGAGCCAGCGTGCTCAGTATCTTTGGTTCCAGCTCCAGCTCCTCCTCTGGCAGTGGGAGGCTTACACTGAGAGCTGAAATTGAGGTGGAAGAGGCATTGATTCCACTGCTGGTGCCCACTTCTGGACTAAGTGGAGGTGGTGCAGGTGCAGGGATGTCAGGTACAGACACTGCTCCCACCGCCTGGCTTCCAGTGGCAGCACCGATGTCATGGCTGCTCGGGAAGAGAATGCATCTGTTTGGGATGGAGAGGGGGGTGTCTTGCTGCTCTAGTGCTTCCCCTCTCCCTCTCCTGCCAGATGACCTGGCACCTGCCTTTTCAGCACACTTCATATCGATTTTTCCTGTTCTGCAAAAGGGGTGTGTGTGTGTGTGTGTGTGTATGTGTGTGTGTGTGTGTGTGTGTGTGTGTGTGTGAGAATCCTTTTGTATATCTGTCTGTCTTGTTCTTCCGTGAATATCTGCATCTTTTTCTGCTGTAAATAAAATTATTTGTGTGTCTTCCTGTGTCTCAATATATTATCTGTGTCTTGTTCTTCTGTAAATATCTGTCTGTCTTCTACTGTGATTTTTTCTATATTCTCGGTCTATGTGTATGTGTGTGCATGTGTGCATGCGAGCGTGCATGCATGAATGCGTGTGTACGTGCATGCAAGCAATATGTGCCTCCCTGCACAGTGCTAGATAACACTGGCTGGGAAAACAGAACTTTCTTTTTGCAAAGTTTCCAAAACAAGTTTCCAAAAAAATAATTCAAAGAAATAAATTGAATTGTAATACTACTAATAATTGAATTGAATAGATAAGCTAAATTGAGCTAAGCTAAGCTAAATCCTAACCATTCCTTTATAACAAGAAAAAGGAGCAGGCAGGTCTCAGTTGCAGCATTCCTCTCACACAGTCACTAACAGGGATCGAGCTGCAAAAGGCAGAGAAGGGCTGGAGGCAGAGGCTTTTATGCTTTTTTAGTCCCACCCTACAGACACTGCCTTTGGAAAGGTAGCAAGGGAGAAATCCTTCTCACTGGCTGCCTACAGACATCAGTCTTCCCCACCCCTCCTGCTCCCCCTCCCTCCCCCACTCCCACTCTCTGTCCTTCCCCAGCTCCCCCTCCCTCTTCTAATTGCTTCAAAACAGCTGAAGCGGGGCCGAAACATCCAAAGTGGATCCAAAGCACTTTGGATGCCCTGACCCACTCTGGACACCATTGCTGGGATCCCACATCGATCCAGAAGTGGCGCTTTGGACACCAAAGCATCCGAAGCAGCTCTAGATATGAAGCGAGATCTGAAGTGTCGCACAGCCCTAGCATTTGTACTATCATGGCTATCCTCAATCTAACCCTTTTTAAATGCACTGTAGAAGCAGAGATGTATGAAAGGCATGAATGCTGCTGAACTAATTGTAGTGAAGAGTGTGAATCTTGAGGTTAGAGTACTGACTTGAGAGAGACTGATTTCAGTGAATCTGTTAGTATGCTGCACAAGCATATTCAACCACAGAGACAGAGAGAGGTTCCATCTAACATACATCATAACAATGAGGTGGAAGACCTAGGTTTCGGCCTCTGCCCCAAAGAAAATGTACTAGAGAAAATATCATTCTTTCTGAGGGAACCACCCACATCCTCACCCTAAGCTGAGTGCTCTACCCCCTAAAATGCTTGTATGGATGGGGCATCCTTATCACTGCCCCCTTTTGTTTTCATGGAAGTGATTGACCTAGTTCCAGCATGGGTTCACAGCTTTGAGTCACAGATTATAGAAGGTATCACTTTGTGTGGTTCTTAAACAGTAATGTTGTCAAAATCAAGTTAGACACAAAATTGTGGAACAGGAAACCTTACACAGGCTGGATTGTGTTAAGTGTGGTCCCATTACTTAAGTGAACATCTCTGATTCAGTCTATGACATCTACCTGTACCCTGACTTCAGTCTGACTTGAAACTAAACATGGCTGATTGCCCCTCTTTCTGAGAATGATAAAGTTTAATCTTTGATGATTTTCCCTAAAGTTTCTATGAGTTAGCTAATGTGGATCCTATTTTCAAATGACAGCCATTGTGATGTGATGATTAAGGATCCTTTTCCTTGTTGAGGGATCCAAGTGCCTGATTCTGGGTATGGAATCACATATACTGTAGGAATGCTATGACATGATTCCTCTTTTGGATTTAATCTATAGAGTTTAAAGTCAGACTCTTCAGACATCTAGTACAACATTTTTGGGTCACAGGCAGTTAGATGTCACTTCCATAACCCACGTGTTGAGCCCAATTTAGTGTATGACTAATAGATTTCTTTCAAAAAGTCATTCATTCTTGGTAATAAAGACATCAACTTATGGCAAACTTGTCCAATTGAATTTTTCCTCTGTGGTCAGTAATATTCAATGTTAAAGGTCAAGATTATTTAAGTCAAATCAGGCTACTCAAACCGGGAGCATAAATCATGTCCTATGTCTGCTATGGGTGAGACTATTAGCTCATGTAGGCATGCAAGTGATGCGAATAATTGCCTTCAGTGGCTACCTTGCTGTTTTAGTAACTAGTTCTATGCATCATCACTATGTGCAGCATCATTCCTATGCCAATCCCAACTTTCCCTAGACATCTTTTAAGGAGGGGTGCACTGATAGAGATTTTTTTGTGCCAATACTGATTGCTGCTTTTTAAGGAGCCATATTGGCTGATACTGATCCTATTCCAATATGCATCAGAGTAGTGTAGAGACTAGCAACAGGCTGGTAAGTCTGTTGTGGTGGAAGGGGTTGGGGGAAGGAAGGTGCATGACAGGGGACAGATCAATGCCTCCTCTGTGAGGCAGGGAGTGGACCAGGGGCAGGGGTAGGCGCTGCTAAGCTGGGGTGAGGTGAGGCAGGGCATGTGATGGAGCCGTGAGCAGCTCATCCAAGCAGCTGGGGTGGCTCCTACTGCTGCATGCACTGAGGAATAGAATAGGGGATGTGAGTCCCCCGATCTGCGTGCAAGGCCAGGCAGGATGCTGCTCTGGGCTGGGCCTGGGGAGGCACTGGGCTCTTCTGGGCAAGAATGGGCTGGGTGGGAGGAGGCTATGTGTGGTGGGGGCTTCAGTCATCCCAAAATTCACTGTAGCCTCCCCCATCCAGTGCTGCTGATGCTCACCCTGAGCACAGTCTGGCCCAACCCCGCTGCTGGAAAGATCCTGGCTCCACCCCAGCACCATACCACAGTGGCAGCCCATCCTCACCTTGCTCACAGATCTAAGACACCTGCCACCCTGCACCCACTGGATGAGCTGCTTGAAGCTTCATCCTGCACCCCACCCTGGCTGAGCAGTGCCTGCCCCTTCCCCAGCCCCACTGCCTCCCTCACCACAGGGTCCTCAGTCTTCCCCCCATGCCACTTCCCTCTGCCCACAACAGAATTACCAGCCAGATCCTGCTCTCCAAGCTGCCGGGCTACATTCCTGGCCATGCGCATGCTGCTGCTTTGTGGAAGCATGGGGCATTTATTGGACACATTATTGGCCACATCAGGTAAAAAGTATGATTGCCGATGATGTCAGTTTTCCTATATCAGTGCAGATCCAATATGGGACCAATGTATTGGTGTACCTCTACGTATAAGTATAATGTCCAGTACACTATTGAAAATATGATCATTTCTGGGTCATGCATGGCAAATTCACACGAACCAGGTGAACTCTGAAGTTAAAAGTGCTCTTAAGGAGTTTTACTCCAGCAGAATACTACAAATGAGACACAGTTTTCCCCTAGGAGAATCTCCAAACCATGCAACAGACTCAGAAACAACATTGCAAGAAGAATGACCAACTTTGGGTAGATCAACAAGGGCACTTGGTCTTAATGTTTTCTTCCTCAGTTGATAACAAGTTGTTAGTGAAATGACAGGAATCCTATAAGGTTATGTGATGAGTTGGGCAGGTGGATTATGAAATTTGGCTAGTGGAAAGGGGCATGGGACCCAGTGTGATCAAGTAAACATCTTGAATCATAGAGGGCTCGAGAAGCCCTCAATGCTGCCTTACAGTTGAAAAGCTACCCCAGCTAATTAATACATGCGTGCACTCAGTGACAGTAACCACTACATTTAAAAGTCAATACGATCAAAAGTGAGATGCATCATAATCATAATATCTGTAAGCAGTCCTTCCTCACTAAGTCCAAAATTTTATTGAAACTATAAGCTACTTAAGGATAATCTTATTCCACCCTACTTGAGTCTCTGAAAAAATGTTCGGTTGGTCAAATTTTATAATTCACCTTCATCTTGGTTTTAATATTAAGTTGCATAAATCTCGACGAAGGAGGACCACCCACCTATCTCCTGCAGTAAACCTCTGCAGCTTCAATTATTCTTTTTTCTGGGATGCAACCTGGGTAAAATGTTTGGACTAGGATGCCTTGCATGAAGCCCAGGTGCTTGAATGATGAAAAAGAATAATTAATTAAATTATTATGAAATTAAGATTTCCCTACCATCCATGAGAAAATTACTTTCCATGAAAAAGCAAGGTGCCTAGGTTTGGGAGGAAGGAAAGAGACAGTAGGGAGGATCACTCAATTGTGTGCTGTGATGGCTTCCTAAAAACACAAGTCACCCACAAGGGGATTGACTCAAACACTGTAAAAAATACTGGTCCTTCGATGCTTCCTTCTTTATTTTAAGGGTGAAGATGGGTAGATTGAGTGAGCAGCCTAGAGCATGGAACTGATAAGAGAATGAAGAGAAACAATTAGAAAGGAATGAGGGCTGTAGGGTTACAGAGAGGGACTGTGATTCATGGTCAATGTGAGGGAATTGGGAAGCAGACTGATGTGAGATTATTGGTAAATTATGGGGAATACATTGGATTGACCAGGCCATGGGCAGTCAGTTAGCGAGTTACCTTAGGCAGGCTGGGGTCACACCACTTATCCAATGCAGCCTAAGTTGTCAGGCTGAGGGTTGAGTGACACTATTACCATGATCAGGTCAGACCATAGATGTAAACCGGAATGTCCAAACAAGGCATGGGCAGTTTCTGTGGCAAATCTGGGCTCGGGCAGGAGACCAAGAAGAACACACGAGTGGTTTTGCTGGAACAAGTCCAACAGGAAATAGGAGGGGTTTTATAGTTCCTCTGTCAGAGGCTCACCATTTCCACAGGTTCCTTCTGGTCACTTGACTCCTCATCAATATCCTCATGGGATGAACAAGGCCAGGCAGGGGCTGGTGTCTCACTAGCTCCTTTGTGGTGTTATGGACTTTACTCTACCTGCTGGTTTGGCATCACTGGATTTGAATCCTAGTGGTCCTAACATATCTAAGCACGGTTCTCACATTGTGGGATTAGACGTATGGAGAGGATTGTGCTGTGGAGCTGTGGGAAGATTGGGTCAAGACCTAAAGATGGGACTGGGGAGACTGACTTAGTGAGGAGAGGAGGGATTGAATGAGATATTTTGAGGTGAAGAGGTGCATGGATAAGGCAAGACTTAGAAAAGAGCTAAGGGGAGGAAAAGGAAAAAGTTAAATGCAGACTCTCAACATAGGCACAGACACTCCCTTTGCCCCCTAGTATGGAGGCCCGAAGTCCAATCAAACAGACATCCATACCCATCGCTATGCAACAAATAGAAAAAACATAATGGTATAGGTGAGACTGAGAGAGAGAAAGATCATGGAAACTATTTGAGCTGAATACACATGACTCTGAGGCGACTGAAACATTCTAATTAGCATGCTCCAGCAGACTTTTCCCCGGATTAATCAAGTCTAATCCACACACATTGGTGCAGACATCCAGAATGTGTATATATGCCCAGTGCTTAGAGCTATGAAATCACACACTGAGAGTAGTTAATAGGCCACAGAATTGCCAAAGAAAGGATAGACTTTTTAGTGGAACAACAGGATAATTAAAAAGGAGAGAGAATGATTAACACCTGTGGAATGATAAGGACAAGAAGCAGCAGCTATTTTACAGCATCTGCATGCTTTTATTTTGGGCAGAATATAATTCTTCCTGCCTCCTCCCATCCTGCTTAAGCCACACAAGTTAACTTGGAAAGGTTAATTTTGGGGGGAAAGCTTCATGCTGTATCTAAATATATTCAATATTAAAAGGATTGAGCAGAACTGTCTCTTTTTAAGACATTGTTGTTGGGGGTGATAGCAGTGGAAGGCATGCCTACCTTTTACATTATAGACTAGCCCACTATGTATTATGTGAATTCTATGATATTTAACCTATGATATAACCTGTGAGGGGCTTCTGTACCATAAGCCAGTTTTTTGGAAGTCAGGGAGTACATGGCTCATTAAGAAGGATGCTTCTCTGGAAGGAAGCAGTTCTTGATTTCCATACTGGTGCCTTGTCCTATTAGAGCAGAAACTTCCCCACTGCATTGCCCTCCATCTTTTTTATCCAGTAACATTAATAGCTGGGAGAATTTGCTCAGCTCCAAAAGGAGTGGCAGACAATGCTCTGGCTAGTCATGGTTTTCTGGCCTCCTGTTTTGTTATTTAGATGCAGGTACACATTCAAAACAGACATACCTACATTGGTACATGCGTGGTTGGCCAACACACTGCCTACCTAAAATGGTCAGTACATCCCCATGCAGTACCTGGGACCCTCCCAGCAGGAAGAATCAATCATCTAGCTCCTGGCATCTATCCTAAGGAACAGGCCATAGACTTCTTCTGCACTGCAGGTGTGCTTGAGACTAGCCAGGACAGAGACACTGGTTATTTTCCCACCATGCACACCTGTAAAGGACTTCTGCCCAGGCACAACAAATTTTCTGCTCAAAGGGCTACTCAAACAGCACCAAGACTAGCTTAACACCGAGTACATTCCTGCACATGTTGCCTGCATGTCCTTTAATGTTATGCCTGTTTAAATGGGACAACACCTTTTTTTGTGTCCTTCTGGTCCCCCAGACCTGTGTCCTCAGGCCTCAGGTTCAAGGCTTCATTCCTCACCCATTTACCTGTTTTGTCCCTATGCAGTCTCTCAGGCCAAGCAGTTTGACATTTTATAGTTATGTTGTGCCAACACAATATTCTAAAAAAATAAAATAAAATAAATCCCATTGTCCTTTTTGGGGTTGCACTGTCCTGTACCACCAAATGAATCTAGGCACCAGAAGTTCATTTTGGGGCATGATAGCTCTTTCCACAACTGACATGCTCTATGGAAGTGTGGTTTGTTGCATGACTCACCATCACCCTTGGGTGCACCAGGGAGTGAGAGAGATGTGTTGATGAAAATGGAACCTGGGATGCTTTATCAGAACCTCCAGGTCCTGGCTACCACAGCAAAGCATCCTAAAAAATGCTCCAGTGGCCAAGGAGTCAGACAGGTGTGGTTAAGCCAGGGTGATGAAATTCTTCGCCTACCAGGACCCTGGGCATTAATTCATGGTAGCAGAATCTACTAAAGATGGATGCAGGAGGTTCTTTCTAGTCTTACACATTTGTATTCCTTCCAGATTTTGTAATAAACCGTATTAATCTCTGCTACTCTGTATTTGGTATCAGATCTAATATTTGAGTAACTTAACCGCTGATCTCCACATCTTCTAACCACCTGACCCCACTTTCAGCAATGTTAGGGAAAAAACATGTTTTCTGATCTTTAGAGTAGAATTCTACTTCATTTAAAAGACAACTGAAATGTTGTCAACAGTCATCCTGACTTGCATGAACAGTGTTTGGAGTCAATTCTATGCCCGCATCTAGAACTGTAAGTCCCCCTATGCTACAAATAGGAGGGCTGAAGATTGCCAACAAATGAACAAGGCTGAGGACTTGCAATCATGAGCACTAACCATGGGCTTTCTGGCCACAGTCCCATGTTCCTCCACCCAGTGTTGTAGTTTGGTAACACTCTGATAGACGATTTGCCTCAGTTGGATGGATAAGAAAAATTTCTACTTTTTTTTATGGTTACAATAGTGTGCCAGGTGGGGGCTCCTAAGGTTGCCGTGCTCTCTCCTAGCGCCCCTCACCGTGTCCAATTCACCTATAAGGCACCCGTCATTCTCGCCCGCCATATCTTGATCACAAATATATTAAAGGGATGCCACTTCTCATCTTGTTGGTCATGGTGCTCCAGCTACCCCGTGTCTTGCCTCTATAATGGGGTTCTGGACACCACAGCCTTATGGGCTATGCATGGCTCCAACCACCCTTGTACCACATCCCAAGCCTCGCAGATGTACCAGATGTTGTTTGGTCTGTCTCACTGTCTGCGCCCTCTCTGGCACTCGGGCTCTCCACAGCCCTTGTCTCTCAGCGCCCTCTGGTGCTCAGGTTTTCCGCAGCCCTTGTCTCTCAGCACGCCCCCTGCTGCTCGGGCTCTTCACAGCCCTTGTCTCTCAGCGCACCCCCTGGTGCTTCGTGCTCTCCGGTGCCCTTGTCTTAGAATCGCACCACACAGGCACTCAGGCTTCTGCAGCCTTGTCTCAGACTCACACCCCACAGGCTCTCAGGCTTTTCCTCAGCCTCCTTTCTGGGGCTTCTCGCTGCCCCTTCTCTGGGACTTTTTGCAGCCCCCTCTCAGCTTCTCTGAGGTCTCTATGTGGCCATGGCTCCCCTATGAGGCCTCTTCCATCCCTTTATAGACTCACCCAGTCCTCTGGTCATAAACTGTCAATGCAAACTCAAGCTCTTTGCCTATAATGTAAACCTAAGCCATCTGGCCATAATCACCTTCAAGTCTGTCACTGGGTTTCTCCATCTCTCACACAAACAGCTGCCCATGCCTTTTCCTTTTTCTCACTCTGGCAGAGTTCCTACCCCTATGGCTGCCAGCAGGCAACTGCCTGCCGGGCCTCAGCCTGGAAGTTATATAGGAGCCAGGCCCTGTCCCTTCTGGTCAGCTGACTTCCACCGGTCTCCCTGGCAACCTGGAGCTGGGCTCCTTACTTGCTGCTCTACAAGTAGCAGGCACCTCAGTGCCCTGCTACATGTAGCCCATCTTGTTGGGACAACAAAAAGTCCTTCTTCAGATATGTGGGAAGTTGAAAAAACAACAAAGATAGCATTGGGCCTCAGCAAGATCAAACAGGGCAGCTGACACCCGATGCCCAAGAAAAGGCCAGTCTCCTAAATGACTTTTTCACATCCATTTTTCACCCTCCCAAGAGGATCACAATGTCAGAAAGGACATGAACCAGCCTGGGAGTGGGTGATGGGCCCAACATTGATGTGGAACAAGTGAGGGAACAACTTGAGAAACTGGACATTGACAAGGCCATGGGCCCAGATGTAATGCACCCAAGAATCTTGAAGGAGCTGGCAGACATCATTGCGCACCTCTTGGCAAAGATATTTTAAAATTTGTGGCACTCAGGCAAGGTCCAAGGAGACTGGAAAAGAGCCACCGTGGTCTCTATCTTCAAGAAAGGGAGGAGGGATGACCTGGGGAATTATAGACAAATCAGTCTGATGTCCATCCCTGGCAAAATTGTCAAAAATTCTTGGAGAACATTGTCAAGGGATCCATTAACACCAGACCAATGGAAGGCAAGCTTCTGAAGACCAGGCAACATGGCATTGTGACTGGCAGGTCTTGCCTGACCAACTTCATCTCCTTCTATGACCAGGTGACGCAAGCCCTAGACAAGGGAGATGACGTGGATTTCATATATCTGGATTTCAAGAAAGCCTTTGACCTAGTTCCCCATGATATCCTCATGGCTAAACTGGGGAACTGTGGCCTTGATCATCTTGCAGTCTAATGACTAGGTAACTGGCCATGGGGTCGGACCCAAAGAGTACTATTTGACAGGAGCAAATCAACGTGGCACAGGGTGACCAATGGAGTCCCTGAGGGCTCAGTACTTGGACTGGTATTCTTTAACATCTTCATTAATGATCTGGAGTCTGGAGTCAGATGCAAATTGGCAAAGTTCATGAATGACACCGAATTATGGGGGAGGGCAGTCACACCGCAGGACAGGCTGGGGATACAGATCAGCTTGGACATGCTCTCAAGGTGTGCTGACCAAAACCTGATGGCCTTCAATATAGAGAAGTGTAAGGTGCTGCACCTTAGTAGGAAAAACCCTCAACATACTTACACGCTCAGCAGTGCTACACCTGCTAGCACCACGACCAAAAGAGACTTGGGGGTCCTGATTGACCACAAGATGAATATGAGTCACCAATGCAATGCTGTGGCCAGCAAAGCAAAACAAACTCTGGTGTGCATCTACCAATGCATCTCAAGCAAAACCAAGGATGTCATGCTCCCACTTTACTCAACCTTCGTGAGGCTGAAGCTGGAGTGTTGCATCCAGTTTTGGGCCCCCCACTTCAGGAGGGATGTGTAAAAGCTTGAGAGAGTCCAGAGAAGATCCACTCATGTGATCCAAGGCTTGGAGGGCAGGCCGTATGAGGTGAGGCTGAGGGATTTGCAACTCTTCAGTCTGGAAGAGAGAAGGCTTAGGGGGGACTTGGTAGCAGCCCACAGTTGGGTAAGAGGGGTACATCAGGACCTGGGAGAACAGCTGTTCACCAGAGCTCCCCAAGGGATAACAAGGTCTAATGGCCATAAACTCCAGGAAGGCCAATTTAGACTAGACAGAAGGAGAAAGTTGCATGTGTCCAGGGTCTGGAATAGATTCCCCCCAGAAGTGCTGCAAGCACCTACTCTGGACTCTTTCAAAAAAATATGGATATTTTCCTTGCTGGGATCACTTGATCCCGGCTGGCTTCCTTCCTGTGGTGGTGGGCGGGGGGAAGGAGGACTTGGGGGACTGGACATGATCTCATGAGGTCCCTTCCAGCCCCTAATGTCTATGAAATCTATTAAAAATGTCACATGATATGCCAAGCAATACTAGCCACTGCAAAATAAGTATTCTTAGAATTAAAGAAGAATCCTGAGCTATCTTTGCAAATGCAAGTGTTTCAGAACACCTTTCCAGGGGAAGTCCCCAATTCAGTGGGAGTCTGGATCCCAATGGGCATGAAGTATGGCTCTCAGGGGACTTAACTATCTTTTACCACATCTTATACAAAGTGAAAAAGTAATTGGTTAGCTCTCAGGCAGCTGTGTCAGACACTGCTTTTTGCAAGACTGAACTGAAATCCGCATGCAGGGCCTGGATTCATTTTCATTCTATTCATCCTATTTTTACCACTTTGTGGTGCCACTTTTTGGCTGGAGAGCCAGTGGCTGCGCAATGATGTATTCATTTCAGCATATGTGGCTCAAGTATATATAACAGTAGCTTATCATTCTGACTAGTGTACATTCTCTCTGTCTTCACATGTGTATGTTTTCCCTTCTTTTTTTTAATCACACCTGAGATTCCAATCAGGACTTCAGGATTATTGTTGTCAACAGGTAATATTTGGCTTAATTAATATAGACAACTAGTATATCTCCAACCAAGTTGTAGCTTAGCATATAGGTGATATCAAGAGAAGAGATATAGAAATTAAGATGAAAATATGCTTCAGGACATTATAATTTCATAGTACTCCTGAGGAGAGTTAGTATTGAAATCAAAATCCATGTCAGCTAAGAAGTTTTTACTCAGTCTGTATATTAATTTGCACATGTTTTACTGGAGATCTTTCCTTTGTAAATATTTCTTCCTGAACTAAACTCAGGGACTACCTCTGAAGACAACTTTTGACTTACCTGGATTATTATGTGAGTGACAATCTAACCACAAATGTGTTTTATGTTATCATTCTTTCTGATAGGACCAAAACCCAAGGTCCGTCTATTTAACTTTCTATTCAAAAGCTAAGTAAAAGCATAGTCAGATGTGTAGTTGCATCTATATCATTTATCCAACCCACAATTAAATTTTATTTTAGAATTAGTTTTATCCTGCCACTGATTCTTTCAAAAACTGATTAAGATTAGGCAATGCTACTGGGATTCAAGTGCCATGATATTTTTAGCATAAACATAAACTTAAATATTAAGAGAACAAAAATCTGTTTACACTACAGTTATTGTTCTGACAGTAATGTGGGTAGAAATACCTCTTTCAGCCTTTCACTAGCTACTTACAGTACTGCTAGTAATGTAAATATTTCAGAACAGAGCTTAGCACTGGCTGCAAAAATTGCCATCTACATGCATGGACATACCAAATATTTGCTGGCGTGGACATACCAAATATCTGTGATTAATATGAGTAGATAAGGTGGGAAACACAAATCCTTCTTTTAAAGGATACAGAAAACAAGCTAAATAGTCCAGAGTATTATGTTGTGCTGAAGTTTTGATTTCCTTCCATCCCAATACAAGTTTCTGCTCTACCTTTTACCTCATTCTGAAAACCTGAGGACTACTGAAGGATCATAATCTCACTTAGTCCTAACCAAGCTGTCTGTCTGAAATGTACTATACATTAATGGATGTAAAGAGAGAATATAAAGTGGGTTATATATGAGCATAAAAGAAAGACAAAATGAAGGAAAAGAAATCCTAAAAGGCTGGAAGAGCTAAAGTAAAATATTTAATATACATCAGCCAAGTCATAATGTCCCCAGCGCTTATTTCCATTGTCTCAAAAACTGACTGGCCTGGGTTATGCATTTAAGATAATACCACTCATATAAAACTAATGTAAAATACCAGGAGTGGAAAAGAGAAAAGGGGCAATGCTGACACAAGAATACATGCATGTGAGTTGGCTTAAAATATATTTAAAATTAAAACCCAATTAACTTTTTACATGTCTTTTTTTTCTTTCCCAGGAGCATAGTTAGAACATTAGTCAAGGGAGCATGAGACCCAGATTTTAGGGTCCCTTCATCTAATGGGAATTTGATCCTGCATTTCTTGCTTTCAAGCAAAAGGCATTAACTATGAGTCCACAGGCCAGGCATTATTGAGACCTGCTTTTCAGGCCGCCTCTTCAGACTGACTCACTAGGCAACCAAGAGAGGGAGATCCATACAGTCAGGAGAAAGCATACAGGATAGGGTTGTTGTAGTTCAATATACTGAATATTTCTTTTGGAAGCAGCAGACCTCAAGCTCTAGCCCAGGACCCTATTCCCAGGAATGCAGAAGTCTTATTAATGTTTCCTCTTTTACTCATTGAACGTTAAATGAAAGTTGCAGTGGGACAGGTTCAGGAGGAGAGTTCTGGTTAATACCTAAATTATGGTTTGGCATTTTGCTAAATCCTGGATCCCCTGCTTTGGGAGTATGTGCCACAATCATTAAGATATTGTACCTGCCTCGGTTTCACTTATATTACTAGGCACACAAAATGACTATCTTTGCTTAGAGAGGGAAAAATCATTTCAAAAACTGTGCGAAAGTACCAAAACCTGCAACGAGGCTACATCCCCTTAATCATGTACATTAAAGTAGGATTTATTTCTTACTCATCTAACAATTATAGTAATGAGGAGCTTAATGAGCTTCTGAAAGAAATGATGACATGGTATCCTGTGACAACAGGTTCAGGATTTGATTCCAGAAATAAGTCTCTCCCAGTCCTATGCTCCTATACAGTCTTCCTCATTGAATTCCTAGTGAGCTTGGCCAAGTAAAGACCAAATAAGAACCTATGTTCTAAAGTTAGGAATATGAAAGACGTAAGGGAATTACATGACAAAAAAAGTTCATTTCCCCACCCTAAGTCCTACTGTTCTTTCTTCTTCCTTACTCAGTTGAAAGTTATAGTGACTTCACTGAAAGTTGAGCTATGTTAAGTTTTGAGTAAATATGAGATACAGTTTCTGAGATCCTTACAACATAGCTATGCTATCAAAACTGTGAGTGTAGACCTGGTATGTTTTAAGGATCCTTGAAACCTGTTATGCCATCCAGGAGTGTATAAAGATCATGTGCTCCAGTGAGCACACCTAAGCTAGCTGTACTAACAGAAGAGTGTTTTTGTTGGCTTGGTTTATATCATCCAGTGTAGTGTTATGGCTAATCAGGGAGAAAAAAAAGTCCTTGTGTCAATGCGTGTTGTATCACTACTCAGTGTGTATGTTGTGGGGGAGGTCTGAGAGACCATAGGTCTGCCTGTATAACTAGTATAACTGAGGCTGTGCTATATTGTGGACAAGCCTAGTCCTGTGTATTTTGGTTGTTTGTGGTCTGTGTAGGTAGAACAACAGCTAGTGAAAATCAAACGCCCTGTTGATTGAACTTCATTTCATATTTTCACTGTTGAATCATTATACCAGTATTTCCTTGATTATTGCCTAATGATTAGGGCATTCATTTGAGATGAGAGAAACTCCAATTCAGGAAGCAAGCCACTTAAGCCCAACTTTCTGAAGTTGATCCTGTGTTATCCTAGGGTTCCTTTTCTCAGTCCTGTTCCCTTCCCCTGTCCCCCTTAAAATGTTATCAAGGGGGTTTTTTTTCTAAATGAAAACACATTTTGAGTCTTCATATTATTCAATCTTTTGATGTTCAGGATGGCTCTAATATGCTAGAAATCTATGAGTTAAATCCTTGCTGTGTATATACCAAGATGTAACCTATACTTTTTATTTACAAAATAGATACAGTACTATTGTGCATCAATTTTTTATGATTATTTTTTCTAGATATAAGCATGGAACATGAATGGATATGGGAAACATGACAGGTGTGACAGAATTCATCTTGATGGGGTTCCCAAATACCTTTGAGGTAGAAATAATCCTCTTCATTATCTTTTTACTCATCTACTTAGTGACTGTATTAGGAAACAGCCTCATCATTGTGCTGATATGCATTGATCACCGTCTCCATTCCCCCATGTATTATTTCCTTAGTAACCTGTCCTTCATTGAGATTTTCATGACTTCCTCTGTGGTTCCTAAAATGTTGGCCAACTTCCTCTCAGAAAAGAAAACCATCTCCTTTGCTGGGTGCTTTAGTCAGAGCTATTTTTATTTCCTCATGGGCACAACAGAGTTCATCCTTTTTGCTGTCATGTCCTATGACCGGTACATCGCTATATGCAACCCGTTAAGGTACTCTACCATAATGACTGAAAAAATATGCATTCAACTGGTCATTGGCTCCTGGGTCGGAGGTTTCTTCATGGTATTATCATCATTGATCTTGAAAACTAGATTGCCATACTGTGGCCCCAATGTGATCAACCACTACTTCTGTGACAGTGCCCCTTTGCTGCACCTTGCTTGTGCTGATATCCGTTTTATTGAGTTCACTGACTTTGTGGTGTCTCTAGTTCTTCTTCTTGGCTCTCTGTCATTGACTGTGGTTTCCTACATCTACATAATCTCCACTATACTTAAGATCCCATCTGCACAAGGGAGACAAAAAGCATTTGCCACCTGTGCCTCCCATTTCACTGTTGTTTCAATGGGATTTGGTATCACCATGTTTGTCTATGTCAGACCTTCACAGACTGATTCCATGAAGTTCAACAAACTTCTCTCTGTTCTGTCTAGCATAATGACACCCTTCCTAAACCCATTCATCTTCAGCCTAAGGAATGAGCAAATGAAAGAGGCCATAAGAGATGCTCTGAAGAAGTACTTGGCAATGACCAAAAAGGCAATGAATTAACGACTGCTATTGTCATTGGTGATATATGTCCTTACAAAATTTGAAATTAGTCCATTTCCTCTTACATGCTCTGAGGACAATTCACTTCCTCGGTACAGTAGTGTGAATAAAAAATCTGCATAGCATGCCAGTTGGCAGTTTTTCCACTCATAAACCAGGACCCTTATAAACCAGAATATTTTTAAATGGTCTATATAGCAATATTACAAATGCACTAAGGGAGGAGGTAACAGATATGCAAGTTTCAACCAATTCTACCAGCACATTACTCTGAGGAGGTAATGAAAAAACGCCTTTCCAGCCTGCCTCCTTGTTAGCTCTTGGGACAGAAACTAAAATGTCTTCCAGAAAAATGGGTCTGAGGTATCCAGAAACTCAGGACTTCATTTCTGCTAGTCACAAGCCACGCAAGAAGCCCAAGGCTTCTGATGTAATTTTATACAACACAAAGGTATAAGATGGACAACTACCACCTCAAGCTTCATAAACTCATGGGATTATAGCATTTAGTCCACAATTGCACCATTTTCCTCATCTGCATGATGGCTCTCCTGTTCAAGGTAATTTGCTGGAACTATGTAAGAGGCCACAGTAACTGAAGCTGTGAGTGTTTGTAACTACTGGGTACCCAAAAATACATGCATAATACAAACTGACTCTGTAATATAGTGGTTATGTAATGGCATCATGTTCTAATTGATATATCTGTTTGTTTGTTTTTATGTTTAGCCAATCATCGTCTAATGCTTAATATATAAACAGCAGCGGCACAACAAACTTGAATCCGGGTGTCCTTCTTTGAATTTAAGTACCATATTCACTATGCCAGTGGTCAACCTTTTCCCTACCAAGACCCTTTTGCAAAGACCCATGGCCTATCCTGATCCATACCTCTCTGGCACTCCCAGTGCTTAACCCCCAGTCCCCTGCTCCCCCCAACCTCCCTGGCCATGCTGCTATCCCTCACTCCTTATGTCCCTCACCCCCCTGCCCCTACCCCCATGCCATGCTGATGACACACAACCCCTGCCAGAGGGGCCCCCAGCTGTCCCCATCCCACTCAAATTGAAGTGCAGTGGCTCCAGCTCATGCAGACAGCAGCAGGGAAAGTTCAGCCCCATCACAGGCTGGAGGGAGGAGGAAAAGAGGCCTGTTACACCCCCCTCTGCCCTCTTGTGCTGAGGCTGCTGTGCCATACCAGGCAGCCTGGTCATGGTCTCTCCCTTCCCCCAAGTAGCCAACCCAGCCACCCAACCTCCATGAGCACGGGCACCAGCCCTGGTGCTGCCAGCCTAGCCATACAGATCTCCTCCATCCCTTTCCCCTACTAGAAGGGGCAGATGCCTTCCCACCACCTCTCTGCCCTGCTGTAGCTTGTGACCCTTTGAAATATTCTTGTGACCCAGTTTTAGGTCATGGCCCACAGATTGAGAAATGCTGCACTAGGCTATAGGGTCTAGTCCTCATATGGAAAGCTGACCTATGTTGCCTCTTTCAAACAGAAAATAGTACTCAGGATTCCTATGTCTGGGATGAATGCTTGAACCATTATGTTCTTTGGCAAAAGGCAAGTAGCATCATTCCCATAAAAGTAAGCATTCTGAACTTCTCCTCCTACTGGTAAAATGGGTGCTGACCCTCAGACGTGGAACCAGGTGCTGTGAATTGCATAAAACTGAAGTACAAGCTGAACTGAAGTACAAGTTGAATCAATGCACAGTCTTCTGCTATGTATTTCATATATGAAGCCTGGAGCATTCTTTGGAGGTAACTGCCTATACCAGTTCTCTCTAGAGAGTGTCTTCTGCCTACACTTACTCATTCTTTGAAGATGGCTAAACCTATGCATCAAGTGTACAATGTTCTAGGCACTTGACCGCGATCAAACTGAAACACTTCTGAGACAAGAAACCTAGGACCATTGCCTATTACACCTATTAGATCCCCAAATGGACTTGATTCCCAGTCCACTCTGCTTGAGACTCTGAAACCTTATTAAATCAAATGAAGATGGGACTTCTCACTTATTTTTTGTAACTTAATCCAATTTCACTTCTAAGTCACCAAAGCTGTGCTTAGGAACCAAGTACAATCATATTCCATCCTGCTCAAGACTCTGGTGCGATGCAGGGGCTAGGATCAACAATTAGCTGATTGTTGGTCCCAGCCCCAGCTCCATATACAAAACTGGTTTGAGATTCCAGTGAGGTGCTAGGTCTGGGACTGCGAATCAGAGAGCTGTGCTTGCATTATCTCCATAAAGTAGTATGACACTAGCTGAACATGTGTTACTCATTGCAATCTGGAGATACTCCTCTCACAAAAAGTCTTAACTTTGCTACGACACAATCACATTTAACACATCCTACTGTGT
The DNA here is from genome assembly GCF_052110815.1 of Crocodylus siamensis. Lineage (NCBI taxonomy): Eukaryota > Metazoa > Chordata > Crocodylia > Crocodylidae > Crocodylus > Crocodylus siamensis. Next base: position 47,194,268 of record NC_143400.1, read on the forward strand.
GAACATGTCAACACTAGCATTTTAAGTGTAGTTAAAAGTCCTAAGTGTAACATATGACGTGTTCCTTAGACCCGTTCACCCAGAGATGGGTTGAACCTGCCACTCCTGTTTCCTAAATCTCAGGGCATGTGCTAAGCAGCTCTTAAGCCCTTTCCAGCTCTTCTCTTGGATCTCTTCTACTGAATTGTGCATTTAATAGTCATTGGAATAAATGAACAAACAGGAGGAAAAGTACTGGCCTCTCCTTTCATGCACAATTGCCATCTCAGTGGGCTTCATGATCTCCACCTCGTTCTTTGTTTCCTAGCCTCAATATTTCCCTTTCTTGATTTCCCAGTGGGTCGGCTTCAAGGGCGTTGTTGGAGAGAGGTTTGTACAATGTTTGGCCTATAGCCTGATGGTTAGAGCACTTTGTGGAGAAACTAAGCAGTTCAGTTTCCAACCTGCTCTCCATGGGATAGTCGTGGAAGCTGTATCTCTTGCTCCCTGGGCAAGTGTCCTTCTACCATGATACTAGAATAAAGGTTGGGAAGGTTTCCCCATTTTTCCCCTGCTATATTAAGTAAAATACCAAGCTTTGCAAGTGCTAAAAAGCACAGATATCTGGCAATGACTCAGTGTCTAGGCACACCGAGTGAAAAGGGATTTAGTGCCAAATCACACAATGCAGAGAACAAAGAGGACCTAGTCCTGTTTTCCAGTAACTCTCCCCATGTTTGCATTTACACTTTTTTTTAAGATACTCAGAGTGGAATAGGATTATACATCAATGCCTAAGTATGGCTTATATTTTTTATTAGACCAACTAGACAGTTGCAAAAAATGTGTAGTTGGTCTAATAAAATATATCACCTTTACCACACTGACTTCTTGTACTTTTAGACCAACATGGTTACAACATTTATTCCTAAGTATTGCTTAGGTGCCTTGAAAATGAAACAGGATTTGGCTACTACATTTTAGCCCTTGGATCATGAAATGTAGGTGCCTCCAAAACCACCTTGGATCTTGTCCCTCCTTATAAATTTAAGAGCCTTTTGTGTTTAGTATTTCCATTCTATGAATGTATTTAGACACTGCAATAAAGTCTCAGTCTTTATGATATATCTGATAGGATAAGAATGATGTTGTAATTAAGATGATCCAGAAATTATGCGAGAGTAAAGGATTTCTTAAGGTGAAACATTTTATTGGACCAAGTATACAGTTGGGATAAAATATACACATTTAGCTCTTTAAACATTACCATCAACTGTCATATTCTTACTGGGTTGTTTTGAGGGTTTTGGAGGTGGGGGAGGGGGTTGGGGGTTTTTTGGTTGGTTGGTTTTTTTGCTTGGGCTTTTATTTCCTTACATTCTCTCCAGTTTTTCATGATCCTTTATTAACCATGGAAATCAAATCTAGAAAAGACTCTAACACCAGAATCACTCGTGTAATAAGCAGTGGATATCACCTCCCTACTTCTTATCTCCCTATTTATGCAGTTTCTGTCCTGTTTCTCCCATTACATGTCAGGAACAAAAAAAAAGAGAAAGAAAGAGAGAGAAAAGAAGAGTACTCAGAGGAAAGGGCTGTCCTGGTGTCAAGGTAGAATGTGATGGATTTGGGGCTGCACAGGGGTTAGTGAATTTGCACTGGGAAAGAATGAAGCTGTCCTGGGCAGAAAGAAGGGGTTGAGATGGTACAGATATCATGGCTATCAAATCATGAAACTTATTTTATTGCAAAGAGATCGCTAAGATCTTGGCTCTTCAGGCAAAAAGGTTTTATTGGTGATTATGAGAAAGAAGAGAACATAATTTTACTCTCAGACTTCAGGCTGAGCATAGAGAACTGGGTACTTGGAGGAAAAATTAAAAGTGAAAAAAGATCAACAAATCTCCCTCCTTTGCCCTTCCTCCCCCACTCCCCATTCTAATGGGTAGAATAATCCAGTTTTGCATTTGGCCACTAATATGTGCTCCTGTCCCCCCCAAAGTCACAGCCATATTGCAGGACATTATGCAAAAAGGCCTATAAAATGTTCTGCATACATAACATTTTCAGGTATTCAGTTTAGTATGAAACACATTCTCTGGTACAACCACCAGACCAGACTAAAGCTAACAGCAAAACCACATGCCCCTAAATCTGGTTTCCTGGTTCAATACCAATAAATAAATAAATGCATACATACATAAAACCCACAACACCCAGAACCCCATGTTTCCTCTGTTTCTAGGGCAATCTTATGTCCAGCTCTGCCTGCTTATCCTTCTTGTATCAGTTGCAGTCAGTTTAGCTAAGAGAAACCCAAACCTGTTGAGTCTGCATGACTGTTATGAATAAAGCAACAGAAAATGAAATATCCCATGAACTTATTAAAGATTCCAATTGGGACAGAATCTTCAAATCTCCAAAGCTGCAACTTCCTTGATGAGCCCCACAAAGCTCAAAGAATTTTAGCATGCCTATTATTCTAGTGTTTGTTTTATTGCCTTAGTGAAATAATCAGTTATTATATAAAGGTAATTTTTTTTGAACCTCATAACTCACAAGATGCGGTCTTTGATCTACCAAGATCTACACTTGGTAGAGCTCATACTTAGGGATGAGGAGAATGTCTTTCTTCTCTCAAAAGCACCATATCAGAATGGGAGATAATTTATCTGGCTGGTAGTGCTGGTGATAAGTGGGAGAAGTGTTGCCCTGTGGGGTCAGGCCAACTCTCAGGATTTCAATATTGCACTGTTAGACAGGAGGGTGTGACACAATTGCACATATACAAACACACAAAACAATTAAGTGCATACACACACACACACACTACCAGCTCAGGCACATACACATCCAAACCAGCCTAGGCACATGCATACCTATCACCAATTCAAGCACATAGTCACTACACACTAAAAATTAGACAACAATCAATTGTCAATACCCGCACACTCACTATACATACACAGATCACTAATTCGTATACCAGGCACACAATTATACACGCACACATACCACCTACACATAGATCAGTCCCTAACTTGGATGGTACAGTATGTGTGTGCTTGGGGTACCTGGGATACTTGGGGGAAGGTTAAGGTGAGACAGAGAAAGAGTTAAAGTGTAGGGACTGAAAGTTGCCAGAACCAGGATTAGAACTGGTGGACTAGAGAGAAGCTGACTAAGGAACTAAGGCTTGGGTTTACTTAAGATAAAGTGGCCCCAGGGTTACTCGAGGTCACTGGTGCATGGGAGGGGGGAAAAAAAAAGCCTGGTGGCAAGGAAGAGACAGCCAGGAAAGAGAGAGAGACAGAAACCGGGAGCTTGGGGCTGGAAACTGAGACAGGCAGATGAGATAGTGGGGGCGGGGGCAGATAAGTGGTGGCAAGGAGGAGACAGCTAGGAAAGAAACTGAGGCAGAAACCTGGTTGCTCAGGGGAAAAGGAAAAGGCAGTGGGGATAAGACAGTGGGAAAGAAACAGGGGGGTTGGAGGCAGAGAGGAGCTTGGGGCAGGTGTTGGAAGTGGCAGTGAGCCAGAAGCAGGAGAGGGAGAAGAGACAGAACTTAGAGGGGTGAGGAGCAGAGACTGGAGCAGCGCTGAACCATAGTAAAGCAAAGCCCAACTCAGGGGTCCAAATAACAGATTTATTAAACAGACAACACACTACCCAGCCCCATGAAGTTATTGGTTCACACATGCACACTCACACACACACACACACACAAAGACTCACAATGGCAGCAGAAAAAAGAGACTTAGTGGAAGGGTTGGAGTCCAGGTGGGGAAGAGAAACAGAGTCCAAGTCCTTGGTTGAAGAAGGGGTAGGGAATGATAACTACCTATCCAGGCTGGAAAGGGGTCCTTATCCAGTAGGTGTTGTCCAGAGGGGGGTTGCCAGCAGGACCTCTGGGTGGATAGGTGGTGTGGCATGGTGCTGGTCCAATTGGAGAGGGCATCCCAAGGAGTCAGTCTTCACTACTCCTTTTATGGGCCAGGCTACTTCTGAATTCCTATGGGGAGGGCCTGTCCAAGCAATGTCAGTCCTGTTCCAGAGGGCTCCAGGTGTTCTAACTGAGCACATGCAGCCTTGGCACAATGGTGGGTTGCCTTGTCTTTTGTTTCTTGAAAGCTGAGGGTGGTTCCAAGGGCTCGGTCATTGGTCCAGGTATTGGTGTTGATGGTTCAGTCATTCAGAGGGAGCTATTTTTAGACCTACTGCCATTGTCTCTCAAGCACCCTCATTCATCCCCATTCATTCAGGAACCAAGTTACAGAGAAGGGGTAGATGTGAGTCATGGGTTACACAACCAGGCCTGGGGACAGGATGGAGACTTGACAAACAAAATGGAAACTTGACATGACTTAAGCTAACTTACATATGTGGGCCTAAAGTCACATAGTACCAGTAAAACAGTAATATAGAACAGTAAAAATAAATATAAACATAATAATTATACAATATAAAGAAGGTGAAAAAACAAAACAAATACAGCTTGCTACCAAAATAAAATGCTGATGCTTATCCTATGTCTTAGCTCACTTATACTTATCTATAGGGAATAGAGAGGGAGAGACAAAGTCAGAAATGGTTGGGGAAGGGGAGGGAATGCACTGAAAAAAACAAAACAAAACAGAAAAACTGGGGGTTTTGATACAGAAGGAAGGTTGGTTGATCCCAGACTCAGCATTAAATGACCAAGGTGATGCAGTCACAAAACGTGCTACTGTAGCTTCTGGTTTCATAAAATCACAGCATTGTGTGCAAGAAGTGTTAATACAATTCTGAGTGCTGGTTAAGCCTCTTCTAGGATACTTTGTGTGGTTGTAGGCGCCGTGTTTTAGGAATAATGTGGTGAAGATAGAGAGGGTCCAAAAGGGGATGAGAAAAAAGATAAAGGTGTTGGAAAACAAGCCATAGGGGGAGAGATCAAGATGACACTGAGGGTCCTTTAATTACAGCAGCTCTCAGAGATTGTCTCAGACAGCTTGGAGCTTTGTTTATAAAAATAAAGTATCTTCAAGAAGTCTTGGCTGGGATTATACACTTGTGTGTGACTCTTGCTTTGAGCAGGGGGTTGGACTAGATGACTTCCTCGGGTCCCTTCCAATCCTCATTTTCTATGACACAGAAGTGCAATATCCAAATACACATATGTAGAAAGTATCTGTAGGTTGTTCTAATATTCCTGAGGCACAAGAGGAAATTTCACCCCAGCCAATATTGGTAAAGTCTATTAGAAAATACCCCTCCCCACAGACTCCTAACTTGTATCTCCTCAAATAGATATCGTTTTCCTTATCATCAGCATCTCTGAGCATACCCCTGGGTTTTCAGTCCATAACTTTTGAATTGCTTTTCAAATTTTGTGAATGCAGTAATCACAAAAGGTCCATTGGCTATGATATCAGAATTGGCTGTCCCCAAATGAGTAAAGAATACCTGGGGCAGATGCATCTCTTATCTGTTTACTGCTCTGCTGACCAGCAGCAGAAGCTGCCTGGCTCCATGAGAGACAGTGCCTCTTTTATACATGATCCCTTAACTCAGACACAAGGACATGATCCCTTAACTCAGACACAAGGACAAATGGCTCGCTGAAATACCTAGAAGTTTTACTGGGCATGAGCAGGAGAGCTGAAGTTCCAGAAGTTTGGAGGTGTTTGTGACAGGGTATCATCTCCAGGGGTGGGCAGGAAGCCTGTCTCCCACCCCCCACCAAAAAAATAACCCAGACTCTGCTCTATGGGCAGTCCACCCTTCCCGCCCACCATATTTTGTTGTAAATTGGCATTAAAGTGTGGGAGGCTGCCTTGGTCTTATTGTAATGACCACAAGATTTGTGGTCAGGGCCTCATGGGCCAGCTGCATGGCTTTTTTCCTCCTCTACACAATGTTCTAAACCTCACAGTTGTCATCCTTGTTGAACTTCCTCCCTCAGACCTGCTGGCCTCTCATTTGGCCTCTCCATGGGCTCCCAGCCCCGTATGATTACTTCCTGGCCCCTCTCGGTGCCTCTGGACCTATTCAGTCTCATTCTATCTTCCTTTTCTGTTAGAGTATGGTCCCTTAGCCTTCCCCTCTGCAGGGTAACCCACAAGGCAGTAAGAACAGAGGCTTTCAGGTGCCCCATACTTGCCTTTCTCAGGGGTGACTCATGGATGGCATTTTGTGAAGGCTGTCCCACCACAGGCAGCTCCACCATGCTAACCAGTAGTCTCAGTAGTTTCAGTTCTTACCCAGAACTAAGCTCTGGCCATCCTGATCTTATCCCTGGCCCCTCATGGGTTCCCCCTTCAGGTTCTATACTGATCCTGGGCTGCAGATCTATGAGCCTCTGGGCCCCAGTTCTCTCTCATACCCTTTCCCTTTAACCCTCCTCCAGATGTCTGACACTGCATGCCTTCATGAATATCTTTAAAAAAGGCAGGCTCACATGCAGGGTACGGCCTGTGACCCCTGGGCAGTTGTGTCAGGAGTGAATCCTAGAAAAGCCACATTGGAGTTGTATGATGACAGCAAGTAAAGCACTGTGGGATGCTAATTGCTTGACCAGCTCTCTGCTGAACAATACAAATGCACCATGAAGCACTTCACAGGGAATTATTTCAAAGTTGTTCCTGTTTAAACCATGTTAATGTTCTTGTGGTTCAAGCTGAATTGTAGTGCATTATTGATGCTTGATGATCTCCTGAGGTCCCTTCCAGCCCTGATGTCTATGAAATTGCTGTGCAGTGTTTGTACTCTCACTTTTTAGAGCACTTCAAAGGCATTTGGAGCAGAAGAAATGTTTAATTTGTGCATACCCCAGCAGCACTGGGCTTTCTGACTCATTCCTGGAGGCATTTACCACTTCCATTTTCTTGTATACAGCACCTAGCTAGTTAAACCTGAGTAACACTAAGATATATTCAAGTTTTCCATAGTGATCCTCAGAACTATAATCAACTATTTAAAGTTGCATTCCTGGGACAACTACAAAGAAAGGCTGGTGGGTCAATGCATAATATTAATATACATGAATCTCAGCCTTTGTATTTCCTCATGTTCTCAATGAATTCCATAGGGGGAAGAGGGAGGGAACACACCATGTTGAAAATGTTTCAACAGAATCACTGTTTAGAAAATTCCCATTAAAGTAATAATCTGTATGTGATCTAAAAAAAATAAATTACAACTCCTAGATAGTTTACAACAGCAGTTCAAAGAGTTAACTCCAGGGAATGAAACATGTTTGTCTAACTCTGTGTTCCCCAGAGGAAGCGTCTCTTGTGCTTTTTAGTGAGGATGAGTCCTCATGGGGATGTAAAGATGCTGAAATAGTCCAGTTCAATCAACAAGCAAGCCTTTGACCAGAAAGGACGATGGTTCTATTCTCAGAGGTTAGTGCAAGGATCAAAAATGTCTTGGTTTCCATATCATGTAGCAATGTGATTAGGAAAGCACTAGGATAACGAAGGGACAGATCCCACCATGATTTAAACTGAAACATTGCTAGGATCACCTGCAAAGCAGAAGAGAATTCATGACCCTGAATTTGACAAGCAAGGAATATCATTTGTTTGAATATTAACTTAAAACCTGAACTGTGTTTATATGGCTTCTTTTTTTTTCCTCTTTCTTCTGTTGGGCCTGAGATACACAGTAGGTACATTTTCATGTTAATTCAAAGTCTTTTTTTCCTCCATTTTCTTTTCCTTTTCCTCTTCCCCTTTTGATGATGAATTAAATAAATGGACAGCAGAAGGGTGGTCTCACCCACACAAACATTACATCTCAGAAAGGAAACAGAAAAAATTGAGAAGATTCAGAGAAGAGCCACACATATCATTTGAAGTCGGGAAGGTCAGTCTTGCAGGAAAAGACTAAAGAATCTCAATCCACTTAGTTTATAACAGGGAAAGTTAAAACGTTATTTGATTATGGTCTACAAAGGCCTATGTTAGCAATGGTCCCTTCAATCCAGTGGATAAAACCAGAACAACATCTGATGTCTAGAACTTGAAGCCAGCTAAATACAGACTAGAGATAGGACACATTCATGTGAAGACAATTAATAGCTACAACAACATACATTAAGGTATCGTGCTTTTTCATGTACTTGGAATATTTATATCAAAATCTAACATGTTTCCAAAAGCTATTCTCTGTCTCAACCTCATATTGTTAAGTAGTAGTTTCTCAGTGTAGGAATTCTTGGGTAAAATTCTCTTGCTTGCTCTGTGTAGAAAGTCAGACTGGATACTCTTTTGCCATTTTAGCCTTGTTTCTTTAAATTTCTGAGACCTGTTTGTATTAAAGTGCATTCTTTAATCTAGACTGAACTCTCTAGCTTCCTCAAGGTCATGCCCAAAGGTTTGTAGTGTTTCAGTAGAGAAGATTCTCACATTACAGTCATTTGGTTTTCAATCCTTTTAGTTCAAAATAAAATTGCTTGATGTGTACAGCATTCTACAGCTGTAAAATCCAAGGGATCTACCTGATGGGAATTTTGATTTAAAAAAATGAGGACATGGGCCTTATTAAGGCTACTGACTACTTTGTGGGATAAAATATATTATATGACCAGGAGTCTGTATCACTGTGTAATGGACAGCTACTCTATTGTGGACATAGGGTCAGATCCTACTCCATCTTTTAGACTTCTATATGCACTTAGTTACCTATGTGTCATTGTATTCTATCCTGTTCAAGTCCATGAAAATCCATCTACTTTTGTAACATGCTATCATCTTACCTTTATTACTGATTTTTTTTTTTTTTAAAAGCAGTAAAGAAAAGGTCAGTCTTTGGAAATACTGTTTTTCAGGGAATTGAGCGGGCTGGCAGAGAATCACACTAATGCAGCTAAATCCACTTACTTGTCTAACAGGAGTGAGACAGAAACTGGCCTTTGATGTGCATTTAATTAGCTGACAGTATTTACACCTCTTATATCCAGACATCTTTCCAAATTGAATATTGAAGTAGCTAAGTATATTTAGCGGGGGCGGGGGGGGAGGGTAGCCTGGTCAGAAATGGCATTTTGTAAAAACCTGGAAGAAAATAAGTAGAAATAAGTAGACATTGGATTTACGGCACATTATAACCTGCTTTCCACCTAATAACCCCAGGTAGCCTGTCTGCATTTTAGCAACATTTTACCCCCTACAGTTTATCACCTTCTCCCCCTCCCCCCACCAAACTGCCTTTTCACACCTTTTGTCTCTCATTCCCTTTGAACCTTACTGCCACAGATTTTCATTTTCACAGATCTGCATTTTGGCTTCTATTTTACCCAGGAAAGCACACAAACACCAACAGACTTTCCTTATGCCAAAAGAAGGGTGTTTCTGCCCAAAGGCTTGCAAAGAACATTGTTTCCAACTATTCAGTTGGTTTAATAAAAGATATCACATATACCCAAAGACCCTTGTCTGCCAGTTTTTATCAAAGCATGTTTCACTTGAGCCTAAATCACTGGCCTATTAGAATTTTATTCCAGTGGAAACTTCAACATTGTATTTTGCCCAGGAATAAAACATTTCTCAAATTTAACAGAAGTTCATCTCCAATGTCTTTTGCGTGGTTCTAAATGATATTTCTAGCGGGCCACTTACGGACCAGAGTCTCATACAGTAAAGTAATTCCAGCTCTGAGGGTGATGCTAAGGATGAATCTAATCCAAACGCTTGCAGCAGAGACAAACACGCCTTAAAAGTATAACTGACAGAGCCAATTCTCCGGATCTTTGTTTTTGCTCAGAGTATATCAAAGAGTAGGCCACCCTCAGAGCATACTGCAAGATTTTGCTATTATCTCAGAGTTCTTATTAAAGCCAATATGAAGAAGTGGGGTGTAGAAGAGTAACTGTTTTATAAGTTATGTTGTTTTCTTATTCTTCCCCCCTGAGCCTTTGTTGGGCAGGACAGCATAAAAGACAAATTATTAAAGAACTAATGGACAAAACAATAGACTGAGACTTAGTAGACATCTTTTTATTCCTGCCCCTGGCCTGCTTAGTAAACTTATTCAAGTCATTTAATCTATTTATGTCTCAATTTTCCCACCTGTAATATGAGGCCTCCTTTGTAAAATACTTAGAGATTAGTTGATAAAATAAGCTACATAAAAGCTGATAATGGCTTTGAAGGAGGGCAGCTAGCGGTAGAGGTTTTTTAGCCCTGGTTCTTTGTCCTTATTGTGCATCCTGCCTCTATGTCCCAATTCTGTAAACTGTTTGCAAATGCAGGGTGTATGTGCTTCTTGCCATTTCTCTGGGAAAACTCTGAGCAGAAGGACTCATTTCTGAAGGGAAACCCTCTATCTCCAAATTAGGACAAAGGGAGTTTACTTTGTTTGATCGGGTGCTAAAATTAAGAGAGAACATGCCTGTTTCTTCTCAAGACAATCATTTCATTGAAAAGTTAACCTAAGTTTAACCTCCTTTCAGATCTGGCAATGGGAATTCAAAAATGTACTCACACCTTGGAAGATGGGTGTGGGCTAGATCCCAGGATCCCTGAGTTCTTGCTGGTTGTTGAGTTTCTCAGGTCCTTCATTTCCCAGTCTTCCTTGGATTCACAATCAAAGATATACAATCATTAATGGAATGCATCTATCTACCCTTTGATTAGGTATATGTTAATGAAAGAGGTTGGCCAGGAAGGTCCCCCTCTCCAGCTAAGAATGTATGATAAGTTTCCATTCCACATTCACTGTTTTACTAGGATGGTCTTCAAGAGGTTATGAGTTAACTTCCAGCTCTTGACACTAAGTGCCATTCCTTGTGGTAATGTGTTTCTATTACCATGCTTAATTTGTATTACTATTGTCAAGCACTTGGTGTTCTCTTGTTAAATCAGCAAACATATGCCATCTAGCTTTGCAAGCCTGTTTTTAGACAAGATTACCCAGAATTACTATTATTTTAGTTGCACATTTACAACAACAGCATTCGGTTCCTATCTTTATATAATGGAAGGTATACATAAGATGGGAGTACTTATACCAAGATTCTCTAATGTGTTCCTTACATTTCCTTTGACTGAGAATTTGAATGGCTCAATCCCTAAAAATCTGAACAAATGTTGAGGCAATGAGCTGTTGCTGATCATTACAGTAAATCTGTTCATATTTACTGCATAATATAGATTCACTTGCCACCTAGCATTTACTTGTTAGTAATGCATTTTTAAATTGGGTTTAGGGTGGATAGGCTTTGGAATTAGGCTCTTATTAATATATTTGGGATAGGACTTCAACTGTAACAATTCCATATGATTTTAGATAACTTTTAATCAGAACAATGTATAGAAAGTAAAAAGGGAAAACCTCATCATATGTATCATCCCTGACCTCTTTCTTTCTCCTTACCATAACATTCTGAACATTCCCTTATTCTTAGTTAAAGATGCTGAAATGAAAAAAACAAAACATTTTTCAGACTTCTGATTTTTCAAATAACCCTCTTTTTTGAGGGGGACACAGTATTTCCCATTAAGCTTTCATAATACATTGGGATGGAGCTAAATCACAAGGATGAAGTTATAAATCTATAACTTTATATTTAGATTTATAAATAAATCTATTTTAGATTTAGATTTATAAATAAATCTATTTTATGGTTTCACTTTTCTGTACGCCTAGATTAATGGATTTTTATGGGAATTACATATCCAAGTTACTTAGTTTGCCTTTAAAAGTTCTGGATCTTAATTGGACTGCTTTTTATGTATTGACCAGAAAGGTAAATGAAAGGTAAATCATGGAGAGCACTCTGTCCCAATTCAGGGATGACACAACATTAAGGGGTAAAGTAAACACATTAGTGGGAAGGGATCAAATCCAGGCAGACCTGGCCAGGTTGGAAAAGTGGGCGGAAAAGAATAGAATGTAGTTCAACAAAGACAAGCGCAAAGTGCTGCATCTAGGGAGAAGGAATCATCAACACACCTATATAATAGGGGAGGACCTTCTCAGCAGCACAGCAGCAGAAAGGGATCTCAGAGTCATAGTTGACTCCAAGATGCATATGAGTCATCAATATGACAAAGTAATCAGTAAAACTAACTGCATTTTATCATGAATTAGCAAGTGCATTACAAACAGGTCCAGGGAGGTGCCACATAGAGGGATACCTCCCCTCTATGTGGCATTGGTCAGGCTAAAGTTGGAGTACTGTATCCAGTTCTGGGTGCTGCACTTCAAGAGGGATGTGGATAACCTTGAGAGGGTCCAGAGGAGGGTCACTCGTATGGTTAGGGGCCTGCAGGTAGGCCCTACAAGGACAGATTGAGGAACCTGGATCTCTTCAGCCTCCAAAAGAGAAGGCCAAGAGGGAATCTTGTGGTCTTTTACAAATTCATCAGGCCGGGGGTGGGGGGGAGCAAGAAATAGGAGATACCCTGTTTACCAGAGCACCCCTTGGAATAACCAGGAACAATGGCCACAAACTGACAGAGAGCAGATTTAGGTTGGACATCAGGAAGAACTTCTTTATGGTAAAGGTTGCCAGAATCTGAAATTGGCTTCCAAGGGTGGTGGTGCTTTAAGAGGAGGGTCTGGACAAGCACCTGGCTGGGGTCATATAACCCCAAAACTTTTTCCTGCCCAGGGCAGGAGGTCAGACTCAATGATTTATTGAGGTCCCTTCTGACCCTAACAGTTATAAAACTATTAAATCAGTGCCTTATTACATATCGCTTACAAGGTTTCCTTTGCTACCTCCCTCTACAGACGAAATATGCCAAGCCATTGTGCAGAGGCAATCAGACCTTGGTGTCAGAGTTCATCTTTGTGGGCTTCTCCAAGCAAGTGGAGCTTCAGGCTTTACTTTTTTTCATAGTTCTCTCAATGTACACCGTGTCTGTGACAGGGAATATTGTCATTACATCTATAATAAAAACCAATACACCCCTTCATACACCCATGTATTTCTTCCTTACCAACCTGTCACTCCTAGAGATCTGCTATACCACAGTCATCGTGCCTAAGATGTTGGTGAGCCTGATATCAAAGAACAAAAGGATTTCACTGCAGGGCTGTGCCACACAGATGTACTTCTTCACCCTTTTTGGTATTACTGAGTGCTGCCTCCTGGCTGCTATGGCCTATGACCGCTATGTGGCCATATGTAACCCACTGCATTACAACATTGTCATGAACAAGGGGGTTTGTACCTGGCTTGCTGCAGCCTCATGGATGGTGGGGGTCCTGGTGGGCTTGGGCCAGACCAATTATGTCTTTAGTTTAACATACTGTGGGCCCAACAGGATCAACCACTTTTTCTGTGACATCCCACCTCTCCTGAAGCTAGCCTGTGGAGACACTTTCATGAATGTGATAGCTGTTTACATGGTGGCTCTTCTGTTTATTACTGCTCCCTTCATGCTCATCCTGGTCTCCTACATCTACATCATCACTGCAATCTTAAGGATGCCATCACCTGAGGGGCGGAGAAAGGCCTTTTCTACCTGTTCTTCTCACCTTATTGTAGTCTCACTCTTCTATGGCTCTGGCATCTTCACCTATTTGAAGCCCAAGTCCAGCTACTCAACAGAGACTGACAAGCTCCTTGCCCTCTTCTATACAGTGGTGACCTCTATGTTGAATCCAATTATCTACAGCCTGAGGAATAAGGAGGTAAAGGAAGCCTTGAGAAGAACATTGGGCAGGATAATTTGTTCTCAAAAAACAATAGAGAGCAGTCTGTAAAAGCATAAATGACTGTAAAAGCCAGTAGAGGGCTTTACTGCCTCTTTGAAAATCCCCCCTGTAAATGACTGCTTGTAAACCTAAGTTAGTGAGAAAGGCTTGGCAGGGGAACCCAGGTGACCAGAGGATCCATTTACTGCTCCTATTCAAGATGATAAAAAAATACTTTCTTTTGGACCTTGTGGAAAACATGGAGGGGGATTAAAAAAAAAAAAAGATTCTTGCTTCCATTTTTATATTCCATTCCCGCCCACCCCCAGAAGCTTTCCAGATTATGTATGTATGCGTGTGTGTAGTGGGAACAGGGAGGGTGGAAAAGAGGGAAGGTGAGAGGTGGGATCACTTTTCCATGGAAAATATTAAAACAACCTTAAATCAACTTTGAAAGTGCTACACATATTATATCTGTCCACAGTCTCAGCTACTATAAGCAAAGTGCCCTAAAAGAAAATTATAGGGACTTGGATATACACATTCACTGAGCTACTTTAAAACCTCCCAGAGGTGTGTGTGTGTAAACATAATGCATATATATTTAACTTCAATTGATTGATTACTTGATTAATTCATGTTTTGTTGTTTCCTCTGCTGAGATGTAGTCATATCATCCCTGGTGCCCCTTCATGACTGACTTTACTGGTGTCATTCATTAATCTACTGAAATGTCTGAAAAGTTATAAGTAGAGCTACAACCCCCACCCCCAACTCCAAAAAAACCAAAACTTAGGGCAGAATTCTGTTCTCCCTGCCAGGCACATAAAATAGACTGGGTAAATAGTAGGTGCGTAATGCCATTATACCTTTCTCATGGACACATAAGCAGCCCATTTATTCCATACATACAAATAAAAGCAGGCTCTCTTTATGCCTGAAGAAGGTTATTTGTACCTGAAAGCTTGTAAAGATATTTTCCCAACTATTTATTTGGTCTAATAAAAGATTACTACATTTGCTCAAAGAACCAGAGAAATCCAGAGCAGCCTAAGGACAAAAAGGGGGGCATATAAGCAGTGGAAACAGGGAGAGATTACTGAAGAGGAGTATACCTCCTCAGCTCACAGTTGTAGGGAGGCAGTTAGAAAAGCCAAAGCTACCATGGAGCTGAGGATGGCATCCCAAGTTAAGGATAACAAAAAATTGTTTTTCAGATACATAGGGAGCAAAAGGAAGGCCCAGGGTGGAATAGGACCACTAGTGAATGGGCAAAAGCAATTAGTGACAGACAGGGGGGGCAAGGCTGAACTCCTCAATGAGTTCTTTGCCTCAGCATTCCTAAACGAGGTAGAAAACAAGTCTCACAATGGGATTGTAGAGAGGCAGCAGCTGGGCACCAGACTACTAAGCGTTGACCCTGAGATGTTACAGAGTCACTTGGAGGGACTGGATGCGTTTAAGTCGGCAGGCCTGGATGAGTGCCATCCAAGGGTACTGAAGGCACTGGCTGATGTCATTGCACAGCCACTGGCAAGAATATTTGAGTACTCATGGCACACGGGCCAGGTCCCAGAGGACTGGAAAAGGGCCAACGTGGTCCCTGTTTTCAAAAAAGGGAGGAAGGAGGATCCAGGCAACTATAAGCCAGTCAGTCTCACCTCCATCCTTGGCAAAGTCATTGAAAAGATTATTAAGGTTCATATATGTGAGAGCCCAGCAGGAAAAATTATGCTTAGGGGAAACCAGCACTGGTTTGTAGCAGGTAGATCATGCCTGACTAATATGGTCTCTTTTTATGACCAAATTACAAAACACCTGGACGCAGGATCAGGGGTAGACATCATTTATTTAGACTTCAGGAAGGCCTTCGATATGGTATCCCACCCCATACTGGTGAACAAGTTAAGAGGTTGTGACTTGGATGATTACACAGTCCAGTGTGTGGCAAATTGGCTAGAGGGTTGTACCCAGAGAGTGGTAGTGGATGGGTTGGTATCGACCTGGAAGAGAGTGGGCAGTGGGGTCCCACAGGGATTGTTCCTTGTACCGATACTCTTCAACGTCTTCATCAGTGACTTGGATGAGGGAGTGAAGTTTACTCTGTCCAAGTTTGTGGATGATACAAAACTGTGGGGAGAAGTGAACACACCGGAGGGCAGGGAACAACTACAGGCAGACCTGGACAGGTTGGACAAATGGGCAGAAAACAATAGAATGCAATTTAACAAGGAGAAATGCAAAGTGCTGCACCTAGGATGGGAAAATGTCCAGCAGACCTACTGCCTAGGAAATAACCTGCTCAGTAACACAGAAGCAGAAAGGGATCTCGGAGTCCTAGTGGACTCCAAGATGAACATGAGTTGTCAGTGTGACAAAGTCATCAGAAAAGCTAACTGCAGTTTATTGTGCATCAGTGGATGCATGACAAACAGAACCAAGGAGGTGATACTTCCTCTCCATTGGGCGCTAGTCAGACCACAGTTGGAGTACCACATTAAGTTTTGGGCACCACACTTCAAGAAGGATGTGGATAACCTGGAGAGGGTCCAGAGAATGGCCACTCGTATGGTTAAGGGCTTGCAGGCCAAGCCCTATGAGGAGAGACTAGGGCACCTGGACCTCTTCAGCCTCTGCAAGAGAAGGTCGAGAGGAGACCTTGTGGCTGCCTATAAATTCATCATGGGGGCGCAGAAGGGAATTGACAAAGCCCTACTCAACCAGGTGCCCCTGGGGACAACAAGAAATAATGGCCAAAAGCTACCAGAGAGCAGATTTAGACTGGACATTAGGAGGAACTTCACAGTTAGAGTGGCCAAAATCTGGAATGGACTTCTAAGAGAGGTGGTGCTCTCCCCTACCCTGGGGTCTTCAAAAGGAGATTGGATGGGCATCTGGATGAGGTCGTCTGAACCCAGCACTCATTCCTGTCTATGCAGGGGGTCAGACTCGATGATCTATAGAGGTCCTTTCTGACCCTAACATCTATGTATATATGAATCTATAAACCTTTGGGTTGTCTTCCTGCCTCAAGTGGGGAGGCTGGACCCAATGATCTGTGAGGTCTCTTCCACCCCTAACAATCTATGGATCTAGGAATCTATGAAACCTTGTCTGCCTATGCCCTTAGACCAACATGGCTATAGCCAACACCCCCTTTCAGGGCACAGCTAGTCATGCAAGAAGGACAAATCTAATGTGTCTAGCTTTACACACACAGGTAATAGCAGACATTTACCCCCCTTGTTCATTCCCCTCCAATCAGTCCACACAAGGGCAGGCAACTCAAAGCCTGGGCCTGCTCTCATGAGATGCATAGAGGAATATTCGTGACAAGAATATGCTCTAGCCCCTTCATATTCTCTCCTCTCACCCCACCCCACCACCATCCTCCACAGTGCTGCACTCACCAAACAATGTACTGTCTTAGGCATCTCCCTCAAAGTGCTAGAAACTGTGACTTGGATTTACCTAAGGACACTGGCACCTGAACATGGCATGCATCACACAGATAACTGGGAAACTACATGCACCATATTGGGCATCCTGGCACAAAGGTCAGGGTAGTGGAGTAGGCAGGTTGTTCTCTGATGTCCCAAGCTATAATGTTGCACCACTGCTTAGATGGTAAGGCAAGTTAAACTGATGACCCAGCACGCCATATGACCCATATATCCTACTACACAGAGGCTGGGACCCAGCAGG
Organism: Crocodylus siamensis; assembly: GCF_052110815.1. Taxonomy (NCBI): domain Eukaryota; kingdom Metazoa; phylum Chordata; order Crocodylia; family Crocodylidae; genus Crocodylus; species Crocodylus siamensis. The sequence continues at coordinate 47,211,578 of NC_143400.1, forward strand.
GAGGCCAGCTTCTAGCACAAACTAATATGGCTTTTCTCTCCCTCTTGTGTCCCCAAAAGGAAAGTGATACTGTGTGGCACTCCCCCCATCATTATGTTGGAGGTGCCCCTCCTCCCCATCTCAGAGAACATTTAAGCCCAAGAAAATGGACATCTATGCCCTTTGTCATTCCACAAATGCCCAACTTTGTAGATCCAAAAATAGGTAGTATAACCTATCAGTAGGGAGTCCACAAACCAAGTGGCCTCACCAGCAGCCACAGACCAGGTAATGAAGGATCCACCCACAGCAAGGTTTGCCTCAGCTACCCACCAGGCAAACCTCCACCCTTTGCATCCCAACAGGACATGATCAACTGTAGCAGCCCAGACTACCTAGCCTCAGAGACACCTGGCACCACCAGCCCACTTCCCCAGGATGTCTGCAAGCAGCTGAGAGAGCCCAGCCCTCCACAGGGGATGGTCATACCCTGGCAAGCCATTTGAATGGAGGAGCTCTCTGAGTCTGCCAGCTTCCAGACCTTTTAAACCTCGAACAAGCTGTCCAAGGAGCTCTCAACAGCCACCCAACTCAGGAAACCCCAGTGGAGAGGCAGCCAAGCAGCCAGACCAGCACTGCTACAGAAATGGGCCCAGAAGAAGAGCTCAGCGACAGCAATATGACCAAGTGGCAGCCTCCAGATTTTCAGAGCTGTACTGGTCCAACATCCCTATGGTGATGCAAGAGATCTTGGAAGGACTCTCAGCCTTCTGCTGGATCCCCCTGGAGACATTGTTCACCTACGTCAATGGCATCTTCAGCCCCCAGGTGGAAACTGTTACCCCACACCCATCAGACCCCTGGCACTCATTGGCTCTATGGAGAGGATCAAAGCAGACTTCATGCCAAAGTGGAGGACCAGCTGAGTAGGACAAGGGACACAGTGCCCAAAGGCAGCATCAAGTATAGCCTGATGAACAAACAATACCCAAGGTGATTCATTCTGCTGCTGAACTTTAACCAGTGCAGGGAGTTTGGCCACACACCCAGCTTTTGGAAGGAGCCAATGAAGGTACTGATCCACAAGGAGTGTGAACAACATAACCTGAGCAACTGGAGGTCCATCGCCCTATAGTCCACCATGTATGTACAAGCTGTATGCCAGCTGCATGGAAGAACAGATCACCAACAAGGCAGTTAAGAGGAAGGCCAGAAAGGTTTTCTCCCCAATGAAGAGTGAGTGCACAGTGGCATGGCTGAACGTTTCCAGTGCCTTTGTCTCCATGCTCCACTGCCACATCTTCAACGCCCTCCAGGAACTTGGCATGCTGGACAGAACCATTGACCTCATCCAGGAGCTCTACAGTAGCTACACCACCACCATCCAGTCATCAGAGGACAAGACATGACATTCCAATCCAAATACAAGTCAAGTAGGGCTGATCACTCAGCCCTATCATCTTCAACCTGTTCACTGAACTTCTTCAAGCAATGGTGGAAGGCCCCAGAGGGACTTCCACCATTCCAGAGACATAAGCTGAGCATCCTGGCCTGTGCTGACAACCTTGTCCACCTTGCCAGTGAAGAGGATGGGATGCTGGACTTCAGCTCTGAGGTGGTGGCGTATGTGGACCCTAACAGATCACCCACCAGAAGTGACTCAAAGGAGATGGCCTGAATCTTCCTTCCAATGGATCATGACCTGCAATCACTTCCACCTGGACTCTCCCTCACCCCAGTAGTACCCCACATAGATTCATAGGTGCTTGGGTCAGATGGGACCTCAACAGATCATCGAGCCTGACCCCCTGCCCTAGGCAGAAAAGTGTTCTGGGGTCATATGACCCTGGAATTCTCTTAAAGACCCCCAAGACAGGGGAGAGCACCACCTCCCTTGGAAACCCATTCCAAAGTCTAGCCACCCTTACCATGAAGAAGTTCTTCCTAATGTCCAGCCTAAATCTGCTCGCTGTCAGTTTGTGACCATTGTTTCTTGTTCCCCCAAGATGCACCCTGGAGAACAGAACATTTCTGGTTCCTTGCTGTGCCTAATGAATTTACAGGTGGCTACAGTATCACCTCAGCCTTCTCTTGTGGAGGCTGAAGAGATCCAGGTCCCTTTGTCTCTCCTCATAGGGCTTGTTCTGCAAACCCTTAACCATATGAGTGGACCCTCTTGAGCTTATCCACATCCTTCTTAAAGTACAGTGCCCAAAACTGGGCACAGTACTCCAACTGTGGTCTAACCAATGCCGCATAGAGGGAAAGTATCACCTTCTTGGTTCTATTTGTCATGCATCTGCTGATGCATGATAAAGTGAGGTTAGCTTTGATGATGATTTCATCACACTGATGACTCATGTTCATCTTGGAGTCCACTATGGCTCTGAGATCTCTTTCCACTTCTATGCTGCTGAGAGGGTCATTTCCCAGCCAATAGGTGTGCTGGATATTTTTATGCCCTAGGTGCCACACTCTGCATTTGTTTTCTTGTACTGCATCCTATTGTGTACTGCCCATTTTTCCAGCCTGTCCAGGTCTGCCTGCAATCATTCCTTACCCTCTGGCATGTTCACTTCACCCCACAATTTAGTATCATCCACAAAATTGGAGAGAGTATACTTCACGCCCATCTACAAGTCACTGATGAAGACATTGAAGAATATCGGTACAAGGACCGATCCCTGCGGGACCCCACTGCCCACTCTCTTCCAGGTCAATACCAACCCACCCACTACCACTCTCTGGGTGTGACCCCCCCAAGCCAATTTGCCACCCAACGGGCTGTGTAATCATCTAAGTCACAGCCTCTTAATTTATTTATGCGAATGGGATGAGATACTGTATTGAAGGCCTTCCTGAATTTCAAATAAATTATATCTACCTCTACTCCTATGTGTAAGCATTTTGTGACTTGGTCATAAAAAGAAACCAGATTAGTCAGGTATGATCTACTTGGTACAAATCCATGCTCATTGCCCTGCTGTATTATTTATCCCACTGGACTCACACAAATATGATCCTTCATAATGTATTCAAAGACTCTTCCAAGAATAGAGGTGAGATTAACTGGCCTGTAATTGATGAGACCCTCCTTCTTCTCCTTGAAAATAGGGACCACATTGGCCCTTTTCTAGTCCTCTGGGACCTGACCCGAGTGCCACGATTGATCAAACAGCTATGCCAGTGGTTGTGCTATGACACTGTCCAATTCCTTCATTACTCTTAGATGTAGCTGATCCAAGACTGCTGACTTAAACACATCCAGTCCATCCAAGTGACTCTGCACCAAGTCATCATCAAGAGTTGGTAGGCTGGTGTCCCTCTGATACCATTAGGAGACTTGTCTTGACCCTTGTTCAGGAACACTGAGGCAAAAAACTCATTGAAGAGATAAGCCTCGTCCCCCCGTCTGTCACTAAATGCTCTTGCTTGTTCATTAGAGGTCCTATGCTGCTCTGTGCCTTCCTTTTACTCCCTACATACCCAAGAAAAAGACTTTTTGTTATCTTAACTGTGTGTGACCAGCCTCAGCTTCATGTTGTTCTGGCCTTTCTAACTACCTCCCTGCAAGTGCAGGCCAAGTAGGTATACTCCTTCTTGGTAGCTTCCCTCTGCTTCCACTGCCTAGTTGACTCCTTTTTTGCCCTTAGGCTTCCCTGAATTTCTCTGTTGAGCCAAGGAGGTTTTTTGGCCTCTTTCCCCGCTTTCCCTGACAATGGGATCATCTCCCTCTGCGGCCAAATGATCATGTCCTTTAAGAACGACCACCCTTCCTGGACTCCCATATCACCAATACTCCTATCCCGCAGTATGCCATTGACTAAGCTCCTGAGCACACTGAAGTTACCCTTCCTAAAATCAATCACTTCCACCCTACTAATTATCTTTCCCACCCTACACCATATGGTGAATTTGATTGATTGATGGTCACTGTCCCCAAGGTGACCACAAGTCTCACATGTATCTGTATGTATCCTTTAAAATGCACAACTCTGTAATGATGCAACTTCCTTGCATAGGTCCTTTTTATCTTATCTTCTCTGTAAGCATTGCACCTTTAGCTCCCTTATTCCCCACCCCACCCCAGCCCAACCCACGCCCAGGTTAAGTAGGTTACATTCTTACTATATAACTTAGCTTTGTCCTTCTTGCACTTACTTTATATGATATAGTTGCCCTTCTCCAGCTCTCTATATCTCCTTTTACCCCTTCAACTTTCTAACTTCCTTTTAACATTTACTAATAATGTTATTGTGGACATATTTTTGTTTTATGGTGGGAGAATGCAAGCAGCCTGATGCTGCCCACACTCTTGAGCTATCCTAGGCAAGTACTCCTTGAGCTTCAGTGATCCAATATTAGGAATTCCCTTACAGATAAATTCCTGGGACATGCAGGAGCAGGCTCTTGAAGCCCTAGGAGTGCCTGCCCATGTTCCCCAGTTTCAGAGGTGCACCCATGAATCCAATGGCAGGGTCTTTCTTGAGTGAACATTGCATTACCTTGCCCCAACTTCTGGCATGTCTGTGCAGATTGGGAGTGGCAGGAGCCTGACACTATGGGGCAGTGGGCAAACCAAGTGGTTTGAGCACTTGGCCAGGAGGCAGATGTAGATTCCAACTCCCACTGGTTGAAGGGGGTTTGCAACCCAGATCCTTTGCTGTCTGAGGAAGTGTACCAACCTAAATGTAGGAAGTCTTTGGCTTAAAGGTAGGAGGTTATCCCCCTTATTTTTCACTTTTCGTTCCAGCAGGTTGCATTGCAGAAGCATTCAATTTGTCACAGGAATGAACAGAATTCCAAACAGTGTGCAAGTACCAAAAACTGCAGTTACACTGAAAGTTACATGCCATTTAGATATGTAAACTTAAATAGGGTTTAGGCAAAAGCGCTAGATTTTTTCAACCAGCTCTAGTTAAAGTTCAACCCCATGGAAATGCATTCTACGTTTCCCACAAATATTAAGCAGGGGATTGTAGCAGAGGGACTGGGTCTTCATTAAGTTCATAATTTCATAGTTTCAGAGTTGGTAGGATAGGAAGGGACCTGAGCAGATCATCAAGTCTGACCCCTTGCCATGGACGGGAATGAATGCTGGAGTGAAATGACCCTGGCCAAGTGTCTATCTAGCCTCCTTTTGAAGTCTCCCAGGGTAGGAGCGAGCACCACTTCCTTTAGAACTTGGTTCCAGATCCTAGCCACCCTGACTGAGAAGTAGTGCCTCCTGATATCTAGACTGAATCTACTCTCCATCAATTTATGGCCATTATTCCTGTTCAGGGAAACAGGGACTCTCCCATTGCCTACTGGTCCCCCTTGGTCAGTTTATAGATGGCCACCAGATCCCCTCTCAACCTTCTCTTGTGGAGGCTGAACAGGCTCAGGTCCCATAGCGTCTCCTTGTAGGGCCTGCCTTGCTGCCCCCTGATCATGCGAGTGGCCCTCCTCCATACCCTCTCAATGCTATCCACACCCCTCCTGAAGTGCGCCCAGAACTGGATGTAGTACTCCAACTGTGGCCCGACCAGTGTTGCATAGAGGGGAAGGATAACCTCCTTGGTCATGCCAAGGCTGCAACTGAACTCCAACTTCAAGCATTGAGCATCAAGGACAATAAAAAGTCCTTTTTCAGGTATGTGGGGAGCCAGAGGAAAAGCAAGGGCAACACTGGAACCCTGCTGAACCAGATGGGACAACTGACAACTGACACCCAGGAAAAAGCCAACCTATTAAATGGGTACTTTGCATTGGGTCTTTCATCAGTCCCATGGGATGCCCATGCCTCCTACAGGACAAGGAGGTCTGGGTAAGGGAGATCCCCTATCCTCCATCAATGCTGACCTGATGAAGGAACACCTTGAGAGGCTGAATACTTTTAAGTCAGCCAGCCCCAACAATCTACACCCCAGGGTACTCAAGGAGCTGACGAGCATCATAACCCAGCCTCTGGCATGGATTTTTGAAAACCCCTGGCACTCTGGTGTAGTGCCCAAAGACTGGAAGAAGGCCAATGTGGTGCCTATCTTCAAGAAAGAGAGGAAAGTGGATCTGGCAAACTATAGGCACATCAGCCTGACTTCTATCCAGGGGAAGATCTTAGAAAAGTTTATTAAAGAGGCCATCCTTAATGGACTGGCCGATGCCAAAATCCTGAGGGATAGCCAGCACAGGTTTGTTGTGGGTAGCTCTTGCTTGACCAATCTCATTTCCTTCTACAACCAGGTGACCTATCATCTGGACAAGGGAAAAGAGATTGATGTTATATATCTTGACTTCAAAAAGCCTTCACTCTGGTATCCCATGATCACCTCTTGGCAAAACTGGCCAATTGTGGCCTTGGGTCAACCATGATCCTCTGGCTGGGAAATTGGCTCTGTAGTTGCACCCAGATGGTAGTAATTAATGGAAGTCAATCATCATGGTTCCCTATGACCAGCAGGGTCCCCAAAGGCTCTGTCCTTGGACCCATATTGTCCAACATCTTCATTAATGATGTGGACATTGGAGTCAGGAGCAGACTGGCCAAGTTTGCCAATGACACCAGACTTTGGGGCAAAGCATCCACACCAGAAGACAGGTGGGTGATCCAAGATGACCTGGACAGGCTCAGCAAATGGGCAGATGAGAACATGATGGTGTTTAACACTGAAAAATACAAGGTTCTTCACATTGGGAGGAAAAACCTGCAGCATCTTTATAGGCTCGACAGTGCTATGCTGGCTAGCACTATGAAAGAAAGAGACTTGGGGGTCATCATTGACCACAAGATGAACATGAGCCTCCAATGCGATGCTGCGGCTAGTAATGTGACCAAAACGCTGGCTTGCATCCATAGATGTTTCTCAAGAAATCCTGGGACATCATTCTCCCCTTGTACTCGGCCTTGGTGAGGCTGCAGCTGGAGTACTGCATCAAGTTTTGGTCTCCACAATTCAAAAAGGATGTGGAGAAGCTTGAGAGAGTCCAGAGAAGAGCCATGTGCATGATCAGAGGTCAGGAAAACAGACCTTATGACGACAGGCTGAGAGCCATGGGGCTCTTTAGCCTGGAAAAGCACAGGCTCCGGGGTGATCTGATGGCCACCTATAAGTTTATCAGGGGTGACCACCAGTATCTGGGGGAATGTTTGTTCACTAGAACGCCCCAAGGGATGATGAGGTTGAACTGTTATAAATTACTGCAAGACCGTTTCAGGCCAGACATAAGGAATGATTTCTTTACTGTCCGAGCCCCCAAGGTGTGGAACAGCCTGCCATTGGAGGTGGTTCAAGCACCTACATTAAACACCTTCAAGAGTAAATTGGATGCTTATCTTGCTGGGATCCTATGAACCCACCTGACGTCCTGCCCTTCGGGTGGGAGGCTGGACTCGATGATCTTCTGAGGTCCCTTCCAGCCTTAATGTCTATGAAATCTATGAAATCTATGGATGCATGACAAGGTGTGTTTAGCCTTCCTGACCATGTCCCCACACTGTCAGCCCATGTTCATCTTGGAGTCAATAATGACTCCAAAATCCTTTTCTTCCTCTGTGCTAATGAGAAGGGAGTTCCCCATCCTGTAGGTATGCTGCTGGTTCTTTCTCCCCAGGTGCAATACCTTGCACTTGTCAGTATTGAAACCAATATCTGGTTTGGTCACTGAAAAAGAGGGGTCAGAGGGGAAAGAAAGATGTTTCAAAGGACATTAATAAGGGACTTAAAAAAAACTCTTGCATGCTTGCATCTTTCAAGATGATCCCTATCTGATCTGGTTATTATATATCTCACTTATTGGTGCAAAACCATCATTGAGACAAGGGTTTTCTACTTGGTATTTCTATAGTAAAGTGGGGCAATGTTCCAACTGAATGAATGCAAATAACACCACCACCACCAATTACAATACTAACAAGCTGTGAATATATACTGGTATAATTTACAGTAGTGTAGATGTCTTATGTCCACAGTTATTCAGGAGTAACTATTTGTTCAATCCAAGCTTGCTCGCCAGCTGCCTGGTGATGAAGTACTGTTACAAAACCTTCCGTGACAAGTCCCCAGAGATAAGTGGATGACACTTTCTCCTAGAACCTAATGTACAAAAATAGTGCAAAATATAGTGGTACTATTTCATTATATGCATAGGCCATTTGTAGTCTCTTCACTCCTGTATACATTTTCTCTTTCTCTCATCTGTGTTTATATCAATTTATCTCTCTATTTTTATATTTGACTTTTATCCCCTTTATTTAATTTTTTTTTAATCTACCACATCATCAAGGTATTGATCCTATGAGACTCTTGGATACCATTAAAACAAACAAAAAATTAATTATTCACTTTCCTGGTCAAGAAAACATTGGAAAAATAAAATGAGTGCATTCTAAATAGTCTAAAACCAGAAAGAAAACAAGGGCCCATCAAAGTCTGTGTCATTGTCTCAGGATCTGAGAGTTTCAATTCATGATTTTTCATGTTTGAGGATGACAATATTTTGATGGTCACAGTCTTTAAATCTATGAGCCTGAATGTTTGTGAAAGTAAAATACTCAAGGCTGGATTCCAAGGAGTCTAAGAGGGTTAGCTACCCAACTCCCTTTGATATCCAGTGGAGACTGGATGTTTAAATTCCTTAAGTTCCTATAAAAGCCAAAGATTTAATGACTGTCTTTTTCAAGGCTTCCTTAACTTCTTTGTTCCGCAGACTGTAGATAAGGGGATTGGCCAGGGGAGTCAGTACAGTGTAGAAGAGAGAGAGAACTTTGTTCAAGTTCTTTAGTTTGTCATTTCTGGGTGAAATGTATACAACCATTAAGGTTCCATAGTAAATTGTCACCACAATAAGGTGAGAGGAACAGGTGGAAAATGCCTTTTTCTTCCCAGTGGTTGAAGGAATTTCCAGGATAGTGATGATGATGCAAGTATATGACATCAAGGTTAATAGGGAGGAAGAAAATGTACATAGACAGGCCAGGAGGGTAGTTACAAATTCTGCCAAGTAAGTGTCACTGCAGGAGAGTGTTATAATTGGAGTGAAATCACAAAAGAAATGATTAATTTCATTGGGTCCACAAAAAGTTAACTGTGACATGAAAAGTATTATAATTGTACTAGCCAGAAGTCCACCTATCCAAGAGCTAGCTGCTAGCATTATGCACAGCTTGTGATGCATTAGAGTTACATAATGCAGTGGTTTGCATATGGCTAAATACCTATCATAAGACATTGATGACAAGAGGAAGCATTCAGAGGCCACCAGAAAACAAAAAAAATAAAATTGTGTAAGGCAGCCAGTAACAGAAATGGTTCTGTCACCTGTCAGGACAGTAGCCAGCATCCTAGGCAGGAGGGTGGAGGTGTAACAGGTCTCCAGGAAGGATAGGTTCCCCAGAAAAAAGTACATGGGTGTGTGAAAGTGCTGATTGGTCACAACTAGCACAATAATGAGGAGATTGGCAGCCATGGTTGTAATATAGATTGCTACAGACAGCAGGAAGAGAAGAATTGGAAGTTCATGGAGATTTCCAAATCCCATAATGATGAATTGCATGATGCATGTTTCATTCCCCTGTTCTAGGTTTGCCATGGGAGATATCCAAGGAGAAATATACAGACTGCAAAATATAATTGTTAAAATGTAAAGTTAAAATTCTAATTTTAATTCAGTGTTATCATTATTTTTCATGCATTTTGAAAAGACACACACACACACATATACATATCTATATATACACATACACACACATATACATATATATACAAACATATACATATATACATATACACACGTGCGCACACACGCACATGCACATACATACACATATATATATATTCAATTTGAAAGTGTAGTTTAAGATTTAAGCCTTTGCATTACTAGAATTCTATTTTCCGTATGGACATTTATATAGCCATGTAAGAGAAGTTTTTGACACTCATACACATTTTCTGGTTTTAGTCTGCATGTGCAAGACCACCCACACACTAAATATGCTCAATAATGTCATGACCTAGACAATAATGTCACCCCAGACATAAAGTACCCTGGCTTCAGGTACCCAATCCTGGTGGATAAAGGGCCCCAGATGCCTTGCCCACCTTGGGGGGTGAGCTTGCAAGCAGGGAAACTCTCACTTTCCAGATGCTTGCTGATGCAGCCTCACATTGGGCCAGAGACTCTGGGGCCATTTCTCCCAGGAGTAGGCCCTGAAGCCCTGGGAGGGGCAGGGAACAGTCCCTGGGAGACAACAGCCCTGGCAATGTCTCTTAGATGTCCATGTAGAAGATCAGCTCTGCTGCAACATATCACTGCACAATTGATTGTGCTTTAAAGAGGACATTTCCTTCCTAAGATTGCTCAGATATACCTGAGAGACTGGTCAAGCCTTGACATTTTAGTCAGAAATCACAAAATTAGCCAGAAGTGAATGTGCAAGAAGGAGTGGGCTTCCCTGATCTTCCCCATGTCCTAGCTCCCCACAACCTAAAAACACACAAATATATGCTTGTTAGCCTAGCAGTTTTAGCACTTAGGTGGGGTTCAGGGGATGGTAGCCCATGGCAGTTAAAAAACTTTGCAAAGAACCAGGATCTGAGCAGGGGGGGTCTACAACCCAGGTTGTCTGTTATCTGGGCAAGTGCTATACCAGTTAGACTAGGGGTTCCCAAACTGTGGTATGCGTATCCTGGGGATATGGAGACTTCTCTGGGGGTTATGCAGGAGAAATGGTGGAATGGCAGATTTAATTTTCATTATAATAATAAGTGGCATTTAAGGGGTTAAGATAGAAAATGTATGCTGGTAGGGGTACATGGATAGCTGGTAAATCTGGAAGGGGGTAAGCACTAAGAAAAAGCCTGGGTACCTATGAACTAGACTATTAAACTAAAGAGTGTGAATGGCTGAAGCTGCTGCTCCATCTCCCCTATTTCACTTCCAGCATAGCAATTCTATTTACCACAAGGCAAAACAGAAGCCCAAACTGATCCTGAGTTCCAAAATCTGCAGTTATGCACCTGCATCCAGTGAACTAGGCACTAAACAAACATGAGATTCATCCCATAATGCTTTCACTTGATCAAAACTAAATTTTTCAATATTTTCAAAAACAAAAGTATGCATTATTACTCCAACCTAATTTTTTTCCCTTTGATACATAAGGCATTTCCACTTTTTGACTTCTGTTCATTTTGAAATGAAACAAAACAAAACAAAACAATTAAATCGTGTCAGGATTTCTCAACTTGGAAGCTTCATTTTCTAGTGAGCACTAATCCTAACCATAGTCATAATTTAGGATGGAAATTTCAAAAAGTCTGAGGAGATTTAAATGCCCAGACTTCAGTGATTGTCAGGGAATGTCAGATACTTAACTTCTTTTAAATTCATTGAAAATATTAGCTTTGATAATGGAGAGAAATGGTAACAGAAACAACCACAATAATCAACTCACTTACAATTTGATTAATTTTCAGCATGACTGGATTTTTTACTAGTATAGTTACATCCACTTTTTCTGCAAATTAAACAATACTGACATTTAAACTTTTAACTACTATGTTATCTAAGACGCAAGATTTCCTTCTCATCTTGTACCAAGAAATGATTGACAAATACAGATAATACGGATAATATGGACATTATGCTTAAAGATACATACTTATATTAATACTAGAATATTTAAGCACTGCATAGGTGAGTTTGCTTAATCAACAGGGAGTTAACCAGTTAAATTATATTAATATTCATTAAATCTTACATTGTACCATTCTGAATCCTTAGGATTTAAAATACCTGTGAAAATCTAATTTTGGTAATCTGTCTTCCTGTTTTGGGAAAGGTGCTTATATTTTATGGTGCCTTCAAAAGTTTATCATGTCATTCCTTGACTTTCAAATGTTTAAAGTGCTATGAGATAATGCATTACTTATATATTCACCATAGGGCAGATTTTGAAACCTTCTTTCATAAACCACCCTGAGTCATAAAAGATCAAAGATCCACCTAAAACTAGCAATCTGACTAGCAGGGTGAAGTTGGGGCAATTTCCTGAGGCACTCGAAGAGAAGGGAGTCATGTGGTAAGAATCCCATCCAGTTACCTTTGATTCCTCAGCAGGACAAGTCCATGAACATGACTCAAAGTAGCTACATCTGAGGCTGTATCAAAGGATTTATGTATCCCAGCTATGAATTGACTGCCCAGAGGAGTTTTTCATTCATTGACCCCTCTGTGAAATACTATGATATATGAACTTTCATTTCTACCCAGGACAACTTTTACAGTCTTTGTCCAATGCTTGATGAAAAGTGTTTGTGACCAAAAGCTTGCAATTAAAGACTTTTTGTTTTGCAAAAATCTTGAAATAAAAGATATTATCTCTACTATGAGTCCTGATTGTCTATCCCAGCACTGCATTCCTGTATCCTGTGAGAGATGTAATTGAATTTAGTAGAAGCATCTGTGGTACAATCCAGTCATAGCAAGGATATCATGATTTAGCTTGATCCTCTGCCATTAACACTTTATTGAACTTTGTTGAGTTTATGGGTTCAGTCCAGCAAACACTCATATAACTGCTTTTCTAACATGACAACTGAAATTAAAAGAAGTAACACTGCATTTATGGGGTAAATATTTCCAGGATACCAACACCAGTATTAGTATATTCAAGAGAATAATTGATGCTTATTGCAGAGTCTCCCAATGCCCAGAAAAGGGTGCTTGTGCCCAAAAATTTGCAAAGACCTTTTTCCCAACTACTCAGTTGGTCTAATAAAAGGTATCATATCTACCCAAAGAACCTTTCCTGCCTATTGTCCCTATAAATAGTTTCAAGGAACGGTAATAATTGTGGGGGACATACAACCTGATTTCTTAATTAAATGAATTGTAAAAGTCCTGTTCACATTAGTGGTGTCTGATTGGGCTTGTCGCACCTTGCATTCTTCAAAGTCATCCCCCCCTGACATTAACACAGGACCCATCCCCTTAAAAGTGAAGTCTGTGCTGCTTCATTTCATGCTGACTCATTTTTCTAATCTGGAAAGGGGCCTTGATCGGAAGAACAACATTTAGTTAAGAAAACATTGTTTTAAAAACAGGATGCTGGTTTATTATGTTGAAGATACAAACTTGACAGATTTAAAAAGTGCACTGAGAAGAGGCTGAAAGTATTTCTCAAGCCTGAAGAACGCCCCCCCCCAGCAGACAAAGAAATTGAGCTTGCTACTATCACTAAACTTTAAACATTCCTGACACAATACATAAATGTGCATATTGAAAAAACTAAGTAGGCACTATATAGATATTAAGTTAATATTTCTCTTGAAATTTGTATTATTAACTCTCAGAATTTTAGATGCATTGAAAGTTATACATCTATTAAAATTATGAGTTACCTGATCTTCTGTGTTCATGAATTCTTTGTACACTGTGCATCGAGCATTATACAAAATGTATATTGTGTACAGTCATTTTAGCACTAATCATAGTGTGCCATTTAACATTTCACAAACTATATATTGCATTAAGGTGGGTGTATAAACCAAGTAAAACAATGGGTTCTTTTTTTTCTTTACCTGTCAAATGACTGGATCTTCTGGAACCTGGAATATCCAAAGTGAATTTTACCAAGGTTTTCAGAGACTAGAATACAAGTTCTACTGCCCATCTATTCTTCCTATATCTATAAAGAGACTTGTTCATGCCTGTTAGGATGCCCTCATTCTGCTCCTTTGGTTCATTCATTGAGCCTGTGACTTTATTAAAAGATGAATGTCTCTCCTGATTCAGTGCCTGTTTATCATAGAAGATGAGTTCTCCCTTGGCAGTTCTGTTAGTGTCATTTGTGATCAACATGAAAGAAAAGTTAACAGCACTCCTTAAAGGAGTAACAGAAAAAAAGCAAGTTAATAATATCAAACTTCTAATTTCAACAGGGAAACAGGTAAGAATGAGATGACAACATCTATCCTGAAATAAAATTATTATTTTTTCTAAGTGTCAAGAACTTAGAAAAGGGGCCATACTTTAGAGTCCATGGACTCAGGAGATATGAGCAATAATGTAATTTTATATTTTTTGCACATTCAAACCTCTCTCTCTTTCGTTAGCAATAAACTCACATGCATGTGATAACAATAGGCGAGCATAAAAAGTTCGGCAGTAGGTTAGCTCCAGTTTGCCGAAGTCGGTTCCCTCTGGCCACAGTAATTAGATTTTCTATGCTGGTAGCTGAGAGACAGGAATCTTCTAGTTAATATTATTAAAGTAATTTTATTCCTAAATTCTTTACTTGATAGGGACCGAAATAAAGGTTCAAAATTCAGCATATACTCAAGTGTTTAACAGTGGGCATGTCTACACATAGCCTTATGGCATTGTAGCAACGCAGTATGTCTCTGTACAATGGTCTACAGCAATGAAGCGATCACATGTGTCTACACTTGATTACCAGTTACATTGCCTTAGTGGCACACTCTCTGATGACATACCCAGTAAATCTTTATGGGCACCTCCCGTACACCAGAGTATGGGCAGTTACTGTGCCATATTTTAGTACTTCCTCATAGCAAGGCAAATTCACTTCCCTCTTCCTAAGACTACGTATGATGGGGATAAACATTGGTTTCAGAAACAGCAATTTGTCAGTATCTTTTGAATACCTTGACTTGGACCTTAAATATGCAATAATTCCAGAACCATAGAACAGTGTTGACACAGAGGTATGAGGGCAAGGTGTGATGAAAAAGGCTTTAAGTCTGCATCATGGCATCTTCAGAATAGAGCCAACATTTTTTAATATAAGAAATGACTATTAAGAAAAAATGGAATGATTATTAATAGTACAGCCCTATAGATATTTTGTCTATATAGATATTTTGTCTATAATGGGTACTTTGTTGAAGGAAGTGTCTATGCAGGAGAACACCAGAAGAGGTGAGGTATTACAGAAGAAATTATCAATTTAATGAAACTCACAAAATGGCAAAGAAAGCACAAAATATGTATGCCTACATTGTTCTACTGTGCTGACAGTCCATGACCAGGCTATAAGCTTAATAAAAACCTCTGTATTTATGATGATCATGTAATTTAAAGGGTTACACATGGCAATATAGCAAAAATAGGTCATGACAACCAAAACACAAATGAAGAGCCAACCCTGCAGGTTTAGGAGATCTGAAAATCACTAGAGGATGAATCCAGGTGTTATAGTAAAATTATTTCTCTCCATTTCTAATGTGCGTTCAGTCTGCAAAGACAATGAAGAGTAATCTGTCATTTCCTTTACTTGAGCAGATTGCTAGTCCAAGCTGTCACTCAGAGACATGGAATCTTGCACCCAAAATATCTTATTTTGGACCCTGCATAGAAATTAAAACTCTATAGTTGCAAGATTGGTGTATATGTTTACAGCAGAAACAGTTTTAATAATCAGTTTTACTTAATTATTAAGTAAGACTTTACTGAGAATAGGAAATAGTTTCTCACTGAGCTTTCATGCTGAAGGGTTATATTTTTTCAGATAGAAGTTTGGATTCTATCTAAGTCTGGGCAACATTTCTTCCACAATGTTTTAAACAATAAGGTAGGACAAAACATTCAACAAAACCCTTAAGGCTTCAGGCACGTGCAAGATAAAAATGCACAGGTGCCTGGGGAGTCAGATATCTGGCAGGTCGCAGTGTGTACCTTTTACCTGCAATGCTACATCCCCTTTTCTCCCTACTCTCCACCTAGACTGTCCCTCCCCTGCTCTCACCCCCGACTCCTCCATTTCCATTTTCACTGACTGGTTTTCTTGCCTGCATTGCGGGCCAGGCCAGCCTCTGGCTTTTCTACTATTCCTTCCATTCAGTACCACCTGCAGGTACTTCCTCAGCCTGACAAACGGGTTTTCAACCCTAAAGCTGGCATCCAGGGCAGCTAAGTTGAGCTCACTGTGAGCCTCACAACTGCACTGCAACCAGCAAGCATCAGGCCTGTCAAAGACGTGACAGGTCTGGGGGTTCCCTAGCCAGGACTTTCTGCGTGCGGATGTTAGCTGCAGGTTATGCTGCCTCCTACCTGCCTTTCACCAGGGGATCGTTGGTCCTGGCATTTACGGGGCTGCCGTGCCACCAGCAGTCCCCCCCCCCAGGTCTCCCTACCCTGGCAGGGTGCAGTTTTAGTGGTCATGCCCAGGACATGGGGCCTCTTCCTTCCCCATACCCCCAGTCCCATACCTCCAAGTGCATCCCAGCAGGGGAATAAGCTCAGCAGGGACATGTTCTTCCCCTGTTGGCTGGTGATGCAGTTAGTGGCCCCCAGCTGAGAGCAGAGCATTACTCAGCTTTTCAAAACCTCAGGAAAGGAAATTGGTGCAGATGGAGCGAGGAGGGTGGCACCCAGTCCATCTGCAGGTGCAGCTTGAGGAACCCCAGCAGGGGAGGTTCACCTTTAGGAACACCAGCTGCTCCACCAACGTAGGATCCAAGCAGGCGTGGTGGAGTGTCACAACATCCCCGGCAATGCTGAACATCCTCTTGCTTGGAACACTGGTCGGTGGACAGGACAGGTGTTGTCGGGCAACTGTGACCAGATTCTGCCACATCTGCCTGTGGTTTTCCCAGTAGGCTAAAGGGTCACAGTCCAGCGGCTCCACATCTGAAGCAAGAGAGGTAGCCACTGAAGCCTCAGTGCTACCTGCCCAAAGCAGGGGTCTGGTGCATTTGGACCACAAGATTGAACCCATGACCATGGCCCACATTGGCAGTGGCTAGCATGGAGGAGACTGGCTGGTGCTGGTGCTGGTGCCGGGAGTGCTGGCATGGGAAAGTGGATCCCCCTCTTCCACATCCCCTCGCCTCTGCACTTCCACCTCCCTGACTGTTCACCAGCACCTGCATCCAGTGATTACAGGTTCTGGGGCTGCCAGTGCACATGCTCCCCTTCACCCTCGGGTTGCACATGCCCGCCATCTTGTAGACAGTACTGGACCACAAGGGGTCCAGCTGTCTTCTGATGCCCTCCTTCAGCTGCCTCACTAGTGCCTGCATGTCTGGTGACAGCAGCCTGCCCCAGCCAGTAGCATTGATCCCCTGGAACTTCCCCATTTGGTTCTCCAGTTTCCTTACTAGGGGGATCACCTGCCTGAGGAGAGCATTGCCAGCGCTAAGGGTCTCAGTGGCCTTGAGGAACAGTTTGAGGACCAGCAAGATCTGGGAGATGGTGTACCACTCAGCTCTGTTCAGCAATCTGATCCCAATATCCTCAAGCAAGGCCATCTCATGGATGGCCTTCTGTTGCTCCACCAGGCTCTTGAGCATCAGGTATGTGGAGTTCCACCAAATCTCCACATCCTGCATGATTTTGTGCTGCGGGATGCTCAGCTCTGCCCGTTTCTCCCACAGCATCTTGCCTGTCTTGATGCTGTGGTGGAAGCAGCCCACCACCTTACTGCATTTTGAAATCAGCTGGCTTGTAGCAGTACTGGTGGCAATGCCATCACCAGAAGCCCTGTCCCACTCCAAGGCATGCCTCATTATTAGGTGCAGCCTGTGTGCCACACAGCAGATGCCAACAAAGTTGGCATCACGGACAGTCTTCAACTTATTGGCCCCATTGTCGGTGACCATGAACCCGTGGGTGAGCTCAGCCAGCCCAACGAGCCACCCCTGTGCGGTTCATGGGCCCCATGATCCCCCTTGCTGTATGGGACTCATCTAGCACCTCGGCTTGCAGTAGAGCCCACCCATGGCCTGACTGATCGCACCAGTGCCCTGTGAGGGACAGGCAGGTGTGATCGCCACCCCAGCTGCTCCAGATGTTGGAGGTGAAGTGCAGAGCTACCTGAGGCCCTGCCTTGTGCAGCTCCTCCCTCATGTACTCCGTGCATGGTTCATACAGGAGGGCTCCACTGCCCTGCTAAAGGTGGTGTTTGTGGGCACTTTGTAAAATGGGGAAAGAAGTGCTATGAACTGCCTGAACCCTGGGTGCTCAAATAGGAAAAAGGGCTGGCTATCCAGAGCAAGCTTCTCTCCAGTACTCTGGGTGATCTCACACGCCTTGGGAATGCGCCCCCCTTTCTGTCCACCTTTCCCCCACTTGTCCAGGATGGCCTGCCTCTGCTTTGGGGTTAAGGGGACTTTAGAGTGAGCAGGGGATTTGTCTTTCGGCACGCTCGCACTGGTGCCAGGTTGAGCAGCAGGAAGAAGAGCAAGGGGGTGGTACCTCTTCAGATGCAGCAGCATCACTATGGTGGAGAAGTGTCTCACATCCTTGCTGCAGCTCATGTGCCTTCAGCAGTGCTGGCAAATGGCAAACCTGGGATCATCTGCCACCTCAAAATGATCCCACACTACACTACTCCCCCACTTCTGGATTGAGGGTGAGGATTCTGCCCTTTCCCTCTTCTCGGCAGGCTGAGGCTCAACAGCAGGAGGATCTGCCTCAGCTGAGCCACTTACTTCCAAAACCTCAGCCTCCTCCAAGGTGCTGCTTTCCAGAGGAGACCTGGGTCTAGGGGAAATGTGAGGGGTGTGGAGCACAAACTCCGATTCTCCCTCAGTCCCCAGAATTGCTTGAGCCAGCGCACTCAGCATCCCTGGTTCCAGCTCCTCCTCTGGCAGTGAGAGGCTCACACTGAGAGCTGGAATTGGGGTGGAGGAGGCAGTGATTCCACTTCTGGTACCCACTTCTGGACTGAGCGGTCCAGAGGTGGTGCAGGTGCAGGGACGTCAGGTGCAGACACTGCTCCCACGCCTGGCTTCCACTGGCAGCACCAATGTCATGGCTGCTTGGGATGAGAATGCATCTGTGTTTGGGAAGGTGGAGGAACTTGCATCTCTAGCTCTCCCCGTACCCCCTCTCCCTCCCCTGCCAGAAGACCTGACACCTGCCTTTCCAGCACGCTTCATATTGATCTTTCCTGTGCTGCAATAAGGTCTCTGTGTGTTCGTGAATCCTTTTGTATATCTGTTTGTCTTGTTCTGCTGTGAATATCTGTGTGTCTTGTTTTGCTGTGAATATCTATCTGTCTTCTACTATGATTTTTTTTTCTATATTGTTGGTCTGTGTGTGAGTATGTGCATGTATGAGTGTGTGCATGCATGCAAGCAATATGTGCCTGCCTGCACAGTGATAGATAACACTGGCTGGGAAAACACACCTTTCTTTTTTCAGTTTCCAAAAAAAAAAAAAAGCAAATATAAATTCAAAGAAATAAATTGAATTGTAATACCACTAATAATTTAATAGAATAGCTAAACTAAGCTAAGCTAAGATAAATCCTAACCACTCTTTCATAACTAGAAAAAGGAGCATGCAAGTCTCAGTCTGAGCGTTCCTCTCACACAGGGAATGAGCTGATGGGGAATGAGCTGAAAAAGGCACAGAAGGGCTGCAAACAGAGGCTTTTATGCTGTTTCTAATCCCACCCCACAGATGCTGCCATTAGAAAAGTAGCCAGGGAGAAATCCTTCTTACTGGCTACCTAGGGATGTCAGTCTTCCCCCTGCCAACTCCCTCTCCCTCCCCCTCCCCCTCCCCCCCACTCTCCATCTCTCCCCTGCTCCCCATACATCTTCTAATTGTGCCTTAAAATGGCTGAAGCGGGTCCCCGTCCCCTGCCTACTGTGTCAGCCACCGTGCCCCCCCACAGCTCTCAGTCCTTAAAAAAAAGCCCCTCACTTACCAGCTGCTGCCAGGCAGATCCCTCCTGACCCCTACTTCACCCCACACTGCATGGGGGGCCTCTGCCATGAGCTCCCTGATTTCCCCCACTCTCCCAGCCTCCCTCCATGGCTACCCCACCTGCCCAACTCCCAGCTCTTAAAAAAAATAAATAAAAGCCCCCTGGTTTCAGCAACTGCTGCAGTGGACTCAGGGCATCTAGCGGCTCATGGCTTTTTTTTCTAAAGGGCTGGGAGCTGGAGCCAGGCATGTCTGAGAGAGTGGGTGGGGGCCAGGGGGCTAATGGCCGAACCCCCCACACCGCGTGGGGCAACAGGAGGCAGCAGGGATCATCCTGTTCCCCCTGCCTGGCAGCAGCCAGTGAATGGGGGCTTTTTTTTTTTTTTTTTTAAAGATCTGTGAGAGCAGGCAGGGAAGCAGGTGGGAGATGGGGCCATTTTGGAGATTCAGCCGATTTCATAGCAGCTGAATCTCCAAATCAGATTTGACCAAATTGATTTGGGACAGTGATTCAAATCACCAAATCGAATCACTGTCTCCAGAATTGTCTGAATCTGAATCTGAAGCAAATACTAGCCTTTTTGCACAGGTCTAATAAGCATGGAAAATACCCATAGCAGGATATAGGAATAGCTATGCCTAAATCATTAGAGATGAACCGTATACACACACACACACACACACACACACACTTTTGAATATTTTAGCCCTCAGCTTAAAATGTTGAGGGTTACTTATAGGAGACTGGCACCTGAATCCTAACAAAATAACATTCTTAGTATCCTTTGCAAATCATAGCCCAAGGCTAGAACACAGATGTTATCAACATGATATTCCCTTCATACACGCAATTGATATAACACAATTGAATTATAGCTGGAATATAAAGATCCTGATTCTATTTGATTAAAATCTTGCCAATATTTTCAGATCCTCAAATACCAGAGCTACAGATTACCAAAGACTAAGGCAACTCACCAGCTAGGTAAAGCAACAGATGTTACTCCATGAAAAATAAAAATTTACTTTTCAGTATACCATCTTATTTAAAAAAAAACCCTGAAATTTCTGAGGTGCAAAATCTGCACATTTAGAGGCATCTTTTCTGGGGCCTTCTTCATTACTGTATTTCTCAGGCTATAGATGAGGGGGTTAACCATGGGAGTCAGAACAGTGTAGTAGATTGAGAACATTTTGTTTAGGTCTTGGAAACATTTAGACAAAATCATCATCCATTAAAAAATTGTCACCACAAGCAGGTGAGAGGAGCATGTACAGAAGGCCTTTTGCCTCCGAGTAGTGGAAGGGATTCTCAAGACACTGGTGATGATGCAAATATAGGATGTCAAGATGAAGAAAAATGGCATCAGTGTGAATAGTATGGAGAAGATAAAAACCAAAGTGTACAGCAGTTGGAGATCACTGCAGGAAAACCATATCCCTGGGATGAAGTCCCAGATAAAATGATCAACTATATTGGGACCACAAAAAGTCACCTGTGTTATGAAAAGAGTTGTTATGGAAGCACTCAGAAAGCCAGTTATCCAAGAGCTAGCTGCTAGTTGCAAGCAGAACTTGCCATCTGTAATAGCTGCATAATGCAGAGGATTATATACCACTAAATAATGAGCATAAGACATAACAGAGAAGAGAAAACATTCTGAGTCTCTCAGGCAACCAAAGAAATATAATTGGGAGATACAGCTTGTGAAGGAAATATGTTCTTCATGTGTCAAAATATGCATTAGTAATCTGATCAAGATGGTGTAACTGTAGCAGGTCTCCAGGAAAGCCATGTTCCTCAGGAAGAAAAAACACAGGGGTGTGCAGGTGTTGATCAGCCACAATCAGCACAATGATAAGCATGTCTCCAGCCACAGTCAAAATGTAGATCAGGAGAAAAAGCAGGAAGAGAAGAGCCTGCAGTTCAGATGTATTGCTAACTCCCAGGAGGATGAATTCTGTGACAGAAGTTTAATTTTTGCTGCTGGTGTTAACCATAGAGATGACATCTGTTGCTGAAAAAAGCAAATGTTACAATAGGATGAGAACATTTTTTATCACAGCTGCATCGCAGTCACAATTCAAGTCCATTAACAGTTAAAATCACAGGGTTGTGGAGCTGCAGACTGCAAGGCTGGAATGGAATACTGCTATCAGTTCATCTGCCCTCCTGTATAACATAGATCTTAATTCATTCTTATTTTTATTGCAGCAGACCATACCCTCTTTCTGTTATATATTAACACTCCCTCTCCATCAGCTTACCTGCACAAACAGTGGGTTGGAAACACAGACTGGAGTGAGGGTACTCACATAGTGGCCTTTAATGAAAATCTGAAAATTTGCAAGCCATCTCAGATCTGTCTAAGGCCCATACTGACCAAGAAGAGATAAAACATTGATTTCTCCAACCCCAAATTGCTCCAAAAAGCTAACACTGTTTGCTGGGACAGTGTATGCCAGATCCCCATGAGGATTCTGACACACCAAGGTCTGAGATTAACAACACTAGCAAGTGCTTTTTTGATCTGTAAATGTAACACTTTCTATACAAAAATGAAATTGTTTATGATGTTTACGATGAAATTGTTGTTCTTCCCCAACAAAAAATAACACATTTAATGAGTTTCTGAGAGTCAAAACCCCACCAGCTAAGCCCTGTGAAAGTGAGATTTGATCAGTTTTCTTTTGACATTACATACTAATAGTGCTACCTCCACTATTGTTACTATTATTGATCTTTAAAGCTTTAATTATAGACAGAATGATCAAGGCACTATGCAAACAGAAAAAAGAAAAGACAGCATTTTCATTAATATTAGTAAAAGGATGGTAAATATAAGTTAGGTCAAGAGACAGTGAGTGGAAGCAGACAAGTAGAAGAGTGAGTACAAGGAGAGACAGACGAGACGCTGCCCAGTGTGATTGCACCTGTCTCAATATATCTACAATCTAACCACTGTTCAGTTTTCTGTATGCACCACTGAATGGGGATATTAACACTTTCAGACTGTGAGAATGTTAGATTGAAAATTGCTAATGTGCACAAAGAAATTCTCTGTCCCTGTCTGGAAGAAGGTACAGGAATACAATTAGAGACCTAGCACCTACCTGCAACCACAGGATATCACAAACTTCAAATGATTGGCTTTTATTTTTTAATGAGAAATGGATCTGCTTCCTCACCAGAGTTTCTTATCTTTCCTAATTCTGAATTTGGATGCACCCAGTAAACAGACCTGCCCCTCCCTGAAGAGATGAGCTGGTGCTAGAATCTTGCTAGGAATTTGCTCTTCCCCTTCTATTTACAAAATGCAGCGGTCCCCTCAGACTTGTATCCTTCACCATGGAAGGTTATCAGCCCCACCCTCCTTCCATTTCTGATGGGGCTGAGCCTAGGGAATGATTGAATTATTTTGTGTGCAGAGAATATAAACAGCCAAAGGATCCAGAGGACATCTGTATGGGACCTATGCACCTCTTGTATTGTCTCATTGCTATGCATGGAACCAATTTACTACAACATTAATTTAACATATAGTCAGAATGATTTTTCTAAATTATTTTAATTACATCAGTAATCTTAGTAATCTCAGTAATAATTTGTAAGAAATGAGAGGCAAGATCAGAAGTTAAACCACATGGTTTAACAAACACACAAGAAACTGAATGCAAATTCATTCAAATGAAAGTAACAGATGAAAGTATCTCTGTCTTGTACTCTCTCTCTCCCGCTCATGCAAACACCCAAACTCAATGAAATATATCTTTTGAATTACTGTTTAATGTCAATGCTTATTTATTTAATTGCTGTTCATCTCTTTCTAACTGTAAAAAAAAAATAATAATAATAATAATAAAAAGCAGGGCCTTGTAAGTTGGTTTCTCATTAGAGGAAAAGCCACTGATATGTACTATGTCTCAATGTAACCAGCCAACCTAAGCAATATTTTTACAGCTTGGAACAGTGGTGGTTACAAACGGCATGCAGGAAAACAACCCTTTCAGAAATTGTAGCACTAAATATTTGTGGCAACTCCCTCAAATTGGTTCTGGTTACAGAGGTTCAGCCAGAAAGAAAATTCTCTTTGTGCTTGCAAGAGCTCCCCTTGAAAGAGCCTACATTGCAAAACTAACCACAACCTACCATTTTTTCATTGAGTAGTTTAGTATGCACAGTAAAAAGGAACATAAAATACCCTATAGGCCAGTGTGGAATAACTCTACCTGGTGTAACTCACAATAAAGGTACAATTATACGATGTTCTTACTCACTTCCCTAATTTTCAATTGTTTCTAGGAATGTGTGCAGATACAAGCATGATGCATTGCTTGAATAAAGTTCTACTAGCAGCCAGTGACTCTGAAGCTGTCAGTCATCTGAATTATACTGGGCCATGTTTCTAGGGTCTTCACATATGGGTCCAAGAGCCATGAAACTGGATCATAAAATTAATTCACATATTTCCAAGGTCTGCAGTTCCAAGGATCCTTCAATTTGTAGCTTGATCCAGAGCCACAGAACACATATGTCTAGTGCCAAGTGCTTTAGGGAAGGCTTACAATGTGGACTATCTCAAAAAAGGGCTTACAAGTGTGGCAGGCCAGCTGTCAGGTCCACTGGCAGCTGTAATTGTTAGCTTGAGCCTGATGGGCTCAGGTTCCCATTGGTGGAGGTAGTTTCCCTTCTCCACCAATCAGGGAATGGCAGGAAGAAGAGAGTCCTATCAGGGGCAAAGTGGGAAAGAGGGCCTGAAAGGGAAGTAAGTGCTTGAACTCCCTGTTTGGTCTGTTCTCAGTCTGGGGGAAGAGCCTCCAAAAGGAATAAAAAGCCAATGTGCCCAGCACATGGGAGCTTTGACTAGGGATGATGACGAGGGCTGCAGAAGAGCTAGTAAAGCTGACCAGTGGGGCAGAGAGTTGCCCCAGAAGTGCCCAGAAGACACCTGTGCCAAGGGGGAAGCAGCAAGTGGCTTCATCCCAACCCCACCATTGAGGGAGCCATGGCATCAGTGCACTGATCAGTGCACAGAGGGTCTGGGAGTGGACAGGGCCTCATCAACTGCATGAGGCAGTTTGGGTCTCCAAACCTGCATGAGGCAGGAGACGAGCCCCATTCAGTGCAGGGACTGGTGCACAGGGGCTGGAGTGCCCTGTTCACAGGATGGTGCATAGAAGGTCCAAGAGCTGATGAGGCCATGGCAGCTGCATGGGGTAATGTGCGTCTTCAACCTTGCACAAGGCAGGAGCAGAGCAGGAAGTGATGCACAGGGAAGTAGAGCAGACAGGATGCCAAAGGCTGCTTTGGCAACTTTGTTTCCTACCCCCACTTGCATGGGGCAGGTGCCCCTTAGGTGCACAGGGCAGCACATGAGGTGGAGAGGGAGGTTGGGCCTTCATGCAGAGAGAGAAAAAGCTTCACCCATCCAACAGACACCACTAGAGATAAGTGCAACCCCTTCAAGCCTGCAGGAGTCATGAGTCACCCAGGAACGGGACTCCCACAGGGGAGGAGGGCCCCTTCATGCTACAGGTAGCTGAAGGGAAGCCCCTGATGGGATGGGACAATTCACCCTGGGATGTAGAAAGGGACCCATGGCTCCTGCTTGTTGCTGGGGTTCCTGGGTTAAGGACCCCACCAGCTGAGGAACCTAAGTGATGGTAAGATGTGACAGGGTCCCTGCCTGGGTTGTCATTTCTTTGCTAGGCACAGCTGCTGTGCCACTCTTGTGTTCTGTTCTTCCATGCTACTGGAATTCCTGTTGTAATTCTGCACCTTTATTTTTGTATTATAAGAGGAATATAAGCTGCCCTGTGTTGGCATTTATTGCACTGATTATTTTATGTAGGTGTGTACTATTTGATGTAACCTCATTATAAATGTTTATATATTGTCCTATCATCGTTAGGTTTTTTCCTGCCATTGGTTTATAATGGTTATCTTTAGGTATGTATGTTTTATTTGAAGTGACTTTATTGCATATGTTTAATTATTGACCCATGATTGTCTGTTGTTTGTGTCATCATTCTGTGGATTAACCTGATACTTTATCATTAAGTGCTCCTTTACCTGCTAGCTAAGGGGCCCTGTCAAGGGTCTGGGTTACAGACTGATCTGAAGGCCAGAGGATAGGCCTATGCTTGAGTTCAGAGTTGTTTGGAGCCTTTTTGTTTGGGTGAATTAGTTTATGGCTGTAAGTTATTTATGTGTAACATTATATCTGTACATAGTGAAGAATTACTGTGACTCCTAGTCTGCTCTGCTCTGTAGAGAAGAAGGTGAGCTGACCTATAGCTACACAGCCACACTTTCCACAGCATACACACTCCCGCTAACATCCCTTCCATTTGAAGAGGGGCATGTTCCACATAACACCCAGGTTACACAAGGCTTCCAGGATCCAGGTCACTGGGACTGTGCTGCTATATAGGCTGTAGCATGGCCAGCTAGTCTGGGCTTCCAGGACTTTTCTGTATGTGTTAATGGTGAATTTATCAATGCTAATAGCCAATAGCAAGGTACCCTTGCAGACTGCCCAATGGCAAGGTACCATGGGTGCTCAAGCTCTTCAGCCAAGCACTCCATATTCTGAAGAAGGAATAATACAAGTCCTCATTCCACGGTCAACAGCAATGAGGAATCCCCCCTCTGTAGACTTCCTTTGAGTTAACTACCTCATTGTATTCAAGCTCATTATATCTCTGGGGCAACCTAGCTGTGTGGACTGACCTAGAAACCCAAGGAGTTCTCTTTGGAGAAGTCCTCTCATGTAGTTCTCCTAACATCCAGGTTCTGTAGATCTGAGGCATCCACACTAGGTAGCAGGGTTTCAGGTTTTCTTTCCCATGGAAATCAACTATTTGGTATTCTCTGGGGAGGCTGGGAATCCAGAATTTATGTAAAAGAGCCATGTGCTTGCTCACAGCTCCAGTATGAAGCTGAAGATAGGTCTGTTGAGATTACCCGGGTTAGGGTCAGAGGGGAGAGCAACAAGGGTGATGTCTTGGTGGGGGGCTGCTATAGATCACCAGGCCAGGAGTGAAAATCCATGGGGCCAGATGGGATGCACTGTGTCTGTCTTAGGGTGTGGGAGACACTACTGCAGGCCTGGCTGCTAAGCTACTGTGTTACCAGTTACCAATCAATCATGATTTACTCAGGGACCAGCTCAATACACAGGACCTAGCTAACCTAGCCAGTTAATTGCCATCAGTTAGCACCTACAAAACCAGACTAAGGAAACGAAAGAATCAATACAGACAATTAACTGCCCTAAGACAAACAGGTCCCATAGCCTCTCTTCATAGGGCCTGCTCTGCTGCCCCTTGATCATGTGAGTGGCTCTCCTCTGGACCCTCTCCATGCTGTCCACACCCCTCCTGAAGTGCAGCACCCAGAACTGGACGCAGTACTCCAGCTGCAATCTGACCAGTGTCCCACAGAGGGAGAGGATCACCTCCTAGGACCTCCTTGTGATGCATCTGTGGATGCATCACAAGGTGCGGTTGGCCTTCCTGACTGCATCCCCACATTGGCGGCCCATGTTCATCTTGGAGTCTATAATGACTCCAAAATCCTTTTCTGCCTCTGTACTGATGAGAAGGGAGTTCCCCAGCCTGTAGGTATGCTTCTGGTTCTTTTTCCTTAGGTGTAGTACCCTGCACTTGTCAGTATTGAATCCTATCTTATTCTTCTCCACCCACCCCTGTAACCTGTCCATATCCAATTGCAGCCTGTTCCTCCCTTCTAGCATGCCCACCTCACCCCACATCTTAGTGTCATCTGAGAATTTGAACAAGGTGCTATTCAGCCCCTCATCCAAGTCACTGATGAAGATGTTGAACAGCGTGGGCTCAAGGACCGAGCCCTGCGGGACCCCACTGCCCACATCCCTCCAGGTTGAAAAAGACCCGTCCACCACCACTCTCTGGTTGCAGCCCTCCAGCCAATTGGAGACCCATCTGACTCTGTAGGTATTTACACCACAACCTCCTAATTTTTTAAGAAGAATGGGGTGAGAGACAGTATCAAAGGCCTTCCTAAAGTTCAGAAAGTCTATGTCCACCGTGACACCTACATCCAAGGATTTTGTGACCTGGTCATAGAAGCCCACGAGGTGGGTCTGACAGGACCTGCCTCTAATGAACCCACGTTGGTTGCCCCTAAGCATACACTCTCCCACTTGCCCCTTGCAGATGTGCACCTGGATAATTTTCTCAAAGAGCTTCCCCAGCACCAAGCTATGACTAACAGGCCTATAATTTCCTTGGTCCTCCTTCCTCCCTTTTTTGAAAGTGGGGACCACAATGGCCCTTTTCTAGTCCTCTGGCACCCCACCAGAGCACCACAAGTGCTCATAAAGCTGTGCCGGGGTCCCGCAATGACCTCTGCTAATTCCCTCAGCACTCTCGGGTGGAGGTCATCAGGACCTGCTGATTTGAACATGTTCAGTCCCACCAAAAGTTCCCTAACTAGGTCCTCTCTGACCCAGGGCCTGGCTGTGCCTCCCCTGGGACCATCAGGGATCCCAGTGGGGGAAGGATGACCTGGTCGCTGCTCAGAAAAATGGAAGCAAAGAAATTGTTAAATAGGTTAGCTTTGTCATCTGGTGAAACCACCAGATTTCCAAATGTGTCCTGCAGAGTCCCCACATTACCTGGAACCTTCTTTTTACCCCCTATGTATTTAAAAAAGGACTTCTTGTTATCCTTGATCTGGGTTGCTAATCTCAGTTCCATCTTCTCCTTGGCCTTCCTAACAACCCCCTTACAATCCCAAGCAACAGAGGTATAGTCGTCCCTGGTGATGGCCCCTACCTTCCATAGTTTCATAGTTTCATAGTTTGTAGGGTCAGAAGGGACCTGAGCAGATCATCTAGTCCGACCCCCTGCCATGGCAGGAAAGAATACTGGGGTCAAATGACCCCAGCAAGATGTTCATCTAACCTCCTCTTAAAAACCCCCAGGGTAGAAGCCTGCACCACTTCTCTTGGAAGCTGGTTCCAGACCCTAGCCGCCCTGACCGTAGAAGTAGCGCCTCCTGATATCTAACCTAAACCTACCCTCTGCCAGCTTGTGAACCATTATTCCTGGTCACTCCTGGCAGTGCTCGGGGGAACAGTGACTCCCCCAATGCCTGCTGATCCCCCCTGACTAGTTTATAACAGGCCACAAGATCCCCCCTCAGCCTTCTCTTTTGGAGGCTGAACAGGTTCAAGTCCCGTAGCCTGTCCTCATAGGGCCTGCCCTGTTGTCCCCTGATCATACGAGTGGCCCTCCTCTGGACCCTCTCCATGCTGTCAACATCCCTCTTGAAGTGTGGCGCCCAGAACTGGACGTAATACTCCACCTGCGGCCTGACCAATGCCGCATAGAGGGGGAGGATCACCTCCTTGGACCTGCTCGAGATGCATCTGTGGATACATGCCAAGGTGCGGCTGGCCTTCCTTACTGCCTCTCCACACTGCCGGCCCATGTTGATCTTGGAATCAATGATGACCCCCAGATCCTTTTCCACCTCCATGCTGACAATAGGAGAGTTCGCTAACCTGTAGGTATGGTGTCGGTTGTTCCTCCCAAGGTGCATCAGCTTGCACTTGTCTGTGTTGAAACCCATCCTATTCTCGTCCGCCCATCCTTGTAACCTGTCTAGGTCTGATTGTAGCCTGTTGCATCCTTCCAGTGTGCCCACATCCCCCCACATCTTAGTGTCATCAGCAAATTTGAACAGGGTGGTTTTTACCCCCTCATCCAAATCGCTGATGAAGATGTTGAACAGTGCGGGCCGGAGGACTGAGCCCTGGGGGACCCCACTGCCCACGTCCTTCCAGGTTGAGAAGGACCCATCCACTACCACCCTCTGGGTGCGGCCCACCAGCCAGTTGGCGACCCATTTGACTGTGTGGGTGTCTACACCACAGCCCCCCAGTTTCTTAATGAGAACAGGGTGAGAGACAGTGTCAAAAGCCTTCCAGAAGTCCAGGAAGATTATATCCACTGCTACCCCTGCGTCTAATGATCTGGTGATCTGATCGTAAAAGGCCACCAGGTTGGTCTGACAGGACCTGCCACTGATGAACCCGTGTTGGTTGCCCCTAAGCATGCAGTCCCCTGCTGGCCCCTCCTGGATGTGTGCCAGCATAATTTTCTCGAACAGCTTGCCTAGGATCGAGGTAAGACTAACTGGCCTGTAGTTTCCCAGGTCCTCCTTCCTGCCTTTTTTGAAGATGGGGACCACACTGGCCCTCTTCCAGTCCTCCGGTACCTCACCAGAGCACCACGAGTGCTCGTAAAGTTGTTCCAGGGGACTTGCAATGACCTCGGCCAGTTCCTTTAGAACTCTAGGGTGGAGATCATCCGGGCCGGCTGACTTGAATATGTCCAACCCCTCCAGAAGCTCCCTAACTAAATCCTCGCTAACCTGTGGCTTCCGTTGGCTGTACACCGCCTTCTTAGCTTTGAGATGTTCCTGGAAGTTTTTGGTGAGCCATGGGGGTTTTTGAGCATTCTTGCCGCCGTTGATCCATGTTGGGATTGTCACCCTTTGGGCTTGGAGGATTGTCTCCTTCAGGAACAACCACTCTTCTTGGACTCCCAATTCCCCACCCCTTTGGGACCTCAGTGCCTCTCCAACAAGTCTCCTTAGCTCAATGAAATCTGCCCTCCTGAAGTCCAGGGATGCTGTTTGCTGCAGGCCTTTGTCATCCTGTGCTGGATGGTAGATGACTAAAGGGTCCCTTGTAACCTTAAACTTTGGTATCTGGGTTGGTTACTGAACTAGAGAGAGCAGAGGGGAAGGAAAATGTCTCAAAAGGCATTAATAAGGGACTTAAAGAAAACTCTTGAGTGCTTGTATCTTTCAACATGATCCCCACATGAGCTGGTACCAAAGCATCATTGAGACAAGTATTCTCTACTTGGTGTTTCTATAGGATAGTGGGACAATGGTCCTATTGAATGAATGCAAATAACAACACTAACAATAATTAAATACTAACAAACTGTGGATACATACTGGTATAATTTACAGTGATATAAAAGTCAGATTTCCTCAGTTATTCAGGAGTAACTATTTGTATAATCAAAGCTTGCTCCCCAACCACCTGGTGATGAAGTACTGTTACAGAATCTTCTGTGACAAGTCCCCAGAGATAAGTGGAACTCACTTCCTCCTAGATCCTAATGTACAAAACTGGTGCAAATTAAAGTGATACTATTTTGTCATACATCTAGGCCTTCTGTAGTCTCTTCACTGCTTTGTGTACATTTTCTCTTTCTCTCAGTCTTTATATCACCTTAAGTCTCTATTTTTATACTTAAAATTTCTCCCCTCTGTTTAATGCCTTAAAGTCATCACACATCATGAAGGTATTGATCAAAGAAAACTCCTGGATTTCATTAAAGCAAAAGGGAAAATGTAATTAATTGCTCTCCTAGTCAAGAAAACATTTGAAAAATAAAATGAGTGCATTCTAAAGGGTCCAAAACCAGAAGGAAAACAAAGACCTATCATAGTCTTTGTCATTGTCTCATGATTTCAAAGTCCTCATTCATGATTTTTCATGTTTGAGGATGAAAATATTTTGACAGTCACAGTCTTTAAATCTATGAGCTTGAATGTTTGTGAAAGTAAAATACTCAAGGCTGAATTCCAAGGAGTCTAAGAGGGTTAGCTACCCAACTCCCTTTGATATCCAGTGGAGACTGGATGTTTAAATTCCTTAAGTTCCTGTGAAAGCCAAAGACTTAATGACTGTCTTTTTCAAGGCTTCCTTAACTTCTTTGTTCCGCAGACTGTAGATAAGGGGATTGGCCAGGGGAGTCAGTATAGTGTAGAAGAGAGAGAGAACTTTGTTCAAGTTCTTTAGTTTGTCATTTCTGGGTGAAATATATACAACCATTAAGGTCCCATAGTAAACTGTCACCACAATAAGGTGAGAGGAGCAGGTGGAAAATGCCTTTTTCTTCCCAGTGGTTGAAGGAATTCCTAGGATAGTGATGATGATGCAAGCATATGACATCAGGGTTAATAGGGAGGAAGGAAATGTGCATAGAGAAGCCAGGAGGGTAGTTACAAATTCTACCAAGTAAGTGTCACTGCAGGAGAGCTTTATAACTGGAGTGAAATCACAAAAGAAATGATTAATTTCATTGGGTCCACAGAAAATTGATTGTGCCATGAAAAGGGTGATAATTGTGCTTACCAGAAGTGCAGTTATCCAAGAGCCAGCTGCTAGAATTATGCACAACTTGTGATTCATTAGAGTTGCATAATGCAGTGGTTTGCATATGGCTAAATACCTATCAAAAGACATTGATGACAAGAGGAGGCATTCAGAGGTCACCAGAAAACCAAAAAAATAGAATTGTGTAAGGCAACCAGTAACAGAAATCGTTCTGTCACCTGTCAGGAAAGTGGCCAGCATTCTCGGCAGAAGGGTGGACGTGTAGCAGGTCTCCAGGAAGGACAGGTTCCCCAGAAAGAAGTACATGGGTGTGTGAAGCTGCTGATCAGTCACAACTAACAGAATAATGAGGAAATTTCCAGCCATGGTTGCAATATAGATTGTTACAGATAGCAAGAAAAAAAGAATTGGAAGTTCATGGAGATTCCCAAATCCCAGAAGGATGAATTTCATGATGGATGTTTGATTCCCCTGTTCTAGGCTTGCCATGGGAGGTATCCAAGGAGAAACACACAGACTGCAAAATGTAATTTTTAAGGCTTAAAGTTAAAATTCTAATTTTAATTCGGTGTTATTAATTTGCATACATTTTGAAAACACACACATAGATAGATAGATAGATATCCGTAATTTTAAAGTAATACTTTAGGATTTAAGCTTTTGCATTAATATAATTTTATTTTCCTTATGGACATCTATGTAAGGGAAGGTTTTGATACTTATACACATTTTCTGATTTAGGTCTGGATACGCAAGACCACCAACACACTGAATATGCTCAGTAAGGTTGTGATCTGGCCAGGTAGCTTCCTTGTGACATAAGGTTTTCTTTGTGCCACAATAAATAAATAAATAAATAAATATAACATGGGAGCCCATGCTCTCCAGCCATCCCAGACAGAAAGTGCTCTGGCTTCAGGTGCTCTATTCTTGGGGGGAAAAGGGCCCCAGATGCCCTACCTAACTTTTTATGCATACTAAGCAATACTAGCATTTAAACTGCTAACTACTATTTTGTCTAAGATTCAAGACTTCTTTCTCTTTTTCTCATCTGTATCGAGAAATAGTTAATAAATACACAGTTATTGATAAGGTGGACATTATGTTTAAAAACACATAGTTATATGATTAATAGGACATTTCAAAAGTGCACAGATTAATTTACTTAATTCCAGTTCAAATCAACAGGGAGTTAGCCACCTAAAGTATATGAACATTTCTGAAATCTCACACTGAATCCTTAGGTGTTTTAAAATACCTTTGAAAAATCTAGTTTTGAGAATTTGTCTTTCTATTTTGGGAAAGCTGCTTATACTTTGTAGTGCCATCAAAAATTATCATGCCATCCCTTGACTGTGAAATTTTTAAAGTGCAAAGGGATAATGTATTGCTCTCTTTACAGATTTTGAAAACTTTGATAAGCCACCCTGAGTCAGAAAAGGTCAAAGATCCACCTAAGCCTAGCAATCTCTTGCACTACCCAGGTGAATTTCTGTCAATTTTCTTAGCCAGTAGAAGAGAAGGGAGTTGGCATCCCATCCAGTTATCTCTGACTCGTAAGCTGGAAAAGTCCAAAACATGACTCAAATTAGCTACATCTGAGGCTGTATCAAGAGGCTTTATCTAACCCAGCACTGCATTCTTCTATCCTTTGATTAATGTAAATTAACTTAGTGAAAGCAGCGGTGGTACAATCCAGTCATAGCAAGGGTGTCAAAATTCAGCTCTGAAAAAGAAATGTAAATCCTGCTTTGGTCAAAGAAGCTTTTTACTAGCTTGTTCCTCTGCCATTAAAACCTAATTGAACTTTGAGTTTATGGGCTCAGTCCTGCAAACACTGTTAAAATCCCTTTTCTAACATGATAACTAAAATGAAAATAAGTAACACTGCATTTATGGGGTAAATAGTTCCAGAATACCAACAACAGTATCAATACATTCAAGAGAACAATTCATGCTTATTACGTTGTCTCTGTAAGAGAGTATTTTCAAGGAATGGCAATAACTGAGGATGAAATAAAACCTGATCTCCTAATTAAATGAACTGCAAAAGTCTTGTTGATATTAGTGGTGTTTGACTGGGATCATTACACCTTGCATTATACAGAGGTTTTTTTTTCCCCCAGACATTAACATAGGATCAGTCCCCTTAAAAGTGAAGTCTGCACCTGTTCAATTCATGCTGAGTCTTTTTTTGTAAAATCTGGAAAGGGACCTTGGCTCCCAAGTACAATATTTTGTTTGAAAAACTGGATGCTGGTTTCTTATGTTGAAGACATAAACTTGGCAGGTTTTAAATGTGCACTGAAAAGAGGTTGAAAATATTTCTCAAGAATAAAGACCCTATTTTTCCCAAAGGGGATAAAGGAATTGAGCTTTTTTTACCACTGAACTTTAAAAACTCCTGACAAAATACATATATGTATATATTGAAAAAACTAAGTAGGCAATATATAGAGTATAGATAGATAGTAAATTAATATTTCTCGTAAAGATTTAATTATCAACTCTCACAATTTTAGATACATTTAAAGTTATATATCTAATGCAATTAAGAGTTACCTGCTCTTGTGCTTGTGAAGTCTTTGTATACCTTGCATTTAGCACTATGAAAACTGTATATTTCATATACTGGTTTTACCAATAATCATTTTGGGCTATGTAACATTTCCCAAACTATATGTTGGATTAATGGGGGGGTGTAGATCAAGTAAAATAATGGGTTCCTTTTCTTTTTTCCCCCCTTTACCTGTCAAATAACTGTATGTCCTGGAACCTGGAATATCCAATGTGAATTTCACCAAGTTTTTCAGATACTAGAATACAAGTGCTGCTGCCCATCTATTCTTCCTCTGTTTATAAAGAGACTTGTTCACTCCTGTTAGGATGCCCTCATTCTGATCCTTTGGTTCATTCATTGTGCCTGTGACTTTATTAAAAGATGAATGTCTCTCTTGATTCAGTGCCTGTTCTTCATAGAAGATGAGTTCTCCCTTGGCAAGTCTGTTAGTGCCATT